>NC_031994.1:42242586-42388319 GCF_001879085.1 Nicotiana attenuata | reverse complement strand
CCTCCCACTCGTCCACACCTCCCCCCCCCCCCCCCTCCCCCTTCTATATATGCCGATGCAAACGTCTAACTACCAACTTATTTTTCAATTCTTTTTATTAAAGCAAAAATTAATTTTACAGTTTTTAGGATTTACTACTTGTTTTTTAACAATTGTCCTTTCTTCTTGCCAATGCTCTTCTAATTTAACTTTATCTTTGTTCTTGGTATTGAAGAGCACTGGAGTAACGGTTAAGTTGTCTCTGTGTGACATGTAGGTCACGAGTTCGAACCGTGACTACTGATGCTTGCATTAGGGTAGACTGCCCACATTATTGTATTGGGAAAAAACTGAATTTAAATATTGAAGATGACGTGTCATGACACGTGGACCGGTCAAATAGTCAAAGCATGGCAATCAGTTAGAAGACACGAGCAACAACAGATGCGGGAGAGAAGATACTTAAAGGCACGAGCTATTATTCAGATGAAACGAGACTCGTACCTGTTCGAGTCATTTAAAGCTCGAAGATCAGAAGGAATTGAAGACATGAATCTGATAGCGTAAAAGAGTCCAAATTCAACATTAAATGCCAAATACGTTAGAGAATTTGTATTTAATAAGAATGATTGAGTAACGTTTCTTTTAATGTCATTTATTGCTCGTAATTGCCTCATTAAGACAAAGGCATTACACTTTCTCTTAGAATTAACTATAAAAGGAGAAAGTCACAACATCTGTAGGACACGAAATATCACTGCGATTATATTGAAATATATACTTATTCATTGCTTTATTGTTGTTCTAAAAATCTCTCATTTCTTGATTATCAGTAACTCGATTTCTCTCTTAAATTCTAGCTTTAACCAAATATTCAGTTTTTTGGTTAAACAAATTGGTTCGTTTACCGGGAATCTGATAATCTATTCTCTTTAAGTTACATTTTATCTGTTGTTATCATCATGTCGAACAACAACAACAACAATAACAGTGAAAATACCTTGGGAAACCATGAAAATCAAATCCATCAAAATCAAGGTGATTTACAAAACATTAACGTGGTTCCCTTCCCTCAAAATTCACCACGTCAATCTNGTTGTTCTCAAAGTCTATCATTTCTTGATTATCAGTAACCCGATTTCTATCTTAATTTCTAGCTTTAACCAAATATTCAGTTTTTTGGTTAAACAGTAGAGCTGGGGTCAAATAACACAGAAGAATCCCTGCGGCAGACTGAGATAATACTTGTAATCACCGCATCTGAAACAATTGCATCAGGCCTAGCTGGAAGTGCATGGAAGCAAGCCTAGTCACCCCCGGATCGACCTCCCCTTCTGGGGCGACCCCTAGATGACTGTCCCCCACCCCTAGCTGGCTGGGTGGGTGGTGAAGTGGCTGGGGCTGAGGCTGATGGCTGACCCCTCTGCTGAGAACGACGAAGACACTGTCTCCACAAGTGGCCCATCTCTCCACACTCATAGCAACTCCTGGGTGCTGGAGACGGGGACTGATGGGAACCCCTAGCACCGGAATGACTAGCAGACGCTCCTGGCATAGAAGAGTCCTGAACTGATGGAGCACGGGACGAATCCTGGGCTGGAAGTGCACTGAGCGAGGAATGACCCTGCTGAGAACCGTGAGAACCATGGCCTGATGATGCCCCACGATAACCTGGGCGAGCTGACTGAGCATGCCTGAACTGACGGCCTCTTCCGTGCTGAAACTGGCCCCTCGAAGGAGCACCCCCATAACTACCATGACCACGAGGTCTCTTGGCCTCCCTCTCCTCGCGCTCCTGGCGACGAACTGACTCAATCTCACGAGCAATATCCACAACCTCCTCAAACGTAGAACCTGACACTCTCTCCCTAGTCATGAGAACTCGAAGCTAGTAGGTGAGGCCATCAACAAACCTCCCGATCCTCTCTCTCTCTCCGTAGCAACCATCCAAATAGCATGTCGAACTAACTCTGAGAACCTCATCTCGTACTGAGTAACAGTCATATCTCCCTGTCTCAACTGCTCGAACTGCCTACGGAGCTCCTCCCTACGGGACTGTGGAACATACTTCTCCAAAAATAGAGCGGAGAACTGTTGCCAAGTTAGAGGTGCCAAACCAACAGGCCTACGCCTCTCATATGCCTCCCACCAAGTGAAGGCAGCTCCAGTAAACTAAAAGGTCGTGAATGCAATCCCGCTGGTCTCTAGAATACCTGCGGTGCGAAGAATCCTCTGACATCTGTCTAAGATGCCCTGGGCATCCTCGCCCTCAGCACCACTGAAAGTAGGAGGCTGGAGTCTGCTAAACCTCCCCAATCTGCGCTGCTCATCCTCTGGCATAACTGGAGCTACGTAACCCTAAGCAGCTGCCACCGGCTGGGCTAGTGGTGCCTCCGATGTCTGCACTCCCTGAACTACCGGATCAGGTGTGCGGGCGGCGGGAATCTGAGAGCCTCCCCCTGCCTGAGAAGTGGTTGCGGCAGTAGAGACCGCGACCGCCTGAGCAAGACTCGTACATACTGTCAAAATCTGGGCCAAAGTCTCCTGAAGACCCGGAATCACAATGGGCACAGCTGGTGCCTGAGCTGGTGCTGCTGGAGGGTCCACAACTAGGACCTGCTCCTGAACTGGGGCGGCTGGTGGATCAGCAGGTGCTGCCCCAGCTGCTGTGGGGGCTGCACCTCTGCCCCTACAACGGCCTCGACCACGTCCTCGGCCTCTAGTGGCTCCAACTAGTGGTACTGGTGGTCGTCCATCCTGGCCAATCGCTCGTGTCCTCACCATCTGTGAGAGAATAGAATAGCAGAAGTTTAGTACTCGGATCAAAAAATTGGCACGACAAGAATTTCAAGAATACGGAATTTTCCTAAAGGTTCTACAGCCTCTCGAGGATAAATACAGACGTCTCCGTGCCGATCCACGAGACTCTACTAAACCTGCTCATGACTCGTGTGACCTATGTAACCTAGGCTCTGATACCAACTTGTCATGACCCTAAACCCAACCCGGTCGTGATGGGGCCTCTCGTGAAGACAAGGCCAGCCGACACACTTCCAATTCACTTTAAAGCAATTAAAATAATAACTACTAAGTCTTTAATCAGAAAAAAACCCAAAATAAGCATTTAACGGTATAATTTGCGGAAATAAAAACCAACACAGCCCGACATCAGGGTGTCACCAGTCATGAGCATCTAGAACAATACTACAAGTCTGAAAGTCCACTCCACTACTACATAACTGAATCAAAGGAAATAAGATAGAGGGAGAATGCACTGGGCTACGAATCGCCAAGCAGCTGCCTAGTAAATCTCCGAAGATCTGCTGGAACTATCAACCCTCAGTAGCGGGACCCGTAGCGCCCGAATCTGCACACAGGGGTGCAGGGAGTAAAGTGAGTACTCCAACTCAGTGAGTAATAAAAATAAATGAAGACTGAGCGATATAAAATCACGTTAAACACAATATTAAGCTATAAGAGGCACAACAAAATCAATAAATATAATTAAGCAGGGAAATCTCATAAACACCTTTTAAGCAGTCAAACAATATATAGGAAGAACAACTAGAAAAGGTAAACACATAAGAACTGCCCCTCGGGCTCAGTAACAACAATAGAATCAGCCCTCGGGCAATATCACAGAACAAGACCAGCCCCTCGGGCTATATCTCATATCACAATGGGTACCCGCGCTCACTGGGGGTGTACAGACTCCGGGAGGGGCCCCTTACGGCCCAAGCGCAATATCAAGCCATCTCGTGGCATCATAAACAGGCTCTCGGCCTCATATCAATCACAAGCCACCTCATGGCGTACAATCTCAGGCCCTCGGCCTCAGTGTCATAATCAGTGTATCACTGCTGCGGCGTGCAGCCCGACCCAAAAGTATCCTCACAATACAGGCCCTCGACCTTACTCAGTCAGAATCTCATAAGCCCCTCAGGCAATAGTAAAATATGAAACTCAGCTCAAAACATCTTTTAAAATATCATTTAAGGTGTTTAAAACAGAATAACTTAGCTGAGTTTTTGAAACCAGTAAAATATGGCAGGACTGAGCACAAATGTGAAATCAAATAGTGAGGAAAATATTAGTAAAAATCCCCTAAGGGTTCAAACAGTTGGCACGAAGCCTAAATATGGCATTTAGCCCAAAACATAATAATATCAAACAATTAGCTATCAAATACGCAGTAAAACAGTCATTCGGGATGGACTAAGTCACAATCCCCAACGGTGCACGATCCCACGCTCGTCATCTAGCGTGTGCGTCACATCAACATAGCCGAACGTTGTGTAATCCGGGGTTTCATACCCTCAGGACAGC
Organism: Nicotiana attenuata; assembly: GCF_001879085.1. Lineage (NCBI taxonomy): Eukaryota > Viridiplantae > Streptophyta > Magnoliopsida > Solanales > Solanaceae > Nicotiana > Nicotiana attenuata. The sequence goes on along the minus strand of NC_031994.1, from coordinate 42,384,014 downwards.
ATTTAAAATCATTACTCACCTCAATCCGGCCCGAAATCTAGCTCGCAATGCCTTTGCCCTTCGAATCGATCTCCGGATGCTCCGAATTTACCAAAATCAGAACGTAACCATTAACTTATGCTAAAGGGATGAAGTCCACTCGAAAATGATCGAAAAACATCGCAAAATCCGAAATTACCAAAACCCGGCCCTCGGCCCTCGGGCCCACGTATCGAAATTCGATAAATTTTACGTCATTAGATTCCTTATCTCCCCACGAGTTCATACATATCAAAAGTTCCAAAATCCGACCACAAATGGTCTTTCAAATCCTCAATCAAAAGCCTAGGTTTCTAAGCCCTAGTTTCTCTAAATTTTCCCTTAATTACAGCTCTAATACGCGAATTAATACCATAAAAATGAGTTTTCATAACCCTAAACCTTACTTCAATGATGTCTCCTTGATTTCTCTCTTCAAAATCGCCCAAAGCTCCAAAATTCGTGTTTAAAAGTGAGAAAACCTTCTGAAAATCGCGAAGGAACTAACTTATATTTTCTGTCCAGACATTTCCGCATCTGCGGCCATTTCAATGGATCTGCGGTACCGATTCTGCGGTACCGCTTCTGCGGTCAAGACCGTCGCATCTGCGGTCCCCACTTGAATCCGCATTTCTCGCATCTGCGGTTCCATATCCGCACCTGTGCCATCGCAGGTGCGGTTCCTCCAATCGCATCTGCGGTTTTCTGTCTTCCTAGCTCCCTTCCGCTTCTGCGGCTCCTCTCTCGCATATGCGGCGCCGCACCTGCTGTCCCCAATCCGCAGGTGCGGAAATACCAGAAGCAGCACAATCTGCAGCTGCAACAATTCCTCAAACTCCTCGTCAACCATCCGAAATTACCCCGAGGCCCCCGGGACCTCAACCAAAAGCACAAACATATCCCATAACCTTATTCAAACTTGTACCAATCTTCAAAACACCTCAAACGACATCAAAATCACCAAAACTCCTCGAATTCAAGCCTAAGGTTCTAAATTCTTCCGCATTCTGCTTTTGATCAAAAAGTATACCAAACCACGTCCGAATGACCTGAAATTTTGCACACACATCCCAAATGACATAACGAAGCTACTTCAACTTCCGGAATCCCATTCCGACCCCTATATCAAAATCTCACCTATCAACCGGAAAATGCCAAAAACTCAATTTCGCCAATTCAAGCCTAATTCTACTCCGGACCTTCAAAAATACATTCTGATCATACTCCTAAGGCCCAAATCACCTCCCGAAGCTATCTGAACCATCGGAACTCATATCCGAGCCCTCTAACACATAAGTCAACATCCGGTTGACTTTTCCAACTTAAGCTTTCCTAAAAGAGACTAAGTGTCTCAAACCTTCTCAAAACTTTTCCGAACCCGAACCAACCAACCCTATCACATATAAAATCGATAATTAAAGAAAATAGAAGCAGAAATGGGGAAATGGAGCGGTAACTCATGAGACGACCGACCGGGTTGTCACAATATCAAATAGTGTATCTACGGGATGACACGTTTAGAAATCACCTATGTAAGTGTGAGGTGTTAGCCGCTTCAAGGAGAACTTTGTAAGGCCAGTTCTCTACGAACTTATGAAACCAGGCGGTGTTCATGGATGAAACGAACACAACAATGAGAAGGGTTGGTTGGTATACACCAAAGTTCGACGGTTCAAAGATATCAAATCTACCGATTGACCGAGTATATCCGACATAAGTTCACTACGGAAAGTTTAAAGGGAAACCTACTTATCCAGATGCAATTAATCCTTGCTTGCGAATCACACAGTTTTTCGTGCATATTTCCGTGATATAGACCATTCCCCATTCATGTGGGGATTGTTGGGATTTTAAGTATATGATATGCTTAAAATAGGGTGAATGGGAAATGGAGGGAAATGAAATTTTTAAGTGAAATTTTAAGTTCCCCCCTTGGCAAAGGGACATTGTCCCATATTGGAAGAGGAAGAGGTTTTTTATGGGTATATAAGCCATTGCTCTTCTTCTAGCTCTTAAAGAGTTGAGAAAAAGGCAAGCCTCACGCCGTCGTCGTCGCTCGCTCGCTCGGCTTCGGCTTCAGCTTCGGATTCGGATTTGGATTTGGATTTGGTCAAATGATTGATTGATTAATTTTTTGGACCAAATTTATTTGTTAATAGTAAAATATTAACAGAAATGTTATCAAATATTTGTTTTAATAACAGAATATTAATATTAAAATAAATATTAATATTAAATCCAATCCGTTTTTCAGTTGTGTAACTGAAAATTAAACTACCCTCTTCAATTTTCCCTTTTTATTTTCCCTCTTTATTGTTGAGTAAATAGACATTTATGTTATGGCATTTATGCTGTGGCCGTTTTGCATAAACAGCCATTCTGAAGAGTTGCACCTCTTCAGATTTCAGCCCAACTTTGGCTATAAATACAAGACTATTCTGCTCAAAATTTATATATGAATTTTTTGAGTTCTTCTCCTCTCTTCTGCATATTTTAACTTCAAAGAAAGCAACAGTAAGTGTGATTTGCTATCGAACTTTGTGTTCGTTGAAACACTAGGGTTTGAAGTACACTACACCAGTGTGTAATTCGTTCTATCCTGGGAGGAAATAATCCATAACCTTGGGTACTAGGAGAGGATTAAATTCCTTAAGGAAACACTGTGAATTCAGTGGGCTCGAATTAAAATTCTGTTTCTGTTTTTCATTTATGTTTATGTTCATTTATATTTTCCACAATTATTTTACAAATACAGTTTACTAACACGAATATTCTGCACAATTTAAGGTATTCAAATTCTATTAAAAATTAATCTTATCGAAAACAATACTTCTCAGGAAAACATACCCCTTATAGTAACTACTCCCTCTATTCCAATTTATATGGCATTTTTGTTTTTTCGAGATTTAAACTTCTTAATTTTTATTGTATATTTGAACATAGAATATGTAAGTTCTTTGAAATAAAATTTACATATTCAAAAATTATATAAAAATACTATAGTCATAATAATTAATAATTTAAAATATTTAAAAGGCATATGAAAAAATTACATTTAAGAACAACTCGTTTGACTCTCGAAATCCAAATGCCATCACATAAATTGGGACGGAGGGAGTAGTTTTTAGCTTATTATCTCTCCTTTTTGCATCTGTTCTATTGTCTTGAAAAACTCTTTATTTATTACTAATTCACTTAGAATTATAGTGTTCTAAGAAAATTTAGTTTGTTTATCTTATACTTAAAGCATTAACAAAACTTAGATCTTTTGAATAACTAAGCAATATGTAGAAAAAGAATTAATAAGGAAGAATTTGAAAAAGAATATATGGACCGCCCTAACATATATTGAGTCATCTACTCCGGATCATCAATATCATATTCTCAAAATAAAACTACACATAAAATCAAGTATATGATGCGATCTTGAGTATTTATCTATTATCAATATCTAGAAAAGGAATTAATAAAGAAGACTTTGAAAAAAAATATAAAGACCATCCTAACATATATTGAGTGATCTACTTCGGATCATCAATATCATATGTTCAAAATAAAATTACACATAAAATCAAGTATATCCGATCTTGAGTATTTATCTATTATCAATATCTAGAAAAGAATTAATAAGAAATACTTTGAAAAAGAATATAAGGACTATCCTAACACACACGATGTCATTTTCACTGTTCTCGAGCACATGAAAAAGAATATAAGGACCATAGTTTCATATATTATGTGCCTTGCATTTTACATGCTTTAATGATAAATTACGCTTTATTTGCACGTAATGGAGTCTATTTTATGTGTAGGTGAATTGGAGATAAAAGTAGAGCAAAATGGATACCTAAACGTTGAAAGTGTGCTCGAGAACAGTGAAAAGGAGAGGCCAGGCAAAAGCCAGCTCAACCAGGCTTTAGCCTGGCAAGGCCAGCTGAAGGTCAGGCTGAGGCTGGCGTTAGGCTGGCGACGCCAGGCCTGGGGCCAGGTCCAGTCCGGGTTTTGAAGACTTAAATTGTTTCCCAGCTTGACTAGGATTTGACCTACACGTTTAGGTCTTTTCCTACACATATAAATAAACCTAAAAACGTCACTTTGAACAACTTTAGACGGAATTGGATAGAGGAGGCCGACATTAGACTAGAGATTCGACCTAAGGAGGCAAGAACACACTAGGAGCAAGGCGGAGAATTCTTCTACGAGTTTTTCACCTCCTTCTTCCTATTTCCATTATTGGCTATAAATTCTAGTATTGTAGTTATGCATACTATTATGAATAGCTAATTTGTTATCTAAGGTTAACCTATTGGAGGATGATTTTCCTGTTACGTTAATATAGATTTGATGTAGTATTTTCTCTATTTGTTCAACTAAGTTATTATTGTGGTTGGTTGAAGAGCTCTCAATCGACTGTGCCTATTTAGTGTGTACTACTCGGGAGAGAGTGCATATTTAGGTAGTTGTTAAACAACATCACTCCTAACGTATATGAGGGATCAATACGGAGGGTTTAAAGGTGGGATTAGGGATAACAAAACCTTGGTGCGATCCGAGTGAGCCGTACTTAATGCCAGCTAGCGTAATTCGGGAGAATATGTCTAGTAAATTGTGGTAGTTACTCGGGAGAGAACTACGACACTCAGAGCGCTCATGATCGGTAGAGAATACTTAGGCGAAATTATAGAAGACATAGCGGGAAGGATTCCGACAATTGGAAAAATCATAACTCTAGACCTCCTTAATCTTTTCTCCAACCCTTAGTATCCCTAGTTGTAATCTACTAATTTAATTTGTTAGTTAATTAGATACAAGAATCTTAATATTTATAACATAGGAATTGTTCGAGCTTGTCTTCTTAGCAATATTGAACAGCTGTAGCTAAGTCTTAGTTCTCTGTGGGATTCGACTTCGAACTTTTAGACCGGATTATATTTGCAGCGACCGCTTATCCTTTTTAGGATTAGAGTTGGGTGTGATTAGAATCCACTTCAGACCACTAATATCATATGCTCGAAATAAATTACACATAAAATCAAGTATATCCAATCTTGAGTATTGATCTTGTCCATTTTTTGAATTTTCATATAAAATCAACTATATCCGATTTTGATTAGCCTATCACCAATATATGAAGAGAAAAAGAAGGAAGACTTTGAAAAGAATATAAGAAAAATGGGAAAAGAACATTGACCCATAATAGGAAAAAGACAGAAATTATTAATATCCTATCCCAACTTTCAACTATACCCTAAAATAAGTATATTAAATATTTCCCCTTCTTTTAGGGAGAGAGAGGGTGGGTTTTGAAATGACATCCATACAAATTGTCACCATTCAATTTGGTCGTCGAAGACTTTGCTCACATGGTTACATAGTATTAAACCATAACATGAATATATATTCTTTTTATTTATTTCTCATCCTATATTTGGTAATCGTATTGAGGTTTTGACTAATTTGAATTTACGTCGTGTAAAATTTATAACAGACGAAAGGTTCAATATCAGGAGTTTTTCATTCTCAAGATTCAAACCCGAAGACGTTTGGTTAAGGATATAGAGAGATCCTTTCTATTTTGTCAGTTTCTATGATAGCACTATAATAATCATTTGTGAAAAAAAGAGAAAGAATGACTAATATAATATATGCTTGACTTCACTGTGGATATATATAATCTCATGTACAATGCCAAAATGGGAGTTCATATGATTAATCAATTATATGTCCTTCTCTCTTTTTTTATAAATTACAGAATGGAAAATGACAGAAATTATTAATATCCTATTCCAACTTTCAACAATACCCCAATTAGTAAATATGTAAAATATTTCCCTTTCTTGTGTGTGTGTTTTTGTGTGTGTGTGTGGAGAGGGGGGGGGGGGGGTTGTCAAGTGACATCCATACAAATTGTCACCATGCTATTTGGTCGTCGAAGACTTTGGGCACCATGGTTAAATAATACCGTTGAGCACCCATAATTTAAAAATTCTAAATTCGGCATTGCGTTTTAGTAGTGTTCGCCAAAATGCGAATTTAAAAATCTACATTAAGAGGTAAACTATTTTTTATAAAAGACGACTTTATGCATATAGAACTCGAACTCAAGAATTTTGGTTAACGATAAACGAGTACTATCACTTCATTACTATCTTGATCGGTGCAATTGTTTAGTGTCAGATTCTTGGAAAGACAGCAATATATTCACATACAGCTAAGCAATTATAATTGTTTGTAAAAAAAGAATGGCTGATATATGCTTGACTTCACAGTGGATGTCTCATATACAATGCCACAATGGGAGTTCATATAACTAATCATAATTATATATCCTTTTCTCTCTTTGTTATAAACCAATGTTTCCCACTTATCTCACTTTGCTTTGCTTCTTCTCCTCCTTCAATATTGGAGTTCCATTATATTCTTGTTAAGAATTGGAGTACTTTTGCAAATTGTTCTTGTTGGTGTTATAATTGATATGCCATCTATCTCTTATTTCCTACCTTTCTTTATGTAATATATTCATTTACATGTGGAGCTTTCACCACTTCTTCATTAATTATTCACAATAAGGACAATTTTAGTATTTCATATATATTTAGTTCTGTTTAAAGTCTTCTACTCTTCGAAGTGTCTACTAGGATCGTCAATAGTTTGGTTCGGCCGGTTATTTTATAAAATTTGTACATATCAATTTTTTGGTTATTTTATTATGTAGAATCAAAACTAGATTTTTCACAACCGTCCCAATCATGTCGGTTTCTCTTCGATATCGGTACGGTTCGGTTAATTTTCAGTAATCTTTATAAATGTCATGTAAAAGTCACTAGTAGAAGTAGAATGCAATAACATATGTAATTTTTTAGGACTTAGCAAAACTCTCTAGACATTTTTACAGTTTAAAATGCGATGAATTAAGTAAATATGAAAGATGGATATAGTGTAGATCCATCAACTATTCTACATCAGCGTAAAAGAAATTAAGCAAATACAAAGAAAATATAAAACATCACACGAGTGGAAAGATATTAACTGAATTGTGATTCAAGAATAAAGTCAATAGAAGATTAAATATACAAAAAGATAAATCTAAATTATACGAAAGGAAACATATTCAATACATTATAATTTGCTACTCATAATCGCTACAATACCTTGTGTCTTGCTAGTGAATATTGATCACGCCCAACTCTCGTCCTAAAAAGGATAAGCGGTCGCTGCAAATATAATCCGGTCTAAAAGTCCGGAGTCGAATCCCACAGAGAACTAAGGCTTAGCTGTATCTGTTTAATATCACCAAGAAGACAAGATTGAACAATTTTCTAAATTATAAAGATTGAGATTTATATTTCTAACTAATTAACTAGCAAATACTACAAAGCGATAAAATTATCGACTAACGAGACAAAGGGTTGGAGACTAAATTAAGGAGGTCTAGAGTTATGATTTCCCCAATTGTTGGAATCCTTCTAGCTATGTTCCCTACAATTTCGCCAATGTATTCTCTACTGATCGTGAGCACTTTAGGTGCCGTAATTCTCTCTCGAGCAACTACAATAATTTACTAGACATAGTCTCTCGAACTACGCTAGTTGGCTTTATCTAACCGCTCATTATGACCACGTCAAGGCTTTGTTATTTCTAAACCTACCTTTAAACCCAATATATTGATTTCTCACATACGTTAGAAGTGACGTTGTTCAACAACTACCTAAATATGTACTCTCTCTCGAGCAACACATAATAAATAGGCACAGTCAATCGATGGCCATTCAATCAACAACAATAAACACGTAGTTGAACAAGTAGAGAAATTCAATGGCTCAATTATATAAAAACATAACAAGAATTTATCCTACAAAAGGTTCTATAAAAACCCTAGATAACAAATTAGTTATTCATAATAGTATGTAAAACTACAATACAAAAATCATAACCAACAATGAAAAATAGGAAGAGGAAGGAAAAACTCGTTGAAAAATTCTCCGGCTTGCTCCCAGTGTATTCTCTGCCTCCTTAGGTCGAATCTGTGTCAAAAATTGGTCTCCTCCCCCCAAAAAAACTTTTCTCTTGGACGCGTTAAACCTTTTATAGTTTGTGTGGTTTTTGCTTTGGACTTCCGAATTTGCCCTTTCAAATACTTTTCCTGCATCTGGACTAGCGCGGGCGCGCTAATGCCCACGCTAGTGGGGTTATATTCTGCTTCTGATGACTGGACTAGCGCGGGCGCGCTAAGGCCGCGCTAGTGGGGTTTCCCTCTACCAAGCCGAGCTTCATTCCCTTAATCCGTCCACTAGTTCCAATTTTTGCCCGGATCACCATCATAAGTCTTCATTTGAGTAGTGCACTCCTGTGAAACACAAAAGTCACCATTAGAGCCAATTTTTGTATTATTTACATAGTTAAAACAATAAAGTATCCTTAAGTTAGAGCCCAAACGTAGGCCAAACTATACAATTTAGCCTATTATCAACACCCCACACTTAAACCATTGCTCGTCCTCGAGCAATCAAACTACACTTTTTTTATAGACACGACCTTTTTAATTCTCCTAACTCATCACACCAAGAGTAGTTAAAATAGACTAAGCACAAAAGCGTAACATCTTCACCTCAAGATTTGACTCACAAGTACCACGCATTATTCACAACTCACCTACTTACTCTAACATAGAGGTCACTAACATTACCTTTCCTTCATGAATCAAGTGCCCTCACACAACAAAAGAGAGTAGTTCCACACAATAAAATTTAAGAACACTTAGGAACTCAAGATAGAAAGAATTCACTCACTCTCAGAAATAACATTCATATGCCACAAAAGATGCACCATAAGCTTGCCCGTAGTGTACTACTCCACTAATCGAGCTCATTCAATCTAGGATCAATTAGGACTTTATTTTGTAGTAATGTAGGCTACGGGACGGGTAGGATATATTTAGATATAAGAGTGACTACACCTCCCTAAGCACTTTAATACATATACTTTAACATTCAAACCCCATACATATGTCAAACCAAAACTCCACCTTCACATCAATGTATATTACCCCATTCTTCTTTAAGCACACTTACATCAAGAGCCACCACTTATCAAGGATTTTTTTTTTTACAACAATCCAACTATTTTTTTTTCAATTCAAGTGGCTTTTTCTTTTTCAAAACAGTGCACCTTTCTCCTTATTCAATTAGTTCCACTCAAAAGCCAAACCAACCACCCCACACTTTAACCTTTACCAAGTTCATAACAATTCAAGTGCTCATGAGAGGTTACAATGGTTCAAATAGATGGTTAATTCAAACAAATGGGTAAGGTTTGTAATGTGGTTGCCAAAGAAACAAGATTACAGGCTCAAAGGGGTTAACTACGATACATAACAACTAGGTGGGTAAAATATACATATCTGGCTCAACAAAGAAACGCCTATATCACTTCCAAGACTGAATAAAACTACTATTTCGCTTTGCAAACACACAGGGCAAGTTCTAGGCATCAGATGCAATGCACAGAATATAACAAATCCTTACACACACATGGCACATAACTTACTCAGGATTGGTTTCATCAAGACACTCTAGTCAAAGCAGTTAAGCAAAGTTAAGATCATAAAATTTAAGGTACTTATACAAGAGTCAAAAACTGAGCCTAAGCGTCACAACCAAAGTACTCACTATTCTCAAAGCATAACAAAGTCAAGAGATATTGCTTCAATTCAAAATACAACACAATGGCTCCTACTCCCAAAAAAAAACTAACTACACCCGGTTCAAATAAAACCCTTGGAAAAGAACCGCGGCATAAAGAAAAACCAAGGGGGAATTGCTACACTACCTAACAAAAGAAAATCTTTTTGTCCTTTTTCTTTAGACTTAAATCCCTCAAGAAAATTGTCTAATAGATCCATCGTCGGGAAAAGTCCAATCTTTTCTATTTTAAAAAAAAAATTATTCAATTAAACTAACACAACTAAAATAGCATAGAAAGTCACCCAGACAATCTCCTCACCCCACACTTAAAATTATGCATTGTCCCCAATGCACACCATAACTAATAAAAGGGTAAAAGAGACTCCCTGGTAGGCCAAAGGCCGAAGCACTAGCAGCTCATGGGGTACTCAGACTTCTCCCAGGCTTGGTCCTTCATGCGGGTACCTCACACTTAGTTCCAACCATCTGGTTTGTTGTTGCATCCTTCCAATAGCTTTTCTTTCCAAGCTCCTAGAAAATCAAAAATCGACACTACAAAAATAATATAATAAAAAATAAATAAAATAAACTAAATTAAAAATATAAAAAATAATAAAGCTGGGTTGCCTCCCAACAAGCGCTTGATTTAACGTCGTGGCACGACGTGAATCACTTTTTGCCTCCACCTCGAGCTTATGAATTGAACCCCAAGTTTTGCTTCAAGCTTATGATTATGCTCTTGGGGCGGTACAAATTCTTGCGAGCCAAAAATTAGATAAAATCTTATGTACTTTTTGGCTCTCGACCGAGGAGTGTCACCTTGCCTAGACGGCCTTGAGAAATCCAAAATATAAGGCTCATCTACCTCTTCCTTGGACTCCTTTTTATGCTCATAAGGGTGAATTTCCATTTCACCGTCTGAACATAATGTAGAGAAGTATTTGGAATGAGGTCCAACGCGCTCAAATACATGAACTTCAAGATTTTTGACCTCTTCAACACCAATCACACCAGAGTCAACTAAATTTATATCTTCAACGTCCTTGGTTGACTCTAGTATTACTTCTTCAACATCGACATCCTCAAATTCTAGTTGGTTAGATTGTTGATTTTCTACTCTGACTTCCTCCATTTGCACCTCAATTTCAGCATATAATTCATGCTCTTCTTGGCTACTATCCACAATATTGGCTTGTTGAGCATTAAATACCTCAACTAGTTGACTCACTTGTGCCTCCAGGTTGCGAATAGCAGCATCTTGCCTTTGTATGTACAGTTGTTTCTCATCATTTTGTTCCACAAGGCACCTTAGCATATCCTTGATCTCTTTCAGGTCATCATCCCTGGGTTCTTTGTTCCTATTAACTTCACAAGAAAAAGAAGAACCATCAAAGTAAGGGGTTGAGGAAATATAAGAAATATAAGCGCAACCATGAAAGTGACCATCTTGTCCACCACACATATCACATACATTCCACACATAAGATTGAGTTGGTGCAAATTCGGGAATATTTTGATAATTTTGCCATGGGTGGTTTTCTTCATAATATGCATAAGGAGGATTAAAAGCAGAATTACCAACATAAAAATTCCCATAATTCCAGGATGCCATATTTCTCAATTAACAAGTAAAACAAAAAAAAATCAAATACAACAAAACAAAAATAAAAGTTCAAACTTGTAACCTAGCAATATGTACACTTACAGCTATACCATTAGTTCCCCGGCAACGGCGCCAAAATTTGATCACGCCCAACTCTCGTCCTAAAAAGGATAAGCGGTCGCTGCAAATATAATCCGGTCTAAAAGTCCGGAGTCGAATCCCACAGAGAACTAAGGTTAGCTGTATCTGTTTAATATCACCAAGAAGACAAGATTGAATAATGTTCTAAATTATAAAGATTGAGATTTATATTTCTAACTAATTAACTAGCAAATACTACAAAGCGATAAAATTACCAACTAACGAGACAAAGGGTTGGAGACTAAATTAAGGAGGTCTAGAGTTATGATTTCCCCAATTGTCGGAATCCTTCTAGCTATGTTCCCTACAATTTCGCCAATGTATTCTCTACTGATCGTGAGCACTTTAGGTGCCGTAATTCTCTCTCGAGCAACTACAACAATTTACTAGACATAGTCTCTCGAACTACGCTAGTTGGCTTTATTTAACCGCTCATTATGACCACGTCAAGGCTTTGTTATTTCTAAACCTACCTTTAAACCCAATATATTGATTTCTCACATACGTTAGGAGTGACGTTGTTCAACAACTACCTAAATATGTACTCTCTCTCGAGCAACACATAATAAATAGGTACAGTCAATCGATGGTCATTCAATCAACAACAATAAACACGTAGTTGAACAAGTAGAGAAATCCAACGGCTCAATTATATAAAAACCTAACAAGAATTTATCCTACAAAAGGTTCTATCAAAATCCTAGATAACAAATTAGTTATTCATAATAGTATGTAAAACTACAATACAAAAATCATAACCAACAATGAAAAATAGGAAGAGGAAGGAAAAACTCGTTGAAGAATTCTCCGCTTTGCTCCCAGTGTATTCTCTGCCTCCTTAGGTCGAATCTGTGTCAAAAATTGGTCTCCTCCCCCCCAAAAAAACTCTTCTCTTGGACGCGTTAAACCTTTTATAGGTTGTGTGGTTTTTGCTTTGGACTTCCGAATTTGCCCTTTCAAATACTTTTCCCGCATCTGAACTAGCGCGGGCGCGCTAAGGCCGCGCTAATGCCCGCGCTAGTGGGGTTATATTCTTCTTCTGATGACTGGACTAGCGCGGGCGCGCTAAGGCCGCGCTAATGCCCGCGCTAGTAGGGTTTTCCTCTGCCAAGCCGAGCTTCATTTCCTTAATTCGTCCACTAGTTCCAATTTTTGCCCGGATCACCATCATAAGTCTTCATTTGAGTAGTGCACTCATGTGAAACACAAAAGTCACCATTAGAGCCAATTTTTGCATTATTTACACACTTAAAACAATAAAGCATCCTTAAGTTAGAGCCCGAACGTAGGCCAAACTATACAATTTAGCCTATTATCAAATATGCTGAAAATAACTTAGTTTCAATAGGAGTAGCATAATAGGTTTGAGAATTAGGATTTTAAATTTAATTACTTGTTGGCTTGTAACTGTTTCATAATTCCAAGGCCCAAGAAAAAATTTAATGCTTTATTATTTTTAAACTTAATATATAAATATATTTTTCACATTGTAAATTTATTCGGTACGATTCGGTACTTTTTCGGTTTGTTTTCATAAGATAAAAAATATATCCTAATTATCGGTATTGTTATAAATTTATACAAAAACCTATGATTTTATTAAAAAAAAACCTAAAATTCGGTTCGGTACGGTATGATTCGATCGGTTTAGTCGATTTTTAAATATCCATTGACATCCTCAGTATCTACTCAAACATCGTCACATGAAATGCAAATGTTAAGGAGGAAGAAGACTTTGGCCACATGGTCACATACTAATTGAAGTATGAACAAGAAAACAGCTATGAAATTTCAATTATTTCTACAAAATAATAGTTGGTATGTATATAGATATATATAATCCCAAGTACAATAAGCTCCCATTGTACTTGGGATTATATATATACCCTTCTCTCTTTGTAGTTAGTTACCAATTACCAATATTCCTACCCACTTTTCAATATCTCACTTTTCTTATTTAATTTGCCTTTTCTTCTTCTTTTCCTAGCTTCTTCACAATTGCAAGATATCACCCTTTTGCTTTACTTTTGAAGTTCCATTCTTGTTATCAAGTGAGTTAATTCTTGGATATTGTTTTGGTGGGGTTTTATGATTAATTGGTATGTCATCTATCTATTTCTTTCGTATTCTTACTTGTTTTTGCTGAATTCTCCTTGACTTTTGACATGATGAGTGGTTTATTTTTGAGAAATAGCAATTTTTTTTTTTTTTTTGGTTGGGAAATGGTGGTAAAGTCTAGAAAAAGAAATGTTCAATGTTGTCTTTTTGCCTTTTCGTTTTCGTTTCCCTTGGGCAATCAGACATGGCGAATTGGGTTGCAAGTTTGAGAGAGAGGAAGGAATTTTGGGTGTAAAATGGCTGGTGAATGCAAAGTATATTTTTGTGTTCTCATAAGTCTTAGCATGTCTCGGGCTCGAGCCCTGGAGAGGAAAAAACATTTTGTTAGGAGAGCGCTTCCCCCTCAAATGGGCCTAACATAACGCAAATTTAGATATAGTCGGGCTCCAAACCTAAAAAAAAGTCTAGCATGTCTTGAAAATAGTTTAATTTTTATTTATAAATAGTACTTACAAGAGAACATTTAAGCAATCAGATCTTTTTTTTGGTTTAATCATTTGGTGTTTTTAATTTACAAGTCCGACTAATTTAAATTCGCGTACTACAAAACCCACTATGGAGGGCTTTTGTGCTTCCTATCAAGACTCTATTTTTAATACTTGAATCCGAAATTTCTCCAACCCCGAGCAATCTTAGTTACTGGTGGGGGTTCGATTCGTTAGCTGGTATTTGTTTAGTCATTCAGATAGTGACTGGCGTTTTTTTAGCTATGCATTACACATCTCATGTGGATCTGACTAAAGTTGAAGGAAACATTTATTATTCCATCACATCCCTGGCTACTACAATCAGATAAGTTAATACCCAACCACGGGTAAGTGGTCGCTATAAGTTGGAAAATTTTATTTTGTGTCTCATACAACTGACACTAGTTGTATGAGGCATCTTTTTTGTCTCACAGTTTTGTGGACCCAGAAATATAAGATTGGGGTCCACAAATTTGTGAGAGAAAAAGGAGCCTCACACAACTAATGTGAGCCGTGTGAGGCACACAATAAAACTTCTCCTATAAGTATGAGTTGAAAATTAATAATTTACATCCTTTAAAAAAGTTAGTTTGATAATTATATAGTTTTTAGCATATTAAGTTTTAAATAGTATGCATTTTGTAAAGGTAGGATTTGTAAATTATACTTACGTAACGTTAAAAAATTCCAGAATTTATACATTTAAAACACCCTAGCCAGGTTATTCACAAGTTGGAAAAGTTGGTGAGATGTTAGGTTCATGCTCTTTTTGTACAAAACGTATTTATTTAAGCTTTATACCTTAATCGCACTTTTTCAACTTCAAACAATGCCTAACAAAAGTTATATCCTAATTACTTTAATTGACACATGCCTAACTTTTTTATGTCATTTTCTAGAGGAAAAAACTTAATTAGTCCTTTAAGTATGGGCATAGGAATATTTTTGTCCTTTATCTATACTAGTAGTGAATATAAGATATCCCTTATCTTTGTAAAAGAGACAGTTTTGGTCTATTCTTAACAGAATTGTTAAAACTAACGGAAGTTTTCTTTTACATGATGAGTGGCAATGTGGAAGATGTAAACAGGAATTTGCTTATGAGAAGAGAGAATGGTACTTTTGATCTTCATAATTTCAAGAATGATATTTTGGCTAATGTTCAAAGAATTATTCTAAAATAAATTCTTCTTCTTCTTCCGGGGATTTTATGAGGAACGGGGGATGAAGAAGATACCTGTAAGCGTGAAGTTTTAAATTATTTACTTTTTTAATTTCTTTTTTGTTTGATGTTTCTTCTCAACTAAAATTGTGAAAGATATAAAAAAAATTAAAGGTTAAATCTTTAATCAACGAAATTTAGTTTGACATTTATGTAATCCAATTTCCCAAGAGATGCGAGCTATGATCTATGTGTTTTACTTACGTTTTTGGTTAGAGAACGAAAGATGGAAACTTCGTTAGAATCGTAAATTTGCTATGCATTTTGGTCTTTTACTTGTTATGAATTTTCTAAAAGGAAAGTTTTGGTAGCAGTAATTCTTCACAACAGACTACAAAGAATAAATGGTCCTCTTCTCTTTCTTTAGTTTAGTTTAACTCTTGCCGTTGATTTTAGGTCTTTCCCGTTAGTTTTAGTAGCACCATTAAGAGATAAATCAAAACTGTCCACTTTTACAAAGATAAATATATATTCACTAGTATAGATGAAGGACAAAAATACTTCTATGCCCATACTTAAGGGACTATCTTAGTCTTTCCCTCTCATTTTCTATTTATGAAACCTTCCCACTTGAATGAGTGGAAATGAGAAAATCCAAAAGTTAATAGTCTCTAATTAAGGGTTAAAGCCGAGAGTGAATAAATATTGTATTTATTAGTTCTTTTTTGTGGTAAAAGATATGGACTTAGTTACGTATATATATTTTGAAAATTTTCATTATATGTATATGGTTATATATAGTTAAGCTGATGAAGAATATGTAAGCCAGCCTACTAATGACATGTGTCCACCGCACGTAATAGCTTCTAAATTGTAAATTTTATTTTAATTTTTGAAAAATGACTTAAATTTATACCACACTTTTATACGCTGATTATCGTAATTTAATATTTACTCCATCCGTCCCATTTCAACTATCAGTTTTAACTCTTTTTTATGCTCTTTAAGAAAACAATTACAAGGTATAGATTACTAAGTTGCCCTTATTAAATGTTTTGTTTGAGAGTTGCACATTATTAAAAAAAACTACTCCGTACTACTTCTTGAATATTAAGGGTATAATTGAAAATAATTAATGTTTACCTCGAAAATACGAGTAACAATTAAATTTGATTTGTGGTTTTAAAGATATGTAATTTAGTTCAATATCAATTAGTAATCAAGAAATATAAGGTAGAAATGAAAGAAATAAGTGAACCAAACCAATGTTACTCAGCAGTGGTGACCTCGAGATGAACTAATAGTAATAAAGTAAGAACAATAATTGTAAGGGACACTTCTGAAGAGCACTAAGAGAGAAATGTATGATAGTATATTCTTTTGCAAATGATTAGATGATGTTACAAATGATTGGGTCCCCTTTATATAATAGGGGAACGCTAAATAAGGTATATTTCTATTTACAATAAGGAATATTCTTGGCACAGCTGTCAAACCGCTTAGTACGGAATCGTACAATCCTATTTCGGGATTTGCGCCATGATATTGGGGACGTGGCAGGAATCTAGCTTATTCTGTTACAAATCCATAACGGTACAATTTCGGGGTCGAGCATACTTAACTTCGATATTCCTTGCACTCCTATTTTCGGCATTGCATTCCGTACTCGAGCTCGAGTCTAGTCTGTCGACCTCGAACTCGAGCTTACTTGACTTCGGACCTAAGACTATCCCTCGAGCCTGGAAAATCGGGTGCCTGATTTCGACCGTATACAATTAATAAATTTAATCTTGAATTTCTAAGGTGACAATTATTGTGCGATAATTCTTTTGAGCTAAAGCAACAGTTAAAATGGAACGGATAGAGTATTAGTTTTCGGAACGAAAGGACAATTCACTTTTAAAATTATTATATATTAATAAGTAATTTTAAAATATGACATTATTCTAGTTTGTCCCTTCAGTTAGACTAAACATTAGTCCTCTTGGAAAAAAAGGAGTGGAAGAGTGAGAGAGAGTTGAAAACGAACGAAAGATACCAAAAAAGAATAAATAAAGAAAGATAATTTGAAAAAGAATAGAAAAGAAAATAGAAAAAAAAAAAAAAAACATTGACCTATACTAGAAAAAGACAAAAAAAAAACCCATAAATTTCCATATTTCAACTTTCAACAATCACCCAATAAATAAGGTGAAGTACTAAATTTTCCCTTTCATTTGGGGTAAGTGTAAAGGTGACGTCCACTCAAAATTGTCAATATCCAATTTGACCGCCGATAATAATGTCCACATGGTCACATATTAGAGCAACAACCTTAATTATTAACCGTCAGATTCCAAGAATCCGACAGCCAAGATTCTGACACCATGAGAAGTAAATCAATCATTTGTTACAAAAATATTATATATCTTCATTGATTTCATATCCCAAGTATATACAATAATGGCAGTTTCTATAATTATACATATTCACTGCTCTTTTTGTAGTTACCAAAAACCAATGCTTCCCACTTATCCAAATCTCACTTTGCTCTTCAGAGATCCTCATTTTGCTGTACATTTTGGAGTTCCATTCTTGTTAACAAGTGGGGTTCTTGAAAATCCTTTTGGTGGGGTCTTTTAATATCGGTTGGTTATCTATCTTTTTCTTTGGGGTGAAAAAAATCTATTTTTTTGTGTTGCTGTTGCTTGTGTTTTCTTAGCCGACGTTCTATCGGAAACAACCTTTCTACTTTCTCGAGGTAGGGGTAAGGACTGCGTGCATACTATCGGGGAAACCCCACGTGTTGGATTTCGCTGGATTTGTTGTTGTTGCTGTTGCCAGTGGCGAATGCACCATAGAACTACTGGGTTCAAATGGAGCATAAATTTATGTGGAAAAAATCACTAAAATTGCAGTAAATAGTAAATATGAAACCATAATTTTAAATATTGAACCCGTAGAACAAAAATCCTAGATCCGTCTCGGGGGTGTTGCTTGTGTTTGCACGAAAACTTTGTTTGTATATATAGTTTGATGTTGAAAGATTCTTTTTTATGATTAAAAAATTTAAGTTTTTGATACCCTTTTGGCTTTTTGATATGGTGAGTGGTTTTCATGTTTGAGAAGCAACAAATGGATATTTGGTGGCCCAAATGGTGGTTAAGTCCAAAAAAGTGTTCACTGTTTTGTATTTTTACCTTTTTGTTTTTGTTAAAGATTCTTGATTCCCTTTTACAATCTGAAATGGTGAGTAATTAGGCTGATATTTGAGGAGGAAGACTTGATTCTTCAATTGAAATGGTTTGTGAAAGGCTATAATTTTGTAGTCAATGATTTCCTTTTAAATAGTAGAAATTAAAGTAGAAATTTCTTGATCATGAAATCTTTTTACAGAATTGCAATAAGTGCATGTCACTCAACTACTAAGCAAAGATCCTATTATGCTGATTCCAATTCCTCAAAAGTGTTAGCAAACTCTATATGCAGCAATTTTTGTTCTTATATCACCAGAAATTTTCTTGATCATACGAGTTGAGCTTATTTTCCAGCCGAGGGTCTATCGGAAGCCGTCTCTCTGCCCTTCTAGGGTAGGGGTAACGTACATCTTACCCTCTCCAGGTCCCACTTATGGGAACTCACTGGGTTTGTTGTTGTTGTTGTTGTATATAAGTTGAGCTTAAATGAAAGCTGTGAGGTTTCATATCGTCGACCCCAACTTGTTTAGGACTGAGGCGCAGTAGTTGTTGTTGTTGGGATCACTAGATATTTTCTTGTTATATATTCAAGATCGTTCATATTTCTTTTTCTCAACTGTGTGTGGGGAATTTTGTGAGTATGCTACTTTTTTCTTGGTAAACAGATTGGTAAAGTTTCTATCTTTGTGGTTTCTTAGGGTGCAGACACAGATATGTATATGACAAATCCCAGTTCCCTGTCTCTGGGGATGTGGTCCCCACGGCAGTGGCGGAGCTGTTTGCTGATTTCCCATTTCATTGATACTTGCTGCAGGCAATGAATTTGGCAGTGTTGTTAATCTGTTGAAACAATTAAAAGATTGAATCTTCAATGTTTTTCCTCTTTTTGTCCCTCTTCTTCTTTGGCTAGGACTTTTGGAGAGTTCCCAAGTTGGTAATACTTTCACCTGAAGTTATATTATCTAGTGGATTGAAGATGTATATGGTAGAGAGCAAAGGAGGGGCTATAGCTTGTATGCTATTGTCTCTGTTATTGTTAGGGACATGGCCAGCTTTATTGACTCTGCTCGAAAGACGAGGGCGTCTTCCTCAACATACTTACCTTGATTATACCATTACCAATCTGTTGGCTGCTGTGATCATTGCTTTAACCTTTGGTCAGTTTGGGCCAAGCACACCAGAAATGCCTGATTTCCTCACTCAACTCTCTCAGGTTAGTGCCCCTTCAAAGTCAAGAGCTTGATTTGTTTTCAAATTGGACTAGGCATTGATGCTAGCTACCAATTGTATTTTTTAAGTCAATGTTTTTAGTTTTCAATTTAGTGCATTGTTCAATTGGCAAATGGAATACCTACAACCTCTTCCATTGTTGGGAGCACAAGAAACATATTGCTGCTTTTGACATGATAAAGACAACATACGAATAAGTGTAGTATTCTCTTCCAAGTGAGTACAGAACTATATTAATAAAGCAGCAGCAATTTCTTATTGTGCTATACAATGACGACCGGAAAGTATATACATTTGCTTGATAGGTAGAGTTAAATTAGGGGATGATTCATATTATTTTTGAAGAGAGATATGTATGAGCTTTTACCAATTCATTTAAGATCATGTTTCAGAGCTCTGTTTTAAAAGGCAGAATTGGGACTCGCCCGGGGCGGAGCACTCGTAAAACGCCCCTGGGCTTATGTGTGGGGCTTAGTTCCGTGAGACTTACGCCTCGGGGGCTTACGCCCCGGGCACGCCCAGCGTACTGGGCTCGCCTAATAAAGCTTTATGCAATTGTATGTAAATAACCTTGTAAATACTCAAATTTTCTTAATTCAAAATTACTTTTTTCTTAATCATAAATCATTAAGTTGAGAGTATTTTATGTCATAATTAAAATAAAAATTATTGCACGTTATCCACTAAGACTGATATAATAGTTAATTTTAGATAAATCTTTCATTTAAAAATTATTTATTTATTAACTTTTGTTATGTCTTTACTATATAATAGTCCATATTTATTTTATAATTTTTTTGAAATATTATTTTTTCATGTTCACGAGATACAATACTTATTAATCTAATAGCCCAATATTAGCTAGTAATTATTTACAAATAATTAGTCATCATGGTATTGTATGGTAAATTATGTGTCACTTTATTAACTTGTTGAAACTTAAAAATAAATGATGCTACAGAATCATATTTAAATTATGAATTATGTTTTTATAAAAATTCTCTTTCAAATAGAAAGCATATTAAATAAAAGGAGTATTTTAAGAAAAATATCAAATTATAATATCGAAATTCTTTCAAGATTCATTACTCATTAAGAGATACATATAAGATTTCGTATCGAAGTACATCACTTTTGATGTTTGAGTTGTAACGACGTTGCGGCTAATTTGCATATTATAATATTTGTCATACTTTTCTTGTTATTCATAGTTGAACTATAATTTATAAATATTTTAAATAGATTATTTGTTATAATTTTTGTGATTTTAATGTAATCTTTATAATTATTTTTTATTTTATACTATCTTAAAATTCTTGAAAATAGTATAATTTAAAGATCTGTGGGACTTACGCCCCATGTCTCAGAGCTTACGCCTCGCCTCGTCAAAGGTAAAACGCTTCGCCTCACGCCCCCGCCTTTTAAAACATTGTTTCAGAGTAATACTATTCATATTCATCTGTTCTTCTGTTGCCTTTTCTGCTAAATTTGCCTCTACATAACCTGGAGTTTGATTTATTCACATGTTCTTTCATCAATTTACCTGATAGGATTTTCCAAACTCAACTTCAAGTTTGACTGTCACTTGTACTATGCGCTTCTGATTAACTTTACCATGTCATCAAGAGGTCCTCGCTACTGAAGCAGCAAAGATGTGCTACTATTAACTAACATTTCTTCTTTTAGATTACGTCATGCTTCTACTATGATAGGAGAAGGGGAGCCTTGGCGCAATGGTAAAAGTTGCTACCATGTGACCTTCAAGGTCACAGGGTCAAACCGTGAAAACAGCTTCTTGCACAATGTAAGGTTGTGTACATAAGACCTAATGTTTTCTGGTCCTTCCCTGGACCCCACACAATGCAGGAGCTTAGTGCACCTTTTTTCTGTTAAGATAGGGTATCCTTTTGGGACAGGATTTGTCTTGTGTTCAAAGGTCTCTTCTAATAGTTACTTTCCATCTACATGTCATAGGTCTCGTATAGTGTTGTTCATAGTTAAATATGCCCAATAACAAGCTTTTCTGAACTTCCTATATCTTTTGATATTGCGTTTACTATTATCAATGAACATTGCAGGATAATTGGCCGAGTGTCTTGTTTGCAATGGCCGGAGGGATGGTCCTCAGCCTTGGGAACCTCTCAACTCAATATGCTTGGGCTTTTGTTGGTTTGTCAGTCACTGAAGTGGTCTCTGCTAGCATTACAGTTGTTATAGGTATCATTTTAACTTCAGCAACTTCTATTTTTCTGAAGTGAGTCAGTGACTGTCTTCTCTGGCCGGGGTGGGGTGGTGCTAAGGCGAGGTTTGAAACATGACGTGGACTATTCTTTTGGTTATGACAGGAACGACGTTGAATTATTACCTTGATGACAAAATTAACAAAGCCGAGATTCTTTTTCCTGGAGTTGGATGTTTCTTGATTGCTGTTTGCTTAGGCTCTGCTGTTCATTCGTCCAACAATGCTGATAACAAAACCAAGCTTGATGACTATTCAAATGACTGCAAAGACGGAAACGGGTATGCATCTGTATGCTATGCATACTTCCCTGTTTAATTCTTATAACGTTTATGGTTTCCTTTCTTCTGATCATTTTAACCAGTAAATAAAATTTTAAGGAAATCGACTTTTTTTCCGGCTTTAGGTCCATGTTAACATTTTAAGAGTCTTTGCTGTTATAAAATTTGACAAATAACCTATGTTGAGCGGACTCTCCAAAATGTTGCCGCACTCATGTCGGATCCTCCAAAAATACACTACTTCAGGAGGAACCGACACGCCCCGGGTGACATTTTTGGAGAATCTGAGCAACATAGCCAATAATCACAGGAAATTGATGTCCAATTTAATTGCACATTTGCAGGACTAATGGAATTTCTTCCTTCAAACAAACAAATTTTAATACAGGTATTGTGAGCCAGAGCATCTGAAATTTGAATTCCCATATCTTCTACATTATATTCTTATCAATTTGAGAATGCTGAATATCCTCAGGTAGTACAAATGATCTGGAGGATGGTGGTTCTTCTGGGAAGGCCAAATTTGGGACTGCGGCTTTCCTTATAGAACTCGAGAACAGGAGATCAATCAAGGTCAGAATTCTTTTTCTTATTGCATTTTCATGTTTTTCTTCACCATTAAATTTGAGCTTACTGCAGATTTTTTTTTACAGATGTGCTACTTAGAATAATTACTTATCAATCCACTATGCCTCAATCTCAAACAAAGATGTGTATCACGTATAAGGATCCTTTGTGACAATTCTGCTCTATTCAAGTGCAAATCCTTCCAATACTACTTCGCTTCTAGACATTTATCTGTGTGGGCAAAATCAAGGTAGTCTAGCCTTAACCAAAAGTCTCGGGTTCGAACCCTGGGTATGGAGCGCCTTTGTTAGGGAGCGGTTTACCCCTCCCCCCAAATGTGGGACTTCCTGAGGCGAATCTTGATTTAGTCGGGCGCCAATGACACCGGCTGGGAAACAAGAAAAAAAGAAACTAAGGGCAGTCTAAAATAGTGATTCTCCAAAAATCACACTTTATCGCTATACTTGCCTATAAGTCTCTAACCAGACTAAGAAGACTCTTGGCAAATATGAATA
Organism: Nicotiana attenuata; assembly: GCF_001879085.1. Taxonomy (NCBI): domain Eukaryota; kingdom Viridiplantae; phylum Streptophyta; class Magnoliopsida; order Solanales; family Solanaceae; genus Nicotiana; species Nicotiana attenuata. Next base: position 42,360,814 of record NC_031994.1, on the reverse strand, counting down.
TACTTTAGGTGTAACACCAACAGAAGAACCTACTTATGTCTTCGTGAAATATATTGTCGTTACATCCTAATTGTTGTATTCCAATGTCTGCTTGCAGGTTTTCGGGAAGGGGACGTTCATTGGTTTGGCCATAACCTTCTTTGCTGGGATTTGCTTCTCTCTGTTTTCGCCTGCATTTAACCTAGCGACAAATGATCAATGGCATACTCTTAAAGATGGAGTTCCACACTTGACTGTCTATACAGCATTTTTCTACTTCTCATCATTTTGTTTTGTGATTGCCATGATTTTGAACCTCACTTTCTTATACTACCCTATACTAAATGCACCCAAGTCGTCGATCAAGGCTTATCTCAACGACTGGAATGGCAGAGGTTGGGCCCTTTTGGCTGGACTTTTGTGTGGTTTTGGCAATGGTCTTCAATTCATGGGGGGTCAAGCTGCTGGATACGCAGCTGCAGATGCTGTTCAGGTTTGTACATTTATCGATGGCTTAGACTTTCAATTAATGTATTTCAACTACGCCTCGATTCCCAAGAAATTTTGAGTTGACTATGTGAATCCACTACATTAATTCCGGTCTATCCAATCATCATAAGGAACCTTCCTCCTTTACCTGAGTTTATTACCGCTCTGCAAAACTCATGTAGCGGAGTTACATATTGAACTTCCCACTAAAGAATCTGAAAAAAGGAAAAACATACACTTGACAACTCTTTACAACCTGCTAATTCTAGAAATTATTGATGTTAAAAAATATTCCTTGTATTCCAGTTTATGTAACTTTTTCCTTTTTAGTCTGTTCCAAAAAAGAATGACACACTTTAAACTTCTGATTTTACCTTTAATGACACAATCTTACAGCCGCACAAATGGGTCATGATATGTTTAAGACCAGAAGTTCTACAAGGCTTTCTTTATTTCTTAAACTCTATAACTAGTGAAACAGGTGCACATAAAATGAAACGGAAGGCGTATATAGATATTATCGGATTGATTACTATATATAATTGGTCTATCGGAAACAACCTCTCTACCTTCACTAGGTAGGGGTAAGGTCTGCGTACACTCTACCCCCTTCCCAGACCCCGGTTTGTTGTTGTTGTTGTTGTTGATTACTATATATGATTCTTTGTGTTAAACACACTTAGTCATTTGAAATATGTGGAAAATTTCAGGCGCTGCCTCTTGTGAGCACATTTTGGGGTGTAATTTTATTTGGAGAGTACAGAAGATCGTCAAGAAAAACATATACACTCCTCGCGGGCATGTTGTTTATGTTCATAGTAGCTGTCGCGATTCTCATGGCGTCGTCAGGGCATCGGAAGTAGCCATGTGTATAATAGTAAGAAAACCAATATAATGTTTTCTGTACATATCATGTTTACCTTTTTCTTGTTGCACCCTTGAAATTAGGGGAATAATTTAGTCGAACGAATGAGTAGGATTGATTTTTTTTACTCCTCTCGTTTATACGATGGTGTTTGATTCGACATAGAGTTAGCATGTTAAATTGGCTTATGTATCCCCGAATGTATTTCAAAAGCTCTTTCTTATGTGAAGTTAATGGAATCTGAATTTTCCTGAAAACAATTGTGTCCTTAGCAATTATTCTTCTGTTCAACCATTCAAGTTCAGTTCAATTCAGTAGAAATCAGATAGTATGATGAATCGTATGAACTAAAAAGATGATTATTGATTCATATAGTTGCTCTTAGCTAGTTTAAAACTCATAAGCCCGAATAAAGGAGAAGGGTTGTGGTAAACTAATAACCAGCGTTGTTGGCCAAAGTAAATGTTAGTTTTGAAGACTGACAAAGGAACTCAGACATGAACTAGGTCCATCTCAGTGGAGCAAAGATGTGGATAGACTTAAGCATGTGGGATGCACGTGAAGGAGATAAACCTAACTTGACAGATTTGATATCTCCTGATCCTGATCGAAAAGGTTGCATAAATGATAAGGAGAAGGACTCCTTACTAAGAAATGGAAGGAGTTAGAGGTTGAAATCAACTAGAACTCTTCCACCAAGGAAGAGTAGCATCAGAATTCTAGTCAATCTCTATTTACTAACTCTATAAATGTTAGTGTTGTTTTCTTTTACAGGTAACGCACATAAGCAGAAGTTAAACGTGAATTGAGAGCAAAATAGCAAGGCAATTTTGCAAGCAGTTCGTGTGTGATTCAAGTGTGCAAACCTGAAGCTACATGAACCAGATAGAAGAACCAGTTCCAAGTGTCTGTCTTTTATTCTAGTTCAATTGTAGTAGGTGTTTTCACATTGTACCTTTCAACTTTATCTAGAGGCAATTGTAATAGGTACTCGGAGTATTCAAGTTAGAGTTAACTTGAAGTTTTCGCAACACTTAGAGGCTGTGTGTTACAACGGGATTAGAGTTAGTCCTAGGTTTACAAAAGAGTTTTTGTAAATGCAGTTTTTGGCTCAGTGATTTTAATGGAGAGTTTGGCAAAGTCCTACTGGAAAGTAGGTCGTGGTTTTTTCACCTTTTGAGCCAGGTGTTTTCCACGTAAAATACTTCTGTTCTTTACTTTCCGCATTTACTATTTCTGCAATAGTAGGTTAAGGAACACTTAGAAGAACCACGTCCTTCCATAATCAGTTTAAGCGAAAAATTGGTCACCACACAAATCACCCCCTCTTGTGTTGTATTGAAGTATAAAACATCAATTGGTATCAGAGCGGGTTATCCTTGAAGAGGTTAACACCTTAGGAACAGATCAAGATGAGTGCACCACCTGGAAATTGGGAAGGACAATCCACTGCTAAGCCTTCACTCTTTAATGGCCAGTACTACTCCTGGTGGAAAAACAGGATGAGAAATCACATCATCGGAGAAGACTATTAGCTATGGGATATTGTTACCGATGGTCCCCTGGCTACCATAAAGAAGAATGTTGAAGGAGTAGACGTGCCAAAGACAAGAGCTGACTGCAATGCTGAGGACTTGAGGAAGTGGAAAAAGAATGTTAAGGCCAAGAAAAGGCTTGTGTGTGGACTTGGTCCAGACGAGTACAGTAGAATTCAAAGTTGTACCACTGCTAAGGAAATATGGGACACTCTGCAAGTGGCTTACGAAGGAACTCCTCAAGTGAAGAGATCAAGAGGAACACTGCTATATTCTCAATATGAGAATTTCACCATGAAGGAAGGAGAAACCATTCAAGAGATGTATACAAGGTTCATCATACTAACAAATGAACTTAAGTCTCTTGGAAGGGTTATTCTTGAAGAAGACAAAGTTAAGAAGATTTTGACAAGGGTTTTGCCAGTCACTTGGGAAAGCAAAATCACTGCAATTCAGGAATCAAAGAACATTGTCACCCTTAAGTTGGACGAGCTAATTGGAAATCTCACTGCCTATGAACTTATGGATGCACCCAAGAAGGAAAGGAGCCTGGCTCTCAGAATCACTGAAGGTGCTGATCTTGAAGAGTATGAAATGGCTATGATCACAAAGGATTACAAGAAGTATCTAATGAGAGGAAAGGGTTCCTCAAGAGGTGCAAGCTACAACAAACCAAGGGTTCCTAAAAAACAGACCAACGAGGGATGCTACAAGTGTGGTAATACTGATCATCACATCGAGAACTGCCCTCAGTGAGAAATTGAATGGAAGAATGAAAGGGCTGAACGAAGAAATAGGAAGAAGGAACACGTTCATCCCAAGAAGAATAAAGGATCAACAAAGGCTATGGTTGCTGCCTGGGGAGAAAGTTCAGATGAAGATTCAGAGGATAAAGATGGAGATGAACAAGCACTTATGGCCATTGGAGAATCTGACGAGGAATCTGAGGTAAGTATAATTCATCTTAAAGACAAGATTAAGTTTTTGTCCAAAGAAAGTATATCTGAGTTACTTCTGGATTTTATTGATGAATCTGAGGTCATAAACAATGAAAAGGAACAGTTGTCTAAGGAGTGTGTGATTTTGAGAGCTAAGTGCAAGAATCTGGAACTTAGGGCTAGTGAAAGTGATAGTAAAAATGCTGAGTTAAAGAACCAGGTTCTTGAACTTGACACCACTGTGTTAGAGCTTAGATTTGAAAATTTAAAACTGAAATTAGGAACAGGTAAAAAGAAAGCTGATCACACACATCTCACTTTAGAAGAAAATCTAGGAAAAATGAAAGATGAGTTGTACAAAAGAGATGAACAGATAAGAGTCCTAAAGGAAGATCTAAGCAAGGTCAAGCACGAGCTAGACAGAACTTGTAAATGGAATAGGTCCTCTGATGCACTTTCACGGCTACAAGAACACCATAGTAGCAATAAGAGAGGACTTGGCTACGGGATCCTTGTACCTAAGTGGGATCCCAAAAGCAAGTACATCACACTTCCTGAGAATAAAATCTGCACATACTGTGGTAAGACTGGTCACTAAGAAAGTGAATGTACTGCAAAAGAAAAGGCTAGTCAAAAGAACAAAACATTTGTTCAAGGGAAGAATAGGCTTCCAGGATGGGCTAAAAAGAATTAATTCACCCTTTTGCCTATAGAAAGGGACCCAAACTGGTTTGGGTTCTTAAGACTAACCCCTGATTTCCTTTTGCAGGTCCAAGTGAAAGGGAGCAGTCAAGTATGGTACATGGATAGTGGCTGCTCAAAGCATATGACTTGAAGCAAGAACAAGTTCCTTTCACTTGAGGACCTCAAAGGGGGTAATGTCTCCTTTGGAAATGGTAAGAAAGGCGAGATCATTGGGGTTGGAAAGGTAGGTAAGACAGACTCACACTCCATTGAGAATGTCTATTTGATAGTTGGCTTGAAATATAGCCTAATCAGTGTATCACAACTGTGTGACAGAGGTAACTTGGTAGCATTCACCTCTACCAAATATTTTGTGATAAATCTTACCACTGACAAGATTGTTTTGCAGGGAAAAAGAGTAAACAATATATACATTGTAGATCTGTCCACTCTCTCAGAAAATGAACTCACTTGCTTAAGTGTGTTGGACAATGATCCCCTCCTTTGGCACAAGAGACTTGGACATGTAAGTCTAAGTCAACTCAACAAATTAGTCTCCAAGGACCTGGTGATAGGGCTGCCTAACATCAAGTTTAAGGAAGACAAAGTTTGCGAGGCTTGTGCAAGGGGGAAGCAGGTAAGATCCTCTTTTAAATGCAAGAAAGTGGTAAGCACGACCAGATCGATGGAGCTGGTCCATATGGATCTCTGTGCTCCAATGAGAACATTAAGCAGAGGTGGTAAAAGATATGTGATGGTGCTTGTTGATGATTACTCTAGGTTTACGTGGACATTGTTTTTAACATCTAAAGATGAAGCATTTGACATGTTTACTTCTTTTGTTAGAAAAACTCAAAAACAACTAGGTAATCAACTTGCATCAATTAGGTCTGATCATGGAACTGAATTTGAAAATGCTAAGTTTGCTGAATTTTGTGATGTGCATGGCATAGATCATAATTTTTCTGCCCCTAAGACTTTACAACAAAATGGAGTAGTTGAAAGAAAGAATAAGACACTTGAAGATATGGCTAGGACTATGCTTCTTTCTAGTAAACTGCCCCATAGCTTCTGGGCAGAAGCTGTAAACACTGCATGTTACATCATTAATAGGTGCATGACTAGACCTCTTGTAGAGAAGACTCCCTATGAGTTACTTAAAGGGAGAAAACCAAATATATCCCATCTTAGGGCATTTGGATGCAAGTGCTTTGTGCACAACAATGGAAAGGACTCCCTAGGTAAGTTTGATCCCAGAAGTAATGAGGGAGTATTCTTGGGATATTCTTCACATAGCAAAGCTTATAAAGAGTACAACAAAAGAACTATGTGTGTAGAAGAAAGTGTACATGTGGTTTTTGATGAAACTAACATTCTTTCTGAGAGACAAGAACATGAAGATGAAGATGAAGCTATTGGGCTGGTAAAAAGTTTAGATGAAATCACAGCCCAGGCTGAAGTTGCACCAGAAGAAGGAATAGGTCCTTCCATCCACGGCAACCTAACAGGGGGAACTGAACAAAGAGGAACTGAATCTAATATCTCAATGGAACCTGTCCATGATCCTGTTGCTCAGCAACAAAATATTGGAAAAACATCAAGAGGAAATCAGTTGGTTGAGAAACCTTACAAGTACCAAAGTTCTCATCCCATTGAGAACATAATTACTGATCCAACCTCTGGAATTAAAACTAGATCTTCATTAAAGAATCTTTGTGCTTTTGATGCTTTCTTATCTCTTATTGAACCTAAAAATGTTGTTGAGAGCTTTGCAGGATGCAGACTGGGTAAATGCAATGCAAGATGAACTCAACCAGTTTGAAAGGAGTCAAGTTTGGCATCTGGTTCCAAGACCCAAGGACAGATCAGTAATTGGCACTAAATGGGTCTTCAGAAACAAACTTGATGAAGATGGAACTGTTACAAGGAACAATGCAAGATTGGTGGTTCAAGGTTATAGCCAAGAGGAGGGCATAGACTATGATGAGACCTTTGCTCCAGTTGCAAGGTTGGAAGCAATAAGACTCCTCATAGCCTTTGCTGCACACATGGAATTTACTCTTCACCAGATGGATGTCAAGAGTGCCTCCTCAATGGCTACTTAAAGCAAGAAGTGTTTGTCACGCAACCTCTAGGGTTTGAAAGCAAGGAGTGTCCTGATCTTGTATATAGACTTGACAAGGCACTCTATGGACTCAAGCAGGCTCCTAGAGTATGGTATGAACGACTATCAAAATTTTTGCTTGAACATGGCTACAAGAGAGGAAAATTGATAACACTCTATTCTCGAGGGAAAAAGGTAAAGATCTTCTAGTAGTACAGATATATGTTGATGACATAATTATTGGAGCAACTACTGAAAAACTAAGTAAGGAATTTGCTAAACTAATGGGGAGTGAATTTGAAATGAGTATGATGGGTGAGCTTAATTTCTTTTTAGGCTTGCAAATTAAACAAGACTCAAATGGAACTATGATCAATCAGCAGAAATATGTAAAAGAGTTGCTTAAGAAGTTTAAAATGGAAGAATCAAAGGAAATAGATACTCCTATAGCAACAGCCACAAAATTGGACATAGATGAACCTGGTTCATCTGTTGATCAGAAGTTGTATAAGGGTATGATTGGTTCACTTTTGTATCTTACTGCTAGCAGACCTGACATTGTTCTCGATTTCAAGCAAATCCAAAAGCATCCCACTTGACTGCTATCAAGAGAATATTGAGATACTTGAAAGGCACCACTGACCTTTGGTTTTGGTATCCAAAAGGTAGTAACTTTAACCTAGTGGGATATGCTGACGCTGACTATGCAGGTTTCCTTGTAGACAGGAAGAGCACCTCAAGTATGGCACACTTTCTTGGTTCATGTCTTGTGTCATGGGCTACTAAAAAGCAAAATTCAGTGGCCTTATCTACTGCTGAAGTTGAGTATGTTGCTGCTGCTTCATGCTGTGCTTAATTGTTGTGGATCAAACAGCAATTAATGGATTTTGAAATTAATGTTGGTTGCATCCCTATTTTTTGTGATAACACTAGTGCTATTAGTATGACAAAGAACCCGATTCATCATAAGAGAACTAAGCACATAGATGTTAGGCACCATTTTTTGAGGGACAACTATGAGAAAGACTTGATCACTGTAGAGTTTTGTGCTACTGATAAGCAGATTGCTGACATCTTTACAAAAGCACTGAGTAGAGAGAACTTTGAAATGAACAGGTTAGAATTAGGGATGATTAAGATCACCTAATGGAACCAGTTCAGAATGCACAATGAAAAAAAAGGGAAATTTTTTTGGTTAGAAAATCTGGAACTTGTGTAAATAACTAGATTAATCTTTGCTCAGTCTCATACTGTAAATAGTATACTCCTCTGCCATGTGTTAATATGACTCACTGATCTCTAACAAAATTTTCTCTATTTTAACAAAATTGAGACATGATCAAGAAGATTCTCAGTGAAGAACCTGGTTCATTAGTACTGGCTTATCTGAATAACAAGGTATGTTTTCTACACTCTGCACAATTTGAAATACTAATATTTAATTCATGAGCAGAGTCCTACCTTCATTCAAAAACATCAAAAGCCTATCCTTTTAAGTTTGAACCAGTTCCATTTCAACTAGAATCCTCACCGTGTTATAATGCCTAGATTCTAGGGAAGCCTAACCGCCTATTCAACCTGCAATTTCAGGGTGATTAGACTTCTATTTGACTACTAAAAGTTGTCGTTGTGTATTAATTGCCCTCCTCTTTTAAATTCATCATCATCACCACTGTCACTCTCCCATAATTTTCAAAAACCGTCAAAATTTTTTGTCTTCTCTTCTCTTCTCTTCCAAAACTCAAACCTCCAATCCTTTTCAGAATCTAGAGAGAATGACAAACCCCCCAAGATAACCCCAAGCACACCTCCTCCACCTACCCCCCCCCCCCCTCGCGATTCCTCCACTACTCCTCAACCCAGCACCACCCCTCAACCTAGGAGAAGGCGAGTAAAGATGCTTGCTCGAAAAACTGTGGCTACAGGTGCGCTTTCAAGGAAATTAAACGCACAGTTAAAGCTAGCCAAGTTCAAGATTCCCAAAATTCTGATGATTCTTTCAAGTCTGCAAGTGAGGGGGAAGGAACTGGGTCTTCTGATTCAGAACAGGTAACGTCTGTGCCAAATCCCTCTACTGAGGTAATCTCTGATGTGGCTGAAAATCTGGAAAATCGATTTGTTTTTGTTGGTTCTGTTGTGGATGTGGAAACTACTGAGTCGCGAAAGAGAGGGGGTAAAAATAAAAAGGGAAAAGAAACTGAGAGTGAGGGTGTACGTAGTGATGAGAAGGGAAAAGGGAAAGAAGTGGTTGATTCTTCACCCACCTCTGAAACTGTTAATATGGCTATTTGTGGAGCTGAGCCAGAACATGTGGAAGAAAATGATCGGCTCCAACCCTATACCACTATAAAATGGCAAGAGTGGTCGATGCAGCATGTTTGGATTTGTTTCTATTCTACTATTAATGCTACTGCTTGCTGAAAATAATCTAAGTACAATATTTTTGTAGGGTTTTTCTTAATTGATAAAAAGCACTAGGGAAGGGACTTACACCTAAGCGAGTATCTAATGGGGTCTAGAAGTTAGGACAAGATTGTTATATTTGGGATCATGATATAACATTTGCACATAATTACTCACTCTATACCTCTCGGTAGTTTGAGTGACTTTGCCCTAATTGACTTTCTCAAGCCCAATTGGATGTTCAAACAATGCAAGCAAAATTGGCTCAAGTCGGGTATTACTATCTCTAGGTTTAACCCTTTAATTGGGGCTATCAATCTCTTGAATGCACCCCAATTCCTTGTTAGCCTGAATTTCCTAGACTTAGTCTCTCTTTCTCAAGAAGAGTCTACGTCATAAAGGCACGAATCAGTGTTTGCAACCACCAATTCAACAATTAAAGCATGAATCAAGCTGAATATCATTAATCCATAAACAATTAAGCCCTAAAATTGAAGACCCATTAAATACCCACACTAGGGTTGGGTCACAACCCTAGCTAATGAGTTTAGCTACTCATAATCAAGGTAGAAATCAAAGATGGAGATGAAATATAAGCCGTAAAAGTTAATTAAAAGAATAAAATCTAAGATTAATAGCCCAAGTATGAAAAGCACAGAGTTTGTCATCATCAAAAAGGGGGAATTTGTTGGCCCAAGTAAAGGTTAGTTTTGAAGACTGACAAAGGAACTCAGACATGAACCAGGTCCATCTCAGTGGAGCACAGATGTGGATAGACTTAAGCATGTGGGATGCACGTGAAGGAGATAAACCTAACTTGACAGATTTGATATCTCCTGATCCTGATCGAAAAGGTTGCATAAATAATAAGGAGAAGGACTCCTTACTCAAAGAGAACACGGTTTAAGAAAGGGAAGGAGTTAGAGGTTGAAATCAACTAGAACTCTTCCACCAAGGAAGAGTAGCATCAGAATTCTAGTCAATCTCTATTTACTAACTCTATAAATATTAATGTTGTTCTCTTTTACAGGTAACGCACATAAGCAGAAGTTAAACGTGAATTGAGAGCAAAATAGCAAGGCAATTTTGCAAGCAGTTCGTGTGTGATTCAAGTGTCCAAACCTGAAGCTACATGAACCAGATAGAAGAACCAGTTCCAAGTGTCTTCTTTTTTTTCTAGTTCAATTGTAGTAGGTGTTTTTATATTGTACCTTTCAGCTTTATCTAGAGGCAATTGTAATAGGTACTCAGAGCATTCAAATTAGAGTTAACTGGATGTTGTCGCAACAGTTAGAGGCTGTGTGCTACAATGGGATTAGAGTTAGTCCTAGGTTTACAAAAGAGTTTTTGTAAATGCGGTTTTTGGCTCAGTGATTTTAGTGGAGAGTTTGGGAAAATCCTACTGGAAAGTAGGTCGTGGTTTTTTTACCTTTTGAGCCAGGTGTTTTCCACGTAAAATACTCGTGTTCTTTACTTTCCGCATTTACTATTTCTGCAATAGTAGGTAAAGGAACACTTAGAAGAACCGGGTCCTTCCATAATCAGTTTAAGTGAAAAATTGGTCACCACACAAATCACCTCCCACCCCCCCCCCTTGTGTGGTATTGAAGTATAAAACATCACTTGTATAGTTGATGTTAGGGTGTTCCTATCTGGTAATGTATTGCTTATAAGGCCAAGGTTNCCCCCCCCCCCCCCCCCCCCCTTGAAGTATAAAACATCAAGTGTAAAACTGGTGAATCTATGAATCGTCACAGTTCATAATGTATTGGTCTGAGATGAGCTTGAATGGAACGACATGATTAGTGAGGATTCGTATAGTTTATTTTTAAGAAGAAATCCTTTATGATCTTGTATGTTGCGAACAAGCTTTAAAGACATTGTAGTTTTGCCTATCCAAATACAATTCTGCAACTCATTCTATGTATCCATTTAAGTGCAGACGAATTGCTCTTTTTCTTCTCCTTTCTGATGATGTGTCTTAGTTCATGCGCAATGAAATTTTGATGGAGCGTGATCTAAATGCATCATTTATTTCGATTCTACTATCGAATACCAAACTTCCTGTTAGTGAATCCGTGAATAAAAATGGACTAATTGGCTGCTCCTGATTTGTTAATGTTGATGGTGCCTGGATCTCTAGATAAACTTGTTTGAAAATTTAGCTTTCTATAATATATGATATTGGTGCAACTATAAGAGTTGTTAGTGTGTTACCAGATCACATGTTCAAGTCGTGGAAACAACCTGGTGTGTATGTATAATAAACCCAACGTGGTCAAACTATTCTGCGGATCTCACGCGTAACGGGAGCTTATTTTATAACATATGATATTGGATTAAAATGTGAAAGAGTGGACAACGGACATGTCCAATTTTCGCTTGATTTAAGGGGTTTAGGCATATGCCCACCTCCTTCATTTTGCATCTTTTGGCTCTATTTTCTTTCAATAAAAGGGTAGGGATCAAATTCTGAACCACCACCTATTTAGTTGGATTTGTATTGAAAACCAAAAGAAAAGAAAAGATAAAACAGGGCTGGTATCAGTCTTGTTGTTGAAGATCTTGTTGATTATCACCTTTACCATGATCTATTGCCAGCAATTCTGGCAAGCTCTCTCTTACATTATGATCGACACTGGCCAACTTATTAACATCATTGCTTTAGTAAATATTAGCACTCTTGAATAAATAATTTTACATTACATAGAATAACCTTGGTAATGGTTCAAGAAGTAAATGGCTCGAAAATATTTTAAATATTAAACTATACTCATGCAACTAAAAGACTCATTCCAACTCAATAAGATTGGTTCTTGCTTTCTTATAAAGGGCAGCCCGGTGCATTAAGCTCCCGCTATGCGCAGGGTCCGCGGAAGGATAGGACCACAAGGATCTATTGTACACAGCATTACCTTGCATTTCTGCAAGAGGCTATTTCCACGGCTTGAACCCGTGACCTTCTTGCTTTCTTATAGTAGATGAACTTTTTGTACAAAGAGAGCGTTACACATCTCATAGAAAAATATAAAAGTTGGAGAGTATAACATATTTTTCTGGTTTAACAATCCGATATCGAAGCCAACATGCCTAACTCATCCAGATTCACGCCGGATAGGCCCACTAATAAGGGTAAAACACTCTCTGCAGAAAAGTTCTTCACTAGAAAAACTTGAAACAGACACATTTGGTTTAGGTTAAGAGGAATTCCAACCGTCTAGCACATCGTCTGTGATTGGGTAGTACAGCTTGGATGCCAATATCCCTTCAAAGAAGTACTCAAACTTATGTTAACAGGACTTTAATCTCAGCCTGTGATTCAGTAACTTTAGCATCATCTCCAATGGGATTTTAATACCAACAGTTCAAGCAACTCAGTTCTCTTGTTTTGTCATAAATAGTGCTCTCTGATATAATAAAACAATATGTGAGTAGAATGTGTAATGAGTATCTTATTTCATGGTCAATAAAGGTAACAACAGGTATAAAAAACATAGGGAAGGCAGATAAGATCATAACAAAAATAGAACATATTATAGGAACTGTAATTTTGCAGTACATATAGAGTTACAATGAACGTTGAACACTCTCTAACTTGCTTTTCGTGATTTATAAGAATGGAGTATTTTTTTCTTTCGGAGTTGAATAGTAATAGGAATAATGAATTAGAGTTTGTAAGATATGGGATTATGTTGATGTGACTGAGAGCTAATTTGGTTTGGACATCAATTCTTATAGACGAGAAGGTAATTAGTACCTATTTCTTCTCTTATATTTTGTAGCTTTTAATGGGTGGAGGACACTACTGATTCCTTTTCTTCTACCAGGATAATTTGATGCATGCTACAATAAGAAAAAACATCAAGTAAACAGGTACAACCACATGCTGATTGAATGTTTGTTATTTATTACAAAAAAAAAAAAAAAAAAAAAAAAAAAAAAAAAAAAAACCCTTCAAGGTTATTAAGAGGGTTGGTGGTACAGACCAATTAAGAGTATACTTAAAATTAAACTTTTTGGTCTCAACTTCGTTTAAGAGACTAACTGAGAATGAAGACATGGTTAAAATTCGGATAAATTGATTTCAATTTAATAAACCAGAAATGATTGACTCAATGGTGAATGATGACACAAACTTATCAAGTATTTTATATTTTTATTACTATTAATGTTCGGGCGTAATGGCTTCGTGGCCACTTAAACTTGTACCGGTTTGTAAAGCCGATACATGAACTTATATTTTTCCCATTTGAACACTTCAACTTGACGGAATGAATACTAATAAACACTTTTTGTTGAACGTGTTCGCCAATAGCTCTAACACGAATGGGATGTCAAATATTGTCTTTATTATATGACAATGTGGATTTGTGGGTCTTATATTATTAAAAAAAGATTAATCTTTAAAAAATTTAACTTCTTTTTCTTTCTCTTTTTTCTCCACCATACACAGCCATCCTTGTCGCTTCTCTCCGGTACTGAAAATGCGGGTGTCTTTACGCCGGTCAATAATCACCTCTCTTTTCTCCTCCCCATCTCTCCGCCCTATCTCCAGCTCCTCCGCCGTCGATCACCTTGCAGAAACCCTAACATCTCAACCGTCATCTTACTCCGATGAACTCACAAACCCTACCCCTCGAACCCGAACCCAAACTCCATTAGGAAAACAGTTCGAATCATGGACCAACAATCTTGGACCCGGGTTCACACCAGCTGACGTAAATGAAGCCTTGAGAGCTCAATCCAACCCGGACCTCGCCCTCGATATCTTGTATTGACCTAGGCAGTTGTTGGAAGTTTGAGACAAGCTGATGCTTCCGAAATTCAAGAAAACGACATAAGATTATCTAAAAATTTCAATTTCCATTTCTTTTTTCAGTAAATCAACGCATAACAATTTGGACTATTTTTAAATTTGCGCTTGCCGTCCTTGTGCAGGAGCCATTTAGTGAATGGGGAAGAGAAAAGGAAAAAGAAACGGGGAGGGAGGGAAAGTAGGATTGGCAGCGTGATTTGCACACAATTTAGCCATGTCAGCTGTGCCACTATCACATAGGCTTGGTCAATGGTCAAATATATTTATTAGTATTCATTCTGTTATGTTGAAATGTTCAAATGGAAAAAATATAAGTTCATGTATCAGCTTTACAAACCGGTACAAGTTTAAGTGGCCAGAAAGCCATTACGCCTAATGTTTGTCGCGAAATAGTTTTATGCATATGTAAATATCATGAAATTTTTTAATATGATTATTTTTGTTCTCTCTTTATTGTATATATAGATGGTTGTTTATGTGGAATTAGTGATATAACAGCGTTGTATCTAAGTGGAAAATCTAAGTTGTAACTGATTAGTAACCACTAATCTCGTTTTATGTACTGTTAGTTATCTTCTACCAAAAGATGGATTCATAATTTAGAATGCCAAACATTCATAAATTCCATTAGTTACAACATAGATGTCCCTCTTTTTCCCCTGAATCCAACCTTTTTCATATTACCAATTCCACGTAAACATCCAACTATATCTACAACACTAAGGGAAAAAGTAGTCATATTAAAATTACAACGATATATACTTTTCATATAAAAACATTAATGTAATAATATGTACCTATTAAAACTGTATTGTCGTTCACCCTAGAATCAATCATCTTGAGATTAATAAATTGGAATTTGTGGATATCCTAACAATATCTTCATCTATCTCTCACACAAAGTTGTGACCAAGAAAATAATTTTAAAATTACTCCTAGTTGGTCTATATCCACCAACACTTTGAATAACCTTGAAGTTCTTAATAACAACCAACAAACTTTCACTCAACATGTACCTATTTGCCTATTTGCCTAACTTTTTCTTAATATAGCATTCTGCTAAAATGAATCCGTAAGTGTCTAACCACTAAAAATTACAAGAGAATGTAAAAGAAGAAGAAGAAATGGGTATTTAGGTACCTTGACGTCAATAAAAATCATGTCTAAACTCTTTGTTTTGTTTTTGCATTAATAGAATCCCACATCCTACAAATTCTAATCCTTACAATCCAACTATCCCTATTACCTTCCAACTCAGAAAGAAAAGAATACTCCATTCTTTAAAACTACAAAAAGCAAGTCAGAGAATGCTCAATATTCACTTCAACTCTATATATCGTGCACAAAAACATACTAGAGAATATGAATAAACATTTGAAATATCATGCATTAATTATCCAGTGTAATAAGAGAATATAAAAATGAAGCAACAATGAGGAATATGGAAAGAACAAACAGTTAGGAATATGAAAAAACATTACAGCTAGAAAAAGAATAGTGGATTTTGATTTACAAAACCTGTCAGGGAAAAATAGAAAAATGAGAAAAAATAACTGAAAGGACAAACAGAGACTTCATTCGGACTCGAGAGAATGAATGACGATAAAAAACAATCAAAAGAAAAAAAAAATACATTTTCTACTACTGATATCAAAAGGTGAGAACTCAACTGAAAGAATCAACTTATCTCTAGAATTGACAAATTAATAACATGCAAGTGTAATACAAATGCAAAATAACATCCCAAATACCATTATTAAATCAAATACCAAAAAAGGAAAGAAAAAGAAAAGGAATCTAAGAAATATCTCTAACAAGGACAAAGGGTAATAGGAAATACCAGCACTTATCATACCTGGAGGAGTCAGGTCGCCCTTCTGCCGGAGGATTGGCTCCAAAATTTAAAGCCTAATTTGGAGAAGAGTTGGCTCTCACTCCTGCCAGGAGTCGCTATACAGTGAACGCCCTACTTTGGTTTTCAATTTTCAAATTTTGCAGTGAAAACCCTATTTGGAGGTGATTTTGCCGCTGTAGGAAGAAAATGGCATTGACCTATATACATACATTGTTAGGCCAATTAACAATAACGCTAAGATGTATAGACAACATTTCATTGCAAATAAAATATTCCTTCTAAAAACCAAAATCTCCCGTTAGTTGGGGCACACCTCAATGGAATCTCCACTCAGGCTTATGAAATAATGCCATAAATTACAATACAACTTTGATCTCAAGAATAGCCAGCACCTTTTAAAATTCCAGTAAACAAGAGTTTCTCCAAGATCTCGGAAACTATGCATCAATTGCTATCCTTTGAATTCACGGTATGTAAGCCAGGCTAAACTGACTGGTTCTGATACTTCACATGTAACTAAATAACTCCTCTTGCCATAAAGTCTCCTCTCTTTTTTAGGTTTACCTTCTCACTGTCATTGAAGATCCAAGATATACCAAATGATGACTTGAAATCACCACAGATTGGAACTTGAAAGCACATCTTTCTTAAAATTACTTTGTAGTTCCAGAATTTTCATCTCATCAAAACTATTTTACTTTAAGTTGGTAAAACATTCTAGTCAAGTTTGCCATCTGAGTACTCTGCTAGCCAATTTGCTTTCCAAACAACTGATGATGATAGCAGCCGCTCAGTCTTCCATCCCGATGACTGAAGCTGTGATAGTGAATTATGAAAGAAACAAGATGTTTAGTTCAATCTAAAACACAAAACGCACAGCTCGTAGAATTAATGGACAATTTGCCATGAGAAAATGGGCTTATATGTGGGTAACTTCTTAGTGGCGTTTGCACATGTCCTCTTAGACCAGTCCACAGCTTTCACTTTCAGATACGAATATTAGCTTATGAACTTTTTTGCATTGACACTAAATGGATTTTCCACATATTTAGGTGGTGTTTTCTTCAAAAAAAATCAAAGAAAATCTTTTTGCAGAAACTTGATACTGATTAGTTGACTGATTTTAAAACTTACAAAAGCAGTGAATATATCATGAGTTTCCTCCCTGAAAAAGAGCTCGTGAAGTAGACAATACCTTCAGAAGAAAGACTTCATAGTGTTTATCCATCCATGATTGGCTCTCCAAAGACATGGATCCACCTTGATCACCTAGTTTTGCCATGACAAGAGCATGGATGAAAGATTGCAATATATCAGCTGCCGTTGAATCCTTATGAGTAATAATGTTGATAATATCCCTTTCTTGTTGAAGTAAATACATTGCTGAAAAGATAAGAGAGAATGCATAAGTGAAACTCTTAGGTCAAATAGCCTAGCTTGAAAAAAGTTTAACATGTCTATCAACCTTTCTTGTGATTTGACCCAGCAGATTGTAACAGGTTGACCCTATTGATCAAAAGACAATTCGTTATTCAACTACCCAAATATTCTTCTCTGCTAATACCACGTGCAAGAGATATGGATGCAAATTAGTAATAACAAAGGTGAAAATCTCACATAGCAAGGCTGTCAAGTGAAGAAACTCTGACACCTAAATGTACTCGCTTGTATAGAGAATCACCGCTTTTTGAGGTCCACGAGGTCAGCCGTGAAGGTAGAACATGCTCCATGGAGGAGACCTGCTTTGGAGAGAGAACTGGAACCAAGGCATGAAACCTCCAGATTAGCAACCTTACATTATTGGACATAAAGCTCAAGGTTTACATAATATTTTCTGCATGTCTAGTCAACGACTCATGTGAAACATTCAGCATGCACAGGAACTCTAAATTAATAGTTCAATCGCAAAAGATAAAAGCAACAGAAAATTTGGGCCATTGTAGCATCGCAACACAGCGTCATAAATATTCCTACTCAGATGATATTCTAGGAGATGGATACAGTTATCCATTCTATAACTATGAAAATATTTAGTAGTTCAACTCACCTTGGCCTGTCTTGAAGAATTGTGATAAAACAATTGAGCATCTTTCACAGTTCAGGGTATTCAGTGAAAGACTACAGACAGCCATATAGTTCGCTGCCAGATACATCAAGTTAGTACATTTTGCATTAAGAAAGCTTCAGCATTGTACTTGAAAACTCATGGAAACAGGAAATTGAAAGCAAAGCATAACTAACCATACATATGGAATATAGTAAGAGACAAAAAGGATATCCAAATGGCAAATGAGTGGCCACTTGTGATGTGTGCAAGAAGCATTCCTAAAGCCATCCCAAACATTGTAGCAAGAGTTTCTTGGCTTCCTTCCTATCAGAACAGGGAAAACGGATACCAAGTCTGACTAAGTGGATTTTTTGCAATTCTTTCGCCACTGTAATATCTATCACAATACCTTTGCAGCTATATCTGCTGCATTGTTTTGAAGGGCAAAGTGCTGTGTCAAAGCTGCTCTAGTGGCTCCACTAGCAACACCAGCTAAATCGAAACAAATAAAGATGATATTTAGAAAATCAGTCCGATCACTGTGGTATGTTTGGCCTCATTAACAAGAAGAAATCATCTTCTATTAAAAGAAAAAGCTTCAAGGTCAGCCAGCAAGGTTAAGAATATGCTTCAGACTGCTTAAAACTCTTTCCCAAAATTTACCCAACATCTAAAATGGGTTGAATTAATTACAGACCATAAAGCTACTGCAACTGAAATTTCATAATATTATAATCAGAAGGACAAACAACTAAAGCAGCCAAGAAGAAGAAACTGAACAATTATAACATTAGAGCAAATAAGTAAATACATTTTGAAAGTATTTATCAGGTAGATTAGTTGAGAAGCTTTAGTCCATAAGATTTTACAATCTTCTGCTGCAACACTGAAGACCAACATATATATGTGTAAGAGATCGGGAAAGGACATGGACCATCTGTCATTCACCGCAAAGTTGTGACTAACCTGCAGACTTTGATGCTTAATCTATTTTCCATCTGATGCATTACCCCAGCTCTGTTATAGCATTATTTGGACGCTGGAAGTCAAGAGGGGATGGTAAGAGAGTCCACATGCAATTTGTGAACTACACGGAGGGAAAGAAATAGAAGAAGTCTTGAAGGAGAGGAAAGTACGTGCTGCTGCTGCAGATTATCATGCTAATTTTTGTGCGTTTCGGTCGTAAAGACTCTCCAATCTATAAAGATGATTGGACTGAGTTTGCAGAAGAAACTCTTGCGCGCAGGATTGTTCCTTCTTGTCAATTAGATCAATCTACTTATCTGACAAGTAAAACGATTTTATAATCTTCAGTAATTGGAAACACACGTGGAGGTGAAAAGTTTGTTCATGATGACTAGGATAAAGGAAACTGATCAGTGCTGATGCTAATTTCCATTAGCTTGGTGAAAGAAATAGTTCAATAAATTTATAGATGTCAAAGTTCTTGATCTTAGATACGACTAGAATGAGAAGAATTATTGTCTCTGGAACAAATGCTTGTGAATTTTGAATGTTTTAGGCACTTTAACAAAGATATTGATGTGAAACAGGAGATGATGCATCTCTCCAAAAATTTTGGATGACCACACGCTGTGAGAGACTACTTTTCAGGACAAAATAAGCTTTATATCTATTTTGTGTCTCTTGGAACAAAAGACTAAAAAAGTTGCAGTAAGAATGATTGTATATAATAGTATCTTCCTTTAAAATTGTGTTCCATCTTAAATATCTACAACAAAGATTCACCTATGTAATAAATCAAGACATAACAGATCAACATAGTAAAGGAAAGCATCTCTACATTGAATTACAAAGCACATTAGTACTTTCGGCAAGGTGAAGGATCTGAAATATCAGACAATTCACGCTAACAGCCCCAACCCTAAAAAAGAAAAAAGAGATTAGACAAACAAGTTGAATACTAGACACAACCAGACAAGAAGTTTACACTTTATTTAGAAGATAAGAGAATGGCATTGCCACTAAGAGCAGATATTTCACTTACTGAATGACCTTGATAAACTCCCCAAGCAGACAATGAACACAAAGGCCGACGGAAACAAAGGAGACACAAGATCCATCAACATTCCTGCAAGAAATACAAATGATTTTATTGTCATTGCATCCGTTTCAGGAATGACAATAAAAGAATAAATCAATGTCATTTAACCTTCTAGAAAATGTTTTTCAGAATAGTAAGATTTTGTTGCATTTCTAAAACCTAATAAATCATTTAAAATTACAAACAATAACAATACCTCCTCCGTCTCAATTTACATAATACTCTTTCCTTTTCAGAATGTCTCAAAATGTTTGACCATTGAATTTTTATACAACTTTTAACTTTCAAATTCGTTAAACCGTTCAAATAAACTTTGATGTGATCTTCTCTATCAAACTATCTTTTCTAACATTACTTTACTATTTTTTTTCTACGGTCACGAAAACCAAATGGAAGTCAAAGAGCAAGTCAAAGAACATCTTAAACTCCAGCCACTGGCCAGTCAAAAGACTGAGAAAGGAAATTCTTTTTTATATAATTTCGATAAAAAAAATGCACACAACATACAGGTGAAAGGGCATACCAAGATCATTCATGAGATCTGCCACTAAACGCCACATTTTGGCATTACTGTCTAAATTAGAACCCTGAAAAAGAAAGCAAAAGCAACAGTCATTTTCCAAACAAGTACTTATGATTCAAAAATCATTAACAGGAGGCTGGTAGTAGGAGACATGTCAAAAATATCATTGTCCCAAAGAATGTTCTATTTCGCCCCATGTATGCTGCCATGGTAACTTTCTTCTAGGAAAGAGATCATTATTTCCTTTTCTTTATCTTTATGGAAAAGGAGCATTTTTCTGGCATAGAGTTTCAAGTGGAAATAGAAACTGGCATAAATGTAAGTCTGATGGGAAATCATTTATCTTCGGAGGAATGAGGTGCTTCTGTAGCTTCAGTCTTCATAAAGAATCAAGGCATGCATTGTTTGACACAGAAAGATCAATACGATACCAGAAAATTAAGCCAGGAAAGTTGAAAGAAACCTGGTAACATGTGAACAAGACGCCTCCAACCATACCAGTTAAATCTCGCAAGAACCACTGAAATTTTTTAAAACCATTGTCATCACACTAGTTTAAAACATAAATTACAATGGAAAAAAAAAAATGTGAACTCACCTGAAACGTTGCCCCAATAACAGTAGCGGATTTCTCACCGACACCTATAGCACTTAGAAGAGCCTATATTTGTTTGAACAGGTAAATTAGCCTTTCATATCATAAGTAACTCACATTAATACTAATATCCTCTTACTTGTGTAGAGAGCATCATCCGCACATAGGTAGAAAGTCCCTGCAGCAATCCAAATCAGTAACAATAACATGAAAAACAAAGAGATCTGACAGTGCTCAACACCAATTCAGAAACTGAAAACAAGTTTTATCAATTATGGGCAATATCTCTTAACCTGCAATGAGTCCCACACTTGAAAAGGAACATAGTCTGGAGTAACACTACTTGGAAACCCCTACAAATAAATTGGAAAAGCAATTAGAAAAATCAGACAGAATTGTTGATACTGGTGAAATGCCCTCAACATTTCTTACTCCAAAGAGAAAAAGAAACGAACAAACCTTATGAATCTTTTCCTTAAAAGTCGAAAGATTAAATCTTTTTAAGCTCTTCCTTTTACTCCACTCAACCAAATATTAGAGAACTGTTTATTTAACCTTATGCATTGTTTCCTTAGAAACATAATAAAAATCAAATCTTTTGAAGTTCTTTCTTTGCCTCCATTCCTACAGAACTGTTCCATCTTTGTAAATCTCTGTCTTAAAACACCAGAAAAGATCAAATATTTTTCAATTTTTTTAATACCATTCAGCTAAATTCCAAAACTGATTTTGCTCCATTGAATATTGTTACACTTTTACATAAACAATTCAACAGAACTAATTAATGGGTTAATTATCGGGAAAAATTATGATTTTTGATAAGGTAAGCAAACTTTATCATTCTTTTCCTCAAATAACACAAAATATTAATCTTTTTATCTAACCTTATGCATCATTTTCTCAGAAAAAAATAATAAAACTCAAATCTTTTGAAGTTTCCTCTTTACCTCCATTCCACCAAATATATGAGAATTGGTTCATCTTTGTATTCTTTTCCTTAAAACACCAAAAGTTCAAATCTTTTTCAAATTTTTAATACAATTCACACAGATATTCCCAAAATTGTTTTTGCTTCTCTTGAATATTCTTCCACCTTTAAACAAACAATTCAACAGAGTTACTTATAGTTCTTTTTTATTATAAGGCAAACTCTATGAATCTTTTCGTTTGAAAATCAATAAAAATTAAATGTTTTGAATGTTTTGCTTTTACTCCACGAACCAAATATTACATAATTCTTTATCTAACCTTATGCATCATTACCTCAGAAACATAATAAAAATCAAATCTTTTGAAGTTCATAATCATGTCAAAATGCGCCGTATTTATTTATTTATCCCATACAAGTTTGTTTCTGTACCCAAAATAGACAAATAAACACTTCTGTTTTCACAAATAAACTAATTATATCAAATATGTTTGTGCGAAGTACATAAATAAATTTTCTGAGAAAATTCACAAACTGTGCTAATATTATTTGATATAGTTGGACTTGCCTCGGGAACAAAAGCCTGGAGAATTCGTTGAGAGATATGAGTGAATGCGTTACTTGATCTTTTGATTGAGATGGAAGATGATGACGTGGCAGTTATGGTGGCTGTTTTGGTGAGTTTAGTTGACGAAGTTCCGTTCCATTCTTCGATCACCGTCGCCTGCGGCGAAGTTGAATTCTCGTTTTGATCTCTCTCCATTGTGTTCGCCGGCGAAGTCAAACTGAAAGTCTCTGTTTGGCTCGTCCGAGAAAATAAATTTATTTATTTTAGGCTTGGAGGGGCTGACTGGGTTGTTTAATGTTATTTTCGGACGAAGAGGATGCCGAATGATTGGAGGTGGAGTACACTGGTTCCGTTGTACAAGAACAAAGTTGATATTTCGTGTTGTAACAACTATAGAGGTATCAAGTTACTAAGTCATACCATGAAAGTTTGGGAGAGGGTGGCGGAGGCGAGGCTGAGGAAGATAGTATCTATATCTGACAACCAGTTCGGGTTCATGCCGGTCGCTCGACCACGTAAGCTATCCACCTTATTAAGATGTTGGTGGAGCAGTACAGGAATCGGAAGAAAGATCTGCACATGGTGTTTATTGACTTGCAGAAAGCGTATGACAAGGTCCCAGGGAGGTGGTATGGAGATATCTGGAGGTAAAAGGTGTGCCGGTAGCTTATGTCAGAGCGATCAAGGACATGTATGATGGGGCTAAGACTAGAATAAGGACTGTGGAAGGCGACTCGGAGCATTTCCCGGTTGTTATGGGGTTACACCAAGGATCTGCGCTTAGCCCGTTCTTATTTGCTTAGTAATGGATGCACTAACACACCATATTCAAGGGGAAGTGCCATGGTGTATGTTATTCGCCGATGATATAGTCCTGATTGATGAGATGCGGGACAGTGTTAACGAGAGGTTAGAGGTTTGGAGACAGGCTCTCGAGTCTAAGGGTTTCAGATTGAGCAGTACCAAGACGGAGTACCTGGAGTGCAAGTTCAGCGCCGAGTCGAGGGAAGTAGGCATGGATGTGAGGCTTGGATCACAGGTCATCCCCAAGAGAGGTAGTTTCAAGTACCTTGGGTCGGTTATTCAAGGGGATGGAGAGATCGACGAGGACGTCACTCACTGCATTGAGTGGGGTGGACGAAATAGAGGCTAGCATCTGGAGTCTTATGTGACAAGAAAGTGCCATCTATACTCAAAGGTAAATTTTATAGGGCGGTGGTTAGACCGGCCATGTTGTATGGGGTAGAGTGTTGGCCGGTTAAGAACTCTCATATCCAGAAGATGAAGGTAGCTGAGATGAGGATGTTGAGGTGGATGTGCGGGCACACTAGGATAGATAAGATTAGGAATGAAGATATTTGGGAGAAGGTGGGTGTGGCCTCTGTGGATGACAAGATGCGGGAAACGAGGCTCAGATGGTTCGGGCATGTGCGGAGGAGAAGCCTGGATGCTCCGGTGAGGGGTGTGAGCTGTTGGCTTTAGTGGATACGAGAAGAGGTAGAGGTCGGCCTAAGAAGTATTGGGGAGAGGTGACCACACAGGACATGGCACGATTGCAGATTTCCGAGGACATGGCCCTTGATAGGAAGGTCTAGAGGTCGAGCATTAGGGTTGTAGGATAGATGGTAGTCGAGCTTCTCCTTCTCCATTCCGGGGGTGAAACGAGTTTGAGTAGGTTGGTCCTAGACGGCTTGTGGTTAATGTAGAGTTCACACTAACCTTACTGTTTCCCATAGCTCTGGATCTTAGTTGCGGGTTATTGTTATTACATGTCATCTATTTTATGGTTTTTAGGATGCTGTCATTATTTCTATGGTTATGTTGACAATACTAATGAATTGTCTTTTCTTTCTTTGTTTTATTTCCATCTTCCTGAGCCGAGGGTCTATCGGAAGCAGCCTCTCTGCCCTATTGGGGTAGGGGTAAGGTCTGCGTACACACTACCATCCCCAGACCCCACTATGTGGGACTTTACTGGTTCATTGTTGTTGTTGTTGTTATTTTGGTCCAAAATAAGATATAAAAAATTTATTTATTTTTTCCAAAATTAATTTTATGTACGTATTCCTAGAAAGTCATTTATTTCTCACATTTGAGAAGAGAAGTAAGTGCTACAATAACTGTAATGCAGTATTTAATTAATGGTAGTTTAGTCACACTAATTATTTTTATTTAGAATTTAGTATCTCCTTAATAGATGTGTTCAAAGCAAATTGGTCACTTATTGTGGACCGAAGGAAGTACTTAACAAATAAATAAAAGAGAAAAAGGAGTGAAAAAAAGGTATTACTATGTTTGATTGGAAAAAAATTTGAAATTTTCAGTCTAAAACAAACGGTAAATTATTTTATTAAGGATAAAATTAATATTTTAAAATTAAATTATTATTAAAAATAAAAAAATATATTATTATTTTGGTACTATGATTAAAAAGGAGAGAGTATCAAATAAATTGGGACATGGGGCTATTCTTCATGGAATACATTATTTTTTTCTTCCAAAAAAGAAACTATTTGGTGCTTTTTGTCCATCAAAAATGGACAAACTTTCTTTGATTCTGGTAATATTTAGCTAAGCATATCTAACATTTAATTAATAAAATATACATTTCGTGTGAATCTTCACAAAGTTATATAGTATTACATCATGTGCCGACTGTTAAATTTTATTGTTGTTTCATATTTAAATGTTTTAGAGTTTTAATATAAGCTAAATATGATATATTCCTATATATAAAGGGACCAAAAACACACTTTAATAATGTGCTTAATCATATATCACAAAAATCATAATTATAATATGCTAATAATGTCGGGAAAAAATAGTGCTAATAACGGAAGGACAAAAAGTGTTAATTCCTTATAAATATTCATTCCCGCTCAAATTAAGTCCTTTGTAGGGGTGTCAATGGTTCGGTACGGCCGGTTATTTTATAAAATTTGTACCATACCAATTTTTTGGTTATTTTATTATGTATAACCAAAATTAGACTTTTCAAAATCGTTCCAATCATGTCGGTTTCTCTTCGGTATCGGTACGGTTCGGTTAATTTTCGGTATTTTTTAACATGTAAAATTCACCAATAGAAGTAGAATGCAATAACATACATTCTTTTATTGGACTTAGCAAACTCTTTAGATATTTTTACTATTTAAAGGGTGATGAATTAAAAAGATAAAAGATGACTAGAGTATAGATCTATCAACTATTCTACAACAGCGTAAAAGAAATCAATCAAAGGCAAAAAAAAAAAAAAATACAAATCACACAAGTAGAAAGATATTAACCAAGCTAGGACTCAAGAGTAAAGTTTATAGAAGATTAAATATTCAAAAAGATAAATCTAAATTATATGAAAGGAAACATATTCAATACATTGTAGTTTGCTACTCGTAATCGCTATAATACTTTGTGTCTTGCTAATAAAGATACTTGAAATAACTTAGTTTAAGTAGAAGTAGCATAATAGATTTTAGGAATTAGTATTTTGAGTTTAATTACATGTTGGCTTGTAATAGTTTTCATAATTTCAAGGCCCAAAGAAAAATTTAATTCATTATTATTTTTAAACTACTAGATAAATATATTTTTCACATGTAAAATTTATTCGGCACGGTTCGGTATTTTTTCGGTTTATTTTTATAAAATAAAAAATCTACCCTAATTATCGGTGCGGTTATAGATTTATATAAAAACCTACGGTTTCTTAAAAAGAAACCTAAAAATCGGTATGGTGCGGTACGGTTCGGTCGTTTTAGTCGGTTTTCAAATATCCATTGACACCCCTAGCCCCTTGTAGTGACGGAAAAAATAAAAAAAATTAAAAATAAATTAAACCCCTTGTAGCTAAGCATATCTAACATTTAATTAATAAAATATATATTTCGTGTGAATCTTCACAAGTTATATAGTATTACATCATGTGCCGACTGTTAAATCTTATTGTTGTTTCATATTTAAATGTTTTAGCGTTTTAATATAACCTAAATATGATATATTCCTATATATAAAGGGACCAAAAACACACTTTAATAATGTGCTTAATCATATATCACAAAGATCATAATTATAATATGCTAATAATGTCGGGAAAAAATAGTGCTAATAACGGAAGGACAAAAAGTGTTAATTCCTGATAAATATTCATTCCCGCTCAGATTAAGTCCCTTGTAGGGGTGTCAGAGGTTCGGTTCGACCGGTTATTTTACAAAATTTGTACCATACAAATTTTTTGGTTATTTTATTATGTATAACCAAAATTAGACTTTTCAAAATCGTACCAATCATGTCCGTTTCTCTTCGGTATCGGTACGGTTCGGTTAATTTTCGGTATTTTTTTAAATATCATGTAAAATTCACCAATAGAAGTAGAATGCAATAATATACGTTCTTTTATTGGACTTAGCAAAACTCTTTAGATATTTTTACTATTTAAAGGGTGATGAATTAAAAGAATAAAAGATGACTAGAGTATAGATTCCAGGTAATTTCGAGTAGAAAACCTCTTATTTTGTATATTTTTCTGATTGCATGTGTTTTTGTAGAATGGATGTTGCTTTTCTTTAGGTTTTTGCGACTGATTTTGTAAGTTTTTGTCGAGTTTTTGTATTAATTTCTTCACAAATTTCTGTAACCTTTTGTTCGTATATTTTTTTTTTAAATTTTGTCATTGAACCTAGTTTCAATTTTGAAACAGAGCAATATGAGAAGACAAACTCGTTCGATGAGTTCATCACCTTATTCAAAGTCGGTTTCAATTGAGAAATCGAGCAACAAGAGAAGAGAAACTAGGTCGATGAGTTTATCTCCTCATTCAACTCCGGTTTTAGTTGACAAATCGATTGATGAACAATATATGCGAAGACAAAATCGTTCCGACAGTGTTAATGTGTTAGAATCTCGAAAGGATATTGTTGGAAGATCTGAGAAAAAGAAGAGCAAGAGGGTTATAATGGATGCTGATCGAGGTAAGAGAAAACGTGTCGTGGAGGACGAAGTGAATTTGGGTGTCAAGCCAAAAAAAAAACAAGGTTCAAAAGGCAGAAAAAGTTGAAATTCCTGACAAAATTTGTAAGGTATATACAATTTCAGTTATACTTTTTTCTATTTTTTAACTCTTCTTTTAAAATTTGGATTTAGTTTGTATTTGTTTGTTTTTTATTCGTGTCATGTATTTGTAGCCTTGGAAGCTCTATATTCCAGTTGGTGAGTCGTTTCCTGTTACTCATTGGTCATCATACACTAATGTGGACATTGTATCGGTTTTACGGTCAAAGTTGACTGATGTCCAGCTTCGGATGTTTAGGGAAAGTTGTTTTGGCTATTTCCTTGATTTACCTCGAGTTGCTATCCCGGCACAACTTATTCGTTCTTTAGTGTTTAGGGAGTTGGTTCAAGATAAGTGTGATCAATTTTATGTGAAATTGAATGACGAATGTGTTTTATGTTTTGGTCTTCGAGAATTTGGTATTGTAAGTGGTTTAACATGTTGTGGTAATGGACATGTTGAGGGTAAATTCAGTGGACCCAATAGGTTGGTGGATACTTATTTTTCTGGTTTTGAAGTGGTGTCAAAGAAGTCACTTATTGATTGTTTTGAGAAGAAGAAATGGTAGTCTGATGAAGACGCAGTTAAGATTGCAATCATTTATTTCATAAACACATTTCTAATGTCCACTCAGGCTCAGAAGACATTTATAAGTAAACGTAATTTCCATCTTGTCCAGAGTGGTGAGTATGTGTCGTTTCCATGGGGTAAGATTGCGTTTCGAGCTTTAATGAAGTCGGTGTGGGACAGGTTGAGAGGAAAGTCTGAGTTTTATAGGATTGGTGGATTTCCTCTTGCTACAGGTGTGGTTCTATGAATGTTGCACTGTAGTTGATCAAAAGTTTGATGTTCGCGTTGGAGATCATACACCACGCATATTGAATTGGGAAATGACAAACAGGCCAACGCGTGAGGACTTCTCTACTGGTTTCTTCAACAACACAGGGAATAAGGTACCATCTTTTATGTCTTGATGGGATATACATTTATAATACAATGTAATTCATTATGATGCATCAAACATACAGTTTTTATACATCTTTGATATATCTAGGACTGAATCACTTTTGGTTACCTTTGTAGTTTAAAAATATCTCTCCGACAATTGAAGAGCTAAGGAGATTTACTTTGCCTGTTGAAGTTACCGATGAGTATCAGAAATATTTGACATCACGTAACAGGGGAAAACTTCCTATTGATGATAGCGATGATTTTGTCACGCCACCCCCTAAACACATTAAGGAACCTGTCCCACCAAAAAAGGCGCCAAAAAACGCGCCAAGTGTTCAACCTGTTGATTATGACCGTGAGTTGCAGAAGTTGAAAGCTGATGTGAAGCAAGTATGTATTGGTCTTTTTTATATATTTTTTTGAAAGTATTGTTCAAATTGTATATTTAAAGTCTATTATCTTTCTTATTTGTTTCATCTTGTAGCTCCATAAGCAGTTAAATTCCTTCATGGATTACGTTTCTCATAAATCAAGGAGCTCTTTGAGTTGATAAATTCCAAGGTATGTGTTTCTTTTCCATTGTGCATTTCTTTTTATTTTTTAGTTAACTTACTATATCCTTTTTTTAGAAATAGCTTGATGCAAGCAAAGTCAAATATGGTGCACATCCAGAGGAAGACACCAGTGGCCGTCAAGACAATAATGATTTTGTGAGCAATATGGAGTTTGGTGGCAATAAAGATATTGAAATGGATGGTTGTCAGGTGTGTTTAGTTGTGCATTCTGCACTTTCCCCTTTTCTTTTCTTTGTTGTTTTTGATAATTCGATTCTTTTTAAAAAAAATAGGTCGGCGGAAGTGAAGGCAAAGATGTTCCACATTCTCAAAGAGATACTAGTGTAGCAGATCAGTTAGGTGTCAATGCTATGGAAGGACCTTCTGGTGTGAAAGTTGACATGTTTGTTGCTAAAGTAACTTTCACACCAGATGTAGCACATGCTGGCGTTATTGGTGAGATTGTAGATGCGACGGCAGGGGAGACGGAGGAAGAATCTAAGAAACAAAAGGTTCCTGAATCCCGGACTGGTGTTGTTTGTGCGACTGCAAGTGTTGATGCAACGGCAGGGGAGACGGAGGAAGAATATGAGAAACAAAAGGTTCCTGAATCCCGGACTGGTGCTGTTTGTGCGACTGTAAGTGTTGATGCAGCGGCAGGGGAGACGGAGGAAGAATCTGAGAAACAAAAGGTTCCTGAATCCCGGACTGGTGCTGTTTGTGCGACTGCAAATGTTGATGCAGCGGCAGGGGAGACGGAGGAAGAATCTGAGAAACAAAAGATTCCTGAATCCCGTACTGGTGCTGTTTGTGCGACTGCAAGTGTTGATGCGGCGGCAGGGGAGACGGAGGAAGAATCTGAGAAACAAAAGGTTCCTGAATCTCGGACTGGTGCTGTTTGTGCGACTGCAAGTGTTGATGAGGCGGCAAGGAAGATGGTTCTGTACAATGCTAAATTACTTCCTGAAGTATCGCCGCAAATGAAAAAAAGAAAGAGATGTCCTGCAAAGGTCGTGCAGTCTCCGTTCATTACTGTGTTTGATTCAGGTTCCAGTACTGGTGTTGTTGCAGCGAAAGGAGAACGACAAATTTATGCTATTAAGCATCCTTTTCAAAGCAAAATCAGAACTGGCGTTAACAGTTCTTTGTTGAATGTATTTGCTGCGTGGGTCAGAGAAGGGAAGTCCAGAAAGAAGTATGTTTCCAACTTCTGAGTTTTTTTCAGTTTTATATTTTAATATACGGAAAAGGGTCAAATATGCCCTTATACTATTGAAAAAGGTTTAATATTACCTTCCGTTATACTATCAGTCTAAATATACCCCTAACGTCATACTATGGGTCCAAATATATCCCCGACATCATGAAAGTGGTACAAACCTACCCTTCCTCCGTTAACTGCCTCCCCTATGAACACATTTTACTGCTACCTTACCATTTTACCCTGTTTGCAGCTACCAAGTTCAATTACTTTGAAGTTCTATCACTATTTTGAAGACTTCACTGCCTCTACTTCCTCTTGCTTTTCAAAATGCATGTTGCTTCTCTGGCCGATCCTGGAATTGTACGTACCTTTCACTTGACCTTAAATTTTGTGCTTTATTTTGCATTTCCTTGTGTTGTCGCTGAATTTTTAAGAGATATTTAGGGAAAATTTAGTAGCACTTTTGTTTTAACATAAAACGTAAAGAGAGAAAAAATGGTAGCCTTCCAGAAATGTGGTTGAAGAGAAAGATACAAAAAAATTAACTCTCGTGTCTAGGTTGTTTTTCTTTCTCACCTAAACTAGTTTGCCTGTATCTTTGCTTAGTTTTATATATAAAACAAAATGTATTTTCGTTCGTATAAGCATGAATTTTGAATAGCAAAATCAGAATTTTCTCGGTTCACGTTGTTTCATATTATCTTTAGTTGTTAGCATTTCTTTTGATATAGTTTGTTTGTATATCTATGATCTGTGATTTTTCTTCAAATGAACGAGAAAAAAAGGTTGTAGGGAAGGGATGAAAATGGGAGTATAATGGTGAGTGGCAATGAAATGTTGTCATAGGGAGGCAGTTAACGGAGGAAGGGTAGGTTTGTATCACTTTTATGATGTTAGGGATATATTTGGACCGATAGTATGACGTTAGGGATATATTTGGACTGATAGTATAACGGAGGCCAATATTAGACCTTTTTCAATAGTATAGGGGTATATTTGACCCTTTTCCGTTTAATATATTGTCACTTATAGCATTATATCAAATCACTGTACTCTTTGTGTATATATGTTACCAGGAATGAAATTTACCCAAAGCATGTTAGTGAACTCAATCCTGCTTATGATCTTGGTGTATTTCATGTTGACAACAAAAAATGGTTTTACACTTTGGCATATAATGGTCAGCCCTTGGATGACTCGGTATGTAAGAATTAACTTTCGCATTTTTTTTTTAAATTTTAGCCAGTGTACACATGAACACTCAGTCCTCTTAAGTTAGAACAGATCATTAATTGCTATTTCCTGGCACAAGAGATAGCAGTGAGCATTCATTTTCCTTTGTTTTATGTGATTTTGGTTTGAAAAACTGTAGCTGCTTAAAGCTTACGAGCATTTAGTGATTAGTTATTTGTTATGTTTTGTTTCAGCAAATTGATGTTTTGTTCTATTATCTGAGGAAGAAGGGGAAGTATGACAAAGACCTACCTGTAACATTTACCACCACAGATTGGTACTTCGACGAGAAAATTAATGAGTTGTGGCAGGCGTTTATTGATACAGATGGAGACAGTGATGTGTGCACTCCGAAACATGTCATTGCAAAGTATATTCAGGGGTTTGTCTTGGATGCCAATGTTCCATGGCACACTGTCAAGCATGTCTTAATGCCAATTAATGTTGCAGAACAATGACATTGGATAATGGTTGTGATGTCCTTCAAGGATAGGTGCATTTATGTGTATGACTCTATGCGCGGTAGAGCTGCTCATCAAGCCAAAGTTCATAAGACCATGGCCAAGTATTCTGTGTTGCTGCCTCATTTTTTTCGTGCACACGCATTTCTATTTAAACAAAAAAGATATCAATTGGTGCACTGGTGTCTACAAATCAAAAGACTTGATTACCCCCTTTGATGTAAAACTGGTCGAAAGATTGCCTCAACAAGTTGAAGCGTATGAATTTCTTTCAACACAATCTGTCTTGTTTTTAGATTCTGCAGTTTGATAGTTGTTTTTTTTTTTGCAGTGATTTGTATTTGCGGCATCATTTGTCGAGTATTTTATTGAGGGCAAGACGCCTTCTAAAAAATTCAATGCCTATGCACACCGGCGCAGATTTGGTGCTCTCTTGTGGGATTATGCTAGAAAGAAGATGGAACTGAATGCGCAAAATGATGATGAGATTATTGGTCGACAGAATAAGTCGCGGAAGCAGAAGAAGTAGTTACTTTTGTCATTGTTGTAGGATGAACTCTACAATTTTGTTTTTGTATTGTGTTCTGTTATTTTGTCATTGTTGTAAGACGGATCAGATATGTTTGTGTTTGAATTTTAGGAATACTTTTAAGAATTGTATGGCAAATGAGATGTTTGCTCTGTTATAAAGGTTTAATGAGTTTCAGTGCGATATTGGATTGTTGCATTTTAGTTTATTTTTGTGTTTTCTCCCTTGATTTTATGTTGTGAATTATAGATATGAAAAATATACGGTAGTTTGTGATACATTGTCTCTTGCAGATACACGCATGATACATACATGATACAGATATGATACACATATGATACATATATGATACACATATGATACAAATATGATACACATATGATACATATATGATACACATATGATACACAGTTTTCAAATATATATTGATGAAGCCACTCTTATTTGCAAACTTCTAAAACTATTTGCATAGTTTTCTAGCTGCTACGACTATTTTCCATTAGTTAGCTTTGTTACTACACAAATACATGCATGAGTAAGAGCCTATACACAGAGATACATAGGTGATACACAAGCGATACATAGATGATACAAATGTGATGCACAAGCGATACATATATGATACAAATATGATACATAACTGATACAACTTCTTTTTAATCAAATAGATGTATAATATAAACTTGCAACACGATTTTAATTGATAGGTCAAATATTTATTTATATCTAAAATTCAAATGACATTATACAATGATATAGTTCTTGATATATTGCATTCTTCTAAATCTCTATGATATTCAGTAAAGTAAAATAACAAGTAATTCTTAATTTGACATATTTCATCCTCTCTTTGGATTATTTCTACAAGTTTTCCTGGTGACCTTCTTCTCTACACTGTCCACATGAAATCGACCTTTTTTGTTCCCTTTCAGATATTGGCTTGCACCTCCCCTTCCTTGGCCTTCCTATTGTTTTAGTCACGTCTGGTGGCAAGACTTTTTCATTTAGAACTTCTGCAGGAATTTCCCATGTGCTTTCATCAGGAACCGAATAAATTGGAATTTCATAGGTCTTCAATAAGTACGTCGTGGTGTTGTACATCGAGCAATACTCAATGTGATCAATGTATTTGTATTTTAATACTACCCAAGCATGTGCACATGGCAGCTCATCCAACTGAAACCTTCTACAGGTGCAAGTTTGATCTTTTAGGAACACCATTCTCTGCTTACCCTTGTCAAGTACTGAATATAAGTAACTCGTCGAAGGGGTCACCTACAAAATTTATCAACTATCATTACTGGTGACAAAGCAGATGCCGTCAAAATACATATACTAGAGAGCCTACAAGATTCAAAATAGCTTAATATCATGTCAAACCAACCAATATTTCAGGAGTGGGGTAGGCATAAATGCTACATTAAATTGAAAGCCTTTGCTTTTGTGCAAGTGGACACTAGTTTAATAGAATCACGCAAAGGGTTCAAGATATAACAGATCCGTGAAATTCGGCATGATCACATATTCTATGCGCAAGTATCTACAGATTCCAGTCATACCTTCATCTGATGTGACAATTCAAGATTTTCCATCAGCATTGTATCATATTTTTTTCCAAGATCAGTGAATGACTCTACTGCATTCTTTAGGTTTGTAACATTCCACCGTCCGATCAATTTCCTTATGTAGTCTAGCAAAGGCAGTACTGGGAGTTCCCTAGCAGCCTTGAGTGCTGCATTGATCGACTCCACAATGTTTGAAGTCATCGTCAATGTTCTATTGACAGTGGAATGTGCTCTGGACCATCTTTCATACCCAATATTCATTACGTAATCTTTGACCCTCTTATCAATTTTCTCTACCTCTGCCATGTGGTAATCAAACTTCTCAACTGTGTATGCTTTGGCCATAGCAAAGAATATGTCTTTGAGCAGCAAATGATTTTTTTTTTGTAATTTTTTTACATTATTCCATAGATACCATATGCAGACACAATGAGGTACTTGTGGATACAATGGTGACGCTGCATTTTCAATGCCTTCATGCCTGTCTGAGACTATGCACATTCCCTCCTTTTCCCCAGATGCATCCTTGAATCTCGCAAAAAACCACTCCTAGGAAGCATTATTCTCTGAATCTACTATGGCATATGCGAGTGGTAGGATATTACCTGTTGGATCTTGTGTTGATATTATCAATAATGTTCCTCTATATGCCGATTTAAGAAAGGTTCCATCTACAACAACAACCGGTTTGCAATATTGCCATCCTTTTATAGACGGATATAGTGCAACGAAAGCATACATGAACAAGTCTTCCTCTATTTTTTTCAAACTTGCCACCGACATAGGATTTGTAAGAACCAGCATATAAAAGTAGCTTGGCAGCTTTTCATATGATTCGCTCGGGTTCCCTCTCAGTACTTGAACTGCATTTTCTTTCGATCTCCATGGTTGCATATATGTCATCTGAAGACCATACTGCTTGTTCATGTCTCCAATTATGTCATTAGGAGTTTATATTGTTTTTGGGTCTTTATACTTGTCTATGAGAAGACTGCCGATGAGTTTTGCAGTAGCTTGACGTTGTGCGTAAGATCTGTCTTTCAGGGGGCATGAGTGCACTTTGCTGAAATTTCTGACCTTGAAAACGTTTGCTTTTTTCAGGCTCGAAGACTTAAAATACCAATCACAGTTGTTGTTGATGCATACTAGGCAGTACCTACGACAAGGATATAAACTTTTCCATCAATAAACAGAGTAACATGAAATACAATGATATATAGTGATACACACCGCCATCAACAATACTAGATGAAAAAATACAATGACTATACATTACTAGATGGTGACAACCACAACTTAAAAGTGTACAGCCACATACTTACAAGCAAAAACTTATTTTCTGCATAATTATGCTTCTAACATCAACTACGATATACATTGAGATACATAATTATACAATAAATATTTTGATACCTGCTTTCACATGATCTATGCACCTTAAACTGAAAATTTTCCTTTACTGCCAAGTGCCTCATGACTTTGATTATCATTGCCTTGTCTTTATAAATTTGACCTTCTTCTACATCTATGTGTTGAGGGTCCGTTATTATTGTATTTTCATCATATTCGGCATCATTCCAGTCTTCTCCATCCCCAAACTCGATCATCTTAATTGTATCGCCATTGTATCTCTCCTCTACAACTGAGCTTTGTGCACATTCTGAGGAAATCACAGCAGAATTGGAATTGTAGCAGATCATGTCCATATCCTTTTCACTCGATGTTATACAAAGGGGATACATTGTAAATTCTGAGCTTTTTTTCAGCTCAAGATATACACATATACCCATACTATTGTGTATCACTATTGGCGGAGAACCGTTTTGGACAGTGTATTTAATTTCAATATCATTCAATGAAGTATCTATCATAAGTTGTTTCGAAATCACGTCTACAAAATCTTCAAAACTTATATTTGGAGTAACTATTACAGCATCTGCATTATAATCTACAAAGCTGTTGTCAACATTCCATCGGCCACCATACTGAATAAAAATTGGTAAATTTGCCATTGAAGTAGATGAAATTAGGTCAAAACTCACTAATTCCTTGATTGATTTTGATTGCAGTTCGTAGTTCCTTCTACACAGAAATTGTAAAAGCTATATCTACCCAGAAATTGCGAAGGTATATAGTGAAATTGATCGATTTTGAGTGAAATTTGGAGCTCTTTTTGAGAATTTTTTGAGAGAAAATGCCGTGATTTACAGAGGTAGAGAATGTCGTGATCTGTTAAATTGATACGCTTGAAAAAACAGGGAAGGAAGGAAAATCTTTAGCGTGATTCTCGGATAGAAGAATCCTTCCTTACGCGTATCTCTAATTTTGGGCTACTTTTGGTAAGTGTCTAATTTTGGGCTAGAGGTTGGTAAGTTTGTATTTAAATTGGCTATTTATGTACTTTTCCCTTTTTAAAATTACTAGATAAATATATTTTTCACATGTAAAATTTATTCGGCACGGTTTGGTATTTTTTCGGTTTATTTTTATAAAATAGAAAACCTATCCTAATTATCGTGCGGTTATAGATTTATATAAAAACCTACGGTTTCTTAAAAAGAAACCTAAAAATCGGTATGGTGCGGTACGGTTCAGTCATTTTAGTCGGTTTTCAAATATCCATTGACACCCCTAGCCCCTTGTAGTGACGGAAAAAATAAAAAATTAAAAATAAATTAAACCCCTTAAGTGACGGAAAAAATTTAAAAAGTTAAAAAAAAGAAACGCTAGAAGGAGGGGTTGAACCTCCGACCTTGTGGTTAACAGCCACACGCTCTAACCAACTGAGCTATTCCAGCTTTTGGTTTACGTTACGTTCTAAACTATTTTATACTATTCAACTGCTTTCTTGGCTTTAACCCAGTTTGCATTGGTTTTAACATTGTTTTTCAGTACGACTTTTAAAATATTTCTTAAATACTCTTAATCATAAAAGATTTGATTCTTAGCTTTTTATGTAAATTTTGTGAGTGTGTAAATAGATTTTTGTTTTAACTATAATATTTGAGGAATTGTTATTTAGAAAATTCAATGTTACAATCCTCGTTTTATAGATTCCGGCCAATCCTCTTAGGATAGAAAGATATGTACTTATAGCAAAAGAATTAATCGATGCACGGATGCGTAAGGATAGCACAAAGTATCCCCCGTGCCCATAACAATTTTTTACTTGTGAATATAATAGGTGACTTTAGTATAAATTTCACGCTCACTTCTGTATGGGTCAAAATCTAATCGAAAAACCTCGCCTGAAATGGGGAAATCAAGCCAAGGTCGTGCTTAAGAAGCGACCTTGGCGAGCCAAGCAGCGAATGTCGAGACGGCTAGTTTAGCAATAAGATATTTGTAAATACTATTCAGAGGAATATTCTATGTATTTGTACTTTCAGTAGGTAAGGAGAATGTCCCATATAAGTAGGAATAGAGAGAGAAAGAGGGAGCATCTAATTTTCTATCTCTCTAGAAAAGTTGACTCCCACATAACTACAAACTTTATCTTTATACAAGATTGGATTTGATGTGTTGTTCCAAGCTTTCCCACGTCAGATTCGGCAAAGTATTTGATATTCCCACGTTTGGTTATCTTACATAATTGTCAGAGGGAGAATCATCCACCTCATTATACATTTGGGTGAATGATTCTCTTTATTTACAGCTATAGTTATTCATCGTATTTATTGCTTGTCCTCATTCTCTCATTTATTCACAAGAATATCATTAAATCTCAATTTGGCTTTAAAAGCTTTGAATGCGATTTCTAGGTTATTACTACCATTCAATCTTGGATCTAGGACTTATTATATTTAACTAGAATTTACCTATTATCACTTACTTAATTAGTTTAACAAAAAGGTTTAACACTTTTTGGTCAAACAATTTGGCGCCGTCTGTGTGGATTTTCTATTTAAAAGTTTTAGTTTTTTCTAGATCTAAAAAAGCACACAAAACTTTACACAGTCTCGTATCCTGTTGTTTGCACAGATCTAACATGGCAGGCAATGGAGAAGAAAAAAGAAAGGCGATAGCTGATCTCATCGGCAATCTCCTAAACACCATCAACGAAACTCGTGGAGAGGACGAGGAGAACGTGACACCAAGAGCCTCACCCAGGCGAAGTGATTCACCCCCTCCTCATGGCAGCGTTACCGCTTCTTATGGAAAGAGAGCCTCTACGTCCACTACGGAAGAAGCACCACCGGCGGTAAAAAAGTTACTAGAAGCATGGCTAACGAATACACTGAACGCTATACTCGACAAACCCGCTCAGAAGGTGAGCAGAGAGAGTGCGCGAGTCGACATCGCCACAACAACCAATGTACAGCCTACCTTGACAGGTATCACTCACCCTATTAATGATGCAAGTAACGACGCCCTCGCTGCCATCCTTAGAAAAATGGAGGAGATGGAGAACGAGAACAAAGCACTCCTCGACCAAATGAAGGAGCATCAAGAAAGGGTAGATAAGATACAGGGCACCCCCAAAACTACTACCAAAACGGGACGCCGGCCGGTTTGTGGAACAACCATATAGCGACGAGGCCGCACTAACATGCTATACCAAAAACGTTTAAAATGCCGCCATATTTGAAAATATATGACGGCACGACGATGTCGACTCGCAAAACAAGTAGTAATCTTATTTATTTTCCGGTGTTTGGTCAAGGGCGGCCGGACATAGTTTGGGGCCTAAAGTCAAACTTTAATGAGGGACTTTAATATTTTAAATTTTATTTTATTAATTGAAGTCAAATTTTCTAGCTTATTTAGATGCAAAGTTACTAATAATTTTATTATAATCAATTTCTCCTAATAATTCTTTCTCAATTGACAATCTAGCTTACCCATTTAATCTCTCGTGAGACATTGTTGATCTTAGGTAAGATTTTATCAATTTTAATTTTGAAAAGCTTCTTTCCGCTGAAGCAACGGTAACAGGAATCGTTAACCTTATTCTATAAGCAATATAGGCATTTGGAAAGGAATCAAGTCTCTTTATTTGATTGATTACATCTATTAAGCTATTATCTTCTACTTGTACTGTTTCCCTTTCAACTCATAAAATAAATCTAAATCACCAATATCGGATTGATTATTATTCTTTAAGAAAAACTCAAGATTAAGGCAATGTGTTTTTAAATTTTCATCATCTAGTGATCTTAGTTATTTACCACTAAATAGAAAACCAAAACTATTTTCATATGCTTCAAACTGTTCAAATCTAT
Source organism: Nicotiana attenuata (assembly GCF_001879085.1). Lineage (NCBI taxonomy): Eukaryota > Viridiplantae > Streptophyta > Magnoliopsida > Solanales > Solanaceae > Nicotiana > Nicotiana attenuata. The sequence continues at coordinate 42,321,654 of NC_031994.1, read as the reverse complement.
TTTGAAGTGAAAAAATAGCCTTGTCTACTATATATAAAGTAATCAACTCTAAAGAACTCTTCAAGAGACTTTGAGATTTCATTATCAACATTTTCATCAAATTGTTTCTTCCTAGATATCACATGTTTCTTACGAAATTCGGGTTGATATTCATTTCAAATGCAATTTCCTTGGCAGAAATCATAGCAGTTGCAAATCCTTCTTCTCTATATTTGTTAAAAAAAAAAATCAAACCTTTTTATTGATCTATGGCAATATCAATATGCATGTCTTTTGACTGCATAGTTGTCACAACCCAATTTAGGATTGTGACCGGCGCTTAGGAGCAAGTGCTCCCAAGTAAGCCTCATCGGTAATTTTACAGAAAATCGGACAAAGTTTTCCCTGTTTTTGGACTATCCCAAAAATAAACCTGTCTTAGAAATCAACAACCAAACATCCTAATATAATACCAAACAATTGACAACTTGTCAATTAACCAATACAAGTCTCCACCATAACTAAACCACCAAGTAACCACTAGAAATACTAATTTTCTCCAACTTTGATAAATGAGAACGATACTCAACATAAGACTATAATAATAAAAGAATACTAATGACACTAAATTAATGACTATGGAGCGACTCTAAGACTTCCAAGAAAAGAGTATAACAATATAATAAAATCTCCGCCCACGCGAATAAGTGCGAGGCTCACCAAGAACTATCAACCTATACGCTCTAATTAACGAAATCCTCGCCCGCGTCAACTGCTGTCTCTGTAAAAAAATTAGCGGGGAATGAGTCGCTAGCTCAGTGAGTAATAACACTTAACCACAACCGTTTTTATTTGGGGACAAGTCAGAAACATGGTAGTATCTCAAAGAGAAAATACATAAAAATGTCCTTTCAGAAATAATAAATAATTTTCAGGCTCATCACGCTTTTCTTGTAGTAAAATATAATTAACAATTCAGTAATAAGCTCGGTAACCACTGTATAATATCAGTATTCACATTTTGGGAGGTTTCAATGGACGGATCATGTAATCGGTATAACTGTGGACTTCTTTGCAAGAAGTCATATATAACGGTAGTCCCTACTAGAGTGAAATCGGTAACGGTATGCTAGTTCTACCTTCCCACTAGCGAGGGCTATAACGGTAATCGGTAATTACAAGGTGCACCAGGTCTAACGAACCCGCCGTTAGCTACAGAATCCTTCAAGGTCTACTCCCATTTATACTTTTCTCGGTATCCGTATATACTCATAGGAAAATATTTTAAAACAATATAGGGCATTTTGGTTCTTATCAAATCATGTAATTTCATTTCAATAACAGTAAATTCAAGTAACGGTAGAACATATCTAGTGACAACAAGAATATTTAAAACAACGGTAATCATCTCAAATAACTATTTCGGTATCATATCGAGTAAAAGACTTGTCCCACATGCAACTCAAAATGATCGGTAACATATTCATATTGAAAATCATGTGTAAATCATGCAAGTTATGAAAACACAAATTGCGGTAAGATTACTACTCACAGTACTCGTGCCGAAATAGCAAATGCTTCACCTCGAGCAATTCGTACAAATTCCTCCAATCAATCTATAATTACATAATATCAATCTCATGTTAATTTCCTTGTTTAGGCTAATTCATAGCTAATTTAGAATACCCGACCCTCGAGATTTCATATTTGACTTTTAATTCGTCGAATTATATTTACCCACCTATGAGTAATTCAACTAGGCCATAATCTATCAATTTCAACTTGTATAATTTGTTCTTTCAATTTTATTTCATTTTTTTTCACACCAGATGATGCCTAATATGTGTATAAGCCTAAACCATAGAGAATCACTGTTGACAATACTTCTTTTAGTGCCTAATAAAATTATATACACCCAGATGATAAGCAAACTGTAATTAAGAAAGTTTACCATACGAATTGAAAAATAGCTTCAACAAACTGCCTTTGCTTCTCTGTTTCACGCAAGAAGATTTCAGCACCAAAAATATACTTTATGAATCCTTGTTCTATCCTTCACGCCTCAATTCCAGTGAATATCCCTATCTTTTAAACTTCAGTTTTTTTTTAAATATTTTTTTGGTGTATTTGCGACCTTTGTTTATAGCTTTGGTCTCGGGATAAGCTCCCCCCCCGCTTCCCCTCCCTTTTTTTTTGCCCTTATTAGTATATAGAGTATTACAATAGTTTTGCGTTTGAATTAGCAGCAAATAATATATCATACCAAATAGTCATACCCAATAAAAATTCAAATTTTTCGAGTTCATATGTTACTAAGCAATTAGCTTCACTTTTAGTTTTTGGATCATCACTAATTTCAATAAAGCATCTCTTATTTGTGGAGTTTGAAATCTTATTGCTTTAATACTTTCAATACGACTTTCCCAACGAGTTTGTGACTATGATTTAAGAGTTAGACTGGTACACTATCCTTTAATACTTTTCATCGCTTAGTAGAAGATGAAAATAGTGAATATATACGTTGTACCACTCCAAAAAATGATATAGCTTTTGTACAAGAATTAGCCATATCACAAAGTAACAAATTTAGATTGTGACAACCACATGGTGTATAAAATGATCTAGGATTTACATCAAGAAGTTTTTTTTGCACTCCTTGATGTTTTCCCTTCATATTGGACCCATTATCATATCCTTGCCCTCTTAAATTATCAATATCAAGTCCAATATTTTTTATCTCATCTATAATAACTTCAAAAAGACCTTTTCCGCTTGTATCATCCACTTTTAAAAATTCTAAAAAATATTCATTAATTTTTATTGGAGTTGCTTAAATATCCACACTCCACAGTATAAAAGATATTTGTTCTTGATGACTTGTATCTGGAGTGCAATCAAGTATGATCGAGAAATATTTTGCTTCTATAATTTTTTTCTATAATTTTATTCTTAATTTCGATTGCCAATAAGTTTATCAATTCATTTTGTATTCTATACCCAAGGTAATGACTATGAATTTCATCATGCTCAATGCGTCGAATATGTTCTTGCATGACGGGGTCAAATTCTGCAATCATTTCAATTAAACTTTAAAAAAATTCATTATTCTCTTGATATATCTTTTCATTTTCTCCTCTAAATGCTAAATTATTTTTTCCAAAAGTTTTGATCACGTCAATAATTCTTGACAATACATTTTTCTAATGCTCTCTATCTCTATTGATTTGTTCTTGAACATCTTTATCGATTGTTTTATCTTTTTGCAGTATTATTTCTAAATCAATCCATGCGGCCATGTCAATAATATGTTCATTTGTTGTTTCATGGGTTTTGAGCTTAGTACTAACTTTTCTCCAATCATTACTACCTTTACTAGCTAGTTTACTACTACAAGTTCCAGAACTCGAACTAAACAACTTACAACAAAAATAAAATGCTTTATCACAGTCTTTAGAATAAACTAACTATGTTCTATCATGTCTTTCGCCATTCGCCAATTTTTGAATATAGTGTGTAGTATGTAACGATCCGACCGGTTGTTTCGAGTGCTAGCGCTCCGTTCAGCAGTCGGAGGCCATGAACAGCTTCATTTCCGGTATTATGACTTGTACGCGTGGTCGGAATTGAATTTCGGGAAGTTCGGAGTTGATTTGGGAAGAGAATCCTCAATTCGGAAGCTTAAAGTTGAAAGAATAAACTAGGATTGGAATTTTGAGTAAACGACCTCGGAATCGGGATCTGAAGGTTCCAGCAGGTTCGTATGATGATTTCGGACTTGGGCGTATGCCCGGATCGGGTTTTGGATAACCCGGGAGCGTTTTGGCCCCTAATGTGGAAGTTAGCATTTTAGAAGGAATTTCTTAAGTTTGGCTTGAAGTGCATTTCAGTGTTATCGATGTCCGTTTGGGATTTTGAGTCTGGGAATAGCTCTGTATGGTAATTTTGGAGTTGGGAGCGCGATCGGAAGTGAATTCGGAGGTCCGTAGGTCATTTTGAAGCCATTTGGCTAAAGATAGAAATTTGAAGGTTTTTGGGAAGTTTGACAGGAGGTTGACTTTTTGATATCGGGGTCGGAATCTAATTCCGAAAGTTGGAGTAGGTCCGTAATGTCAAATATGATTAGTGTGCAAAATTTGAGGTCAGTCGGACGTGATTTGATAGGTTTAAACATCGGAAATAGAAGTTTGAAATTCTAAAGTTCGTAAAGCTTGAATTGGTGTGTAATTCATGATTTTAGCGTTGTGCATCACTATGTCATCCATATGGTACATTGGAACTCAAACTCAATGCTTGACCCATATAAAGACATGTTAGGCCATAATGAGTTAGGACTCGAACCCAACTTTTACAATCATGGATCATCAGGACTCAAAACCCGATGTCTTACCCTCATGGTGCGTTGGGACTTGAACCCACCGTCTTATCCTTAATTAATAGCATAATATGCCAAAGTAGACTCACCCTTGAGACTTTCATGGTATACTACTTTTAATAGTAATAAAAGTAAACTCATATATGTGTTACACAATAAGCATCTATTTACTGGTAACAAAGGAATCAAAGTTCTTCAAATCACTTTGCAAAAGCTGGTGTAGCTCCTTAATTTATGTACATCTTTGGTCTTTGGTTTAGTATGTAACATTTAGCTGCATCATTATATGCTTCTGATTCTCATATAACATCTAACCTGAACATTAGGTGAAAGAGATTAGACTAAACTTACAATAAATATTAGAAAGAAAAATATGGAGTAGAAATTAATTTACATCTAAGTATTTTCAACTTTACAAAGTAATACTTAGTATTGGAAACTTTTCCGACAAATAAAGAACCTTTGAGAAAAACTAACAAGAAAATGAATTAATTAAAAAAAAATTAGAAAACGTATCTTAGCATTATATGCCTTTTCACGATGTACTAGTCTCCTCAACCTTGTTATTCCTTTTATTATATTTCATACCATTATTTGAAATTGCTAAATGGAAAAGAAAAACTCATCTCTTCTAGAGGAATATCAGGCACAACAGACATATGTTTTTTCTGATGTGAGACAATTTTGTAGATGTAGTAACTCAATTGGATAGAGACTCGTGCTGACAACGTGTTACAAAACTTAGCTCAAAGTAATAATATAAAACAAAAAGATAGACAACAATGTAGAGAGAAAGAGAGAAGAGAATCTATTTCTTCCATGTATTCAAGTGTATTACAAAATGAGTTCTCATCCTCTATTTATAGAACAACATAGAGGTATACCAAAAGAATTCCATAAGTATGCCATTAAGCATTTGAGATCATGGAGGAAGATCATGGGTAGGTTATGAAGGTGAGGGAGTTACAACAATAATGGTGAGAAGTAGTGGGGATTATCTACATAATGGAGAAGAGTAGTGGGAGTTATATTTGATTAGCGGACATCCATATAAATATGTATTTCATAACATTTTATGCAATTTTATTATCTTTGTTATTAAATATTTAGCAGAATAGCCTAGTATACACTTATACTTGTTCCAGTTTTTTATCCCGGTCCCTGTACTTCACAAAGTTTCGTTCAAACATTTGTATTTGATCAAAATGAATATTTTAAACCCCTCCCATTATGCGTGAGTCTCACTTGCCGTGACATGGATAACACATCAGATCCATGTCAGATACATAATCCACATCAGTATCTTCTTCTTTACTAATACCAGAATTTCTTTCTCCTTCACGCCATTTTTCACCTTCCCTCTCGATTTTCAGAGAACCTCAAAAATTCATCGGCTTCAACTTCTTCTATCTTTGTCTCACCATAACTGTTGCACCTAAAACTATTATGATTCATTTTTTTTGGGTTATGAAATGATTGCAGAAACTATAATAATGCATAATAAGTAAATGAAGACAAGTGGTTGACCAATGAACATGGGCGTGCCATTGATCAAATAATAATAGTCATCATTATGGTAATTGTAAAAATGAGAACAATAAGGGTTCTCGAAGTAATCCTTCAATAGGTGAAGGAAATATTTACCATCAATTGGTATGAAAAATTTATATAAAGCACGTCGCGGTAATTATACTCCTTTCTTTGAAGAGAATGTGACTTGTGCATTGAGAATGCAAATTTATTCCTAAAGGTGAATGTAACAATATGTGATAAAAGTAATGAATAAAGACGTGCAATGCATGATTGGATACACACCACAACTCACCTCTAAGGGAGGTTTGAGAGAAAGAGAGATAATGAATATTAGTGTGTGATTACATGAATATGTCATTGGTCGCGTACATGTGGACGCCAAAAATAATTTGACATGCCTTTATAAAAGTTATTAAAGGCAAAAGTAAAGCAAGAAATGATTTTGCTTATGATGATTTTGACCATGACAATTATTATGATATGATTTTCTCCGTGAAGGAGACATTCACCATATGGATGGTGTGAAAAAGATATTGTAGTACAAAATCAATTAAGAGCTCCGGAAGAGCTAATTTGTTACTACCCGGATGAATAAAATTGTTCATGACATTGATATTGTAGTAAGTCTCAAACGAAATTTTTGAGTTTCAAATATATTAGCCAAAGTGGTTGGCATATTGAGACTATAAATGAAAGGAAGATTGAATATCTTCATATTACTATAATCATATCGGGTAAATATAAAAGGTTACCCGATTTTCTTTTATTTGTTACTACACAAGTATAAGCATGATGATGGAATCACATGCCACAAGTAAACTAGAGGTTTTACTGAAACAAAATTTAGTTGGCATGAACGGGTTAGCCATCCCGGTTCAATTATGATGCAAAAAAAAATTAATTGAGAATTCACATTGGCATATATTGAAGAAATAGAAGATTCTTCAAGAATTCTCTTGTGCTGCTTATTCTCATGATATACCAGTTAAGGTTGGGATTGAATCCCTTGATATCTGGAACGAATAAAAGGTGATATATATGTATGGGCCCAATCACCTGCCATATGGACCGTTTACTATTATATGATTTTAATAGGTGCATCTATTGTATGGTCATATGTGCATTTGTTGTCAACTTGCAGTTTGGATTTTGCAAGATTGATTGCTCAAATTATTAGAGCAGAGTCCAGAATATAAATTTATCTTGATATTGCTGGTTTAAATCCAAGTTGGTTTAGCAGAGATTGTATGCCTCAAATTATAGCTAAACCATTGGTTATGAGAACAAAATTACCAAAAGAAAATTTGGTATGAGATGTATTATTTAATATAGAGTAGCACTTATACGCATCTAGCCAACAAGTTATGATACACTCTCCCCATCACAATTGGTTCAGGGTCAGGAACCAAATATTTCCATCTACAAATATGGATGTACTATATGATTTAATTGTGCCACCATAATGCACAAAGATTGGTCCCCAAAGAAGGTTGGGGATATGTGTTGGTGATCCCAACATTAGGGGGAGAAAATGAGCAGCTGAATAAAGTAATACATGGAATGAATTATCATGAGTATACTTAGATCCTCGTACAAGAAAATATGAACTTGAAGTTCAAGTGATAATTCATTTGCAAAATATTTTAAGGCACATTGATGACCCAAAGCTAAATGTCATATTCTAGCTGCTAATACTCCAAATAGAATAACGTCCATGATGGATAAAGTTTATTGCACGCATGAAGCGTAATAGACAAATCGGTTCCAAAGATAAAACTCCTTGAAGAAGGAGGGAGCAAATGTTCAAGATGGTCATAATAAGGAGGCAAGTGCTTTATAAGAGCACCATGACATAACACTTTATAAGACCTCATGGGAGAGGCTCAGGTACCTGAAAATAATGAGATCTCGATAAGTTATGTCTTTATTGTGCGGTGATGGAACCGATGTAAAATGATCATCAACGATGTTGTTAATATAATGTAGCGCTCGATATTATTAATATTGACAAGGATCTTGAGCTCAAATCTGTCATGAAATTTGGACAAATAAATGATTGGCCAAATGAAAAATATGCAATGAAAATTGACTTCATCTGAAAAATATGAAGTTGGGCGGATAGTTCCAACAGCTGAAAGTATAAAGGCTATATGGAGATATCGAAATACGATTAGTGTTATATTGCAAAAGGAATCCTTGATATAGATTTGTTTATTCTAACAAATATTGTCAAGGTTTTATTGGTTACACAAATGCAGGGCATAGTTCGTTGTTCAAACAATCTATTTCCATGTGAGGACGTGTGACTTTTCTTTGGAGAGACGATTCAAATAATATTGAAGACGATGATGCTTGCATAGCTCAACTAAAAGAACGATATATTGAAGAAGACAAAATAAAGCACATTTAGCCAAAGTTTCTTTGCAGAGACGATCTTCAATAGAATGATGAAATAGATGTTCAACAAATTTGTTCAAGTGATAATTTGACAAACTTCTTCACAAGACATTGCGGATCTCAATATTAGAGAAGTTGTTATACAAGCTTGGAATTCGTCGTCTTCGAAGAATAAAGTGATGTTCTCATCAGGGGGAGACAAATACGCACTGTACTCTTTTTCCCTTAGCTAAGATTTTATCCCACTGGGTTTTTCTGGCAAGGTTTTTAATGAGGCAGCAAATAATGCGTATTACAAGATATGTGTACTCTTTTTCCTTCACTAAGATTTTTTCCCATAGGGTTTTTTCTTAGTAAGGTTTTAACGAGGCACATTATCTATGGACATCCAAGGGGGAGTGTTATGAAATACATATTTATATGGATGTCCACTAATCAAATATAACTCCCACTACTCTTCTCCATTATGTAGATAATTCCCACTACTTCTCACCATTATTGTTGTAACTCCCTCACCTTCATAACCTACCCATGATCTTCCTCCATGATCTCAAATGCTTAATGGCATACTTATGGAATTCTTTTGGTATACCTCTATGTTGTACTATAAATAGAGGATGAGAACTCATTTTGTAATACACTTGAATACATGGAAGAAATAGATTCTCTTCTCTCTTTCTCTCTACATTGTTGTCAATCTTTTTGTTTTATATTATTACTTTGAGCTAAGTTTTGTAACATAAAACAAATACTAATTAATAAGCCATAATAAAAATGAACATAATCTAAAAGTACTATATAAGTCATGCTAAAATAAGTACTATTAATTACATGACTAAGCACTAATAAAAAAGATAAACTAAGTTATGCATTTTTATTATAAATCAATGCAAAACTAAAAATAGATATCCAACACTATTGTCATTTATTGTGTTGAATTGAATTTACTTTGTTATCATTAGTATTTATTTGAACTTTATTTGAGTTACTACATTTATGAGCTATAAAACTTATTGGACCATTCAAGAATGTTAAGTCCAAGCTTTAACCACCAAAGGATGTGGTGACGTGGATAGGGTTGCTCCTCTCTTAACCAGAGGTCTCGAGTTCGAGCCATGGGTTTGGAAAAATCCTTGGTATGCTAGCCCCCGAATGGAGCCTTACCCTGCGTGAATCTGGATATAGTCGAGCTCCAATGTGGGTACCGGACACCGGGTGGGAAGCCAAAAAAAAAAGTTCAAGCTTTAAATAATACATTAAAAGATAAAACTATGAAAAAAATGTGTGTGTGTGTGTATAAAATATTTTTAAAAAAATGTAAAAATGTAATGTCGGATTTTTCCCAGTTTAACTCGGATTATCGGTTTGGTGCGATTTATCGATTTTCTTTGTACAATATAAAAATATAAACTAATTTTCTACTTAATCATATTGCCATCTCAATGTGCAACCTTTGAAAACTTGGTACCTGCAGGAAGACTTGTTTCTATTATTGGAAAACTAATTTTCAGTCAAGAGAGTCGAGGGTCTATCGAAAACAACCTCTCTACTCCTTCGGAGTGGGATAAGGTCTACGTACACATTATGTGAGATTCTACTGGGTTGTTATTGTTGTCGTATTTTTCAGCCAAGAGACATGATAAAAATCTGGCTCCCCTTTTGAGGAGAATTGAAAATATTACTCCTCCACCGAAAAGAACATACCCCACTTATTCAAATATTTGTCTGTCACACTTAAGAGGGACTCATTTTCCACATTCATCAGTAAACTCAAATCACTCCCTCCTATTATCAAACACCTCTCTCTCTCTTTTCCAGTATCAATGTCATTTCCTACAAATTTTTCCAGTTTTTCTCTTATTTCTTCTAAGTCATACACTTCAAGCTGTTCCAAGTATCATTCCACTAAATAGTTCTTGTACTGATAAATGTGGCAGCATTGTCCTAAAATATCCCTTTGGTTCAGGATTTGGTTGTGGACATCCTACATTTTCAAGATTCATAAAATGCACTTCTGGTGTACTTCAGTTTTCAACTGGCACTGGCATTTACACTATATCCACACTAGACTACACAACCAACACACTTATTTTAACTGACCCCTTTATGTCAACATGTTCATCAATGCAAAACTCAGGTAGTTTTACGTTGGATCGTTCGACTCCCTTCAGCATTATGAAAGAAAACATCTTTGTTTTACTAGGATGTTCTACAACATCAGCTGTATTTGATCCAAAACAAGATTTGTGTAATACCGGCTCGGGTTCAAATGTATGCAGAGGACTATATTCTTGTAAAGGAGTAACAGGAATTGGTTTAGAACCAAATGCTCCTATATCTACATGTTGTGTATATGATCCACCAGTTCCTATTGGTTCAGGTTATGGTTTGAACTTGCCTAGACTTCAGTGTTCTTCTTATTCGTCGATATATGGTTTTGGTGGTGATGAAGGAGATCCAATGAAATGGCAATATGGGATTTCTTTGCAGTATAATGATTCATATTATACTGATGATTCTTGTAAGAACTGTGAGGATAGTGGTGGAATTTGTGGCTTTTCTGGTTCAGATGAGTCTTTTGCTTGCATTTGTAGGAATGGTGTTAACACTACCATTAATTGCTTTGGAAGAGGTTTGTTGATATTTAATGTTGTTTCTTTGGAAGATGGACTTGTTTCTTCATATTCTTATATCAAGATTACTGTATTCCCTGATGTTATTATTTAGTACTACTTATTCTCGCTCCCTCCCCCACCCCCCATCCCACTCCACTCCTTTTTTTCTCTCTCTTCATTTTCTTTCTTTTCTCCTCATTCTTCTTCTTCCTCTTCTTCTCACTCGTTTTGAGCCGAGGATCTATTGGAAACAGCTTCTGTACCACTACTAGAATTCCTGTAAAAAGCGACCAAAGATTAGCGACCAAATTTGGTCTGTCAAAAAAAGCGACCAAAGTTGGTCGCCAAACTGCCGAAAATAATAAAAAAAATATTTGAAATACTTTAGCGACCAAAGTTGGTCGCTATTTGGCCATAAATTTAGTCAAACTGTTGACTGGACTGGTCAGACTTGCTTGGTCAAAGATATACTGAGATTAGCGACCAATGTTGGTCGCTAAAGTGGGACCCACATAAATTTTTTTAATAATTTTATTATTATTTTATAAAACTTATAAAATATAAATATATATAATTTAAAACTTGCGACCAAAGTTGGTCGCTAACTGAAGGATAAGTTGATAGCGACCAACATTGGTCGCTAAAGTGGGACCCAGTTATTATATTTTAATAAATATATATTTATTTAAAATAAATTATAAAATATAAATAAATATAATTCAAAAGTTAGCGACCAAAGTTGGTCGCTTAATGAAATAGAGACCAATGTTGGTCGCCAAGGTGGGACCCAGTTCTAACATTTAATGATTTTTATTATTAATTTAAATATTNGTGGTGTAGCTGCCAAAACAGGCAGTTTCTGCCAAAATAATACACAGAAAAGCGACCAACTTTGGTCTCTATTTGGTCGCTTTTCACGTTCAAAAAAAATAAATTTCTGGAGAATAGCGACCAATGTTGGTCGCTACTTACCCAGATTTCTACAAAAAGTGACCAAACTTGGTCGCTATTTCGTTAAAAAAATAAAATTTCTGGTGATATAGCGACCAAAGTTGGTCGCTAAAGTATAAAAAATAAATTAAATTCATGTATTTAGGGACCAAAGTTGGTCGCTAGTTTAATAAAATAAATAAATTATTGAATAAAAAAGCGACCAACCCTGGTCTCTAGTTTCCAGATTTTAAAATATAATATTTGGATTAGAGACCAAAGTTGGTCGCTTCTTAATGATTAATAATAAATAAATAAAAAAAGTATTTTATATTTAGAGACCAACTTTGGTCGCCAAATTATATTATTAAATTAATAAAGCGACCAAAGTTGGTCTCTATAGTCAATATCCGGAATATTTGGTCCATTTAGCTTAGAGACCAAAGTTGGTCGCTAATTAGCGACCAACTTTGGTCCCTAAATAAAAGAGACCATCAATATGGTGAAAGAATTCCTGTGCATATTATTTATGTGCTCCTTGTGTGTTTATATTTTCTAACACTTGTTCCAGAGGTATTCAGAGTAGCGGGTCGATGATCTTACTGGGTTATATTTACGTATAACTCACTCCTTACCTGCATGTCCATGCAGATACTATTGGTGAAGATGGAGCTAGTAGCCGACGAGTTCGCTAGAGTTGATTCAGTTATTGAGGTGAGCCGCCACATTGTTCATAGAGGCTACCCAAAGAGTCTTTATCATTTATTCATATGAGGTCTTTTGTAATTCTCTTAGGTGTTTCATGGTCTAGTGTGGGATTTGGGCTAGAGTGTTAATCTTATATATTGAGATATTAATTGTTCGTAATAGTTATCAGATTATTTGGATATTCATTTAATTAATCAAATGCTATAAATTAATGGCTAAGGTAAGAAAGTATGGTTCGCCCTGCAGGTGGTGTTAGCTGGGTGCCAGTCACGTCTAGGGGGTAGTTTGGGACGTGACACCCTGGGTCTGGAATGTCTGTCGTGCGTGTTCTCACCATCTGTGAAAAAATAAGAGAAAGAACTTAGTATACCATCAACTACACGATAGGAGATGAATAAAGAGTAGTTTCCTAACACCCTATAGCCTCTCGAAGATAAATAAGACGTCTCCGCACCAATCCGCAAGACTCTATTAGGCCTGCCCATAACATGTGAGACCTACGTGAACCTAGTGCTCTGATACCATGTTGTCACGACCCAATTCTATTATGGGCCGTGATGGCGCCCAGCGTCGCCGCTAGGTAAGCCGACAGTGAACTAACCACATGATTTCTTTTGTTAATAGATTTTCAAGTAACTAAACTTCCCCTAATTTAAAAGTTTTAAGAAATGATAGATTTTAAATAATAAGACGAAAGCAACTGAGTGCAATCATAATCATAGTAATACAACTCAAAATCATAAGTCTACTAGTATTTTCAAGGACCCGGTGTCACAAGTGTATAAGCATTCTAGTAGAATATACAAAAGAATACTAGTCTACTGTCTGAAGTGAAATATATAGAAAAATATAACAAAAGAAAGACTCCAGCTGCTGCACAGCTGCAGAACGGCTCGGAAGGCAGCTCATCGTGAAGTCTCGAAGTTGAAGTCAAGTGTGCGCGCCGGACTGATATCTAGATGCACCTGCCTCAGATCCTGCTCATTTAAGTGCAGAAGTGTAGCGTGAGTATATAAACAACATGTACCCAGTAAGTATCTAGTCTAACCTCGAAGAAGTAGTGACGACGGGTCGACTTCGACACTTAATATGGGCCAACAATGTAATAATGTGAAATTCTAATTAAACATGATAGATATAAATGACAATAGAAGTCAGAGTACGAAATAAATAAACAATCCTTTCACCGATAGTAAGAACCGAATCATTTCCCTCATTTAAACATGTAATTTCTCAAGCAAATAATAAATATCAAATACAAAGGGACTTCCAAATATTAGTATCACGCACGAATTATGCCGAGGACGTACGGCCCGATCCAAATATACATATACATAACTGTATGCACTGTCGAGAGTCGAACGACACGAACCATAGATGCATTTATTAATCTGCCGAGGCGACCGACCCGCTCTCAAGAAAGTAGTGGAAAAGTTACCCCTCTCGCGGAAAATACTTGTGACGCGGTTGAATGTGAATTTCTCAAGTTACCATAATATCCCTCATTTCTTTCCAAAATAAAGAAATTCAACTTGAAGCTTTTGAAATCTTAAGATCCTCAACTTAGTCCCATTCAATACAATTAACACATATAATCAAATAACGGTGTCCACAAAGCATGGTGTAAATCTAAAACTACCCGTACATAAGCATGAATAGTAGCTACGTACGGACTCTCATCCCCTCGTGTGTACGTATCCTCCACAAATAGTAGCACATATTAATTTAGTTCACTTATGGGGTTAATTCCCTCTTACAATGTTAGAAAAGAGACTTACCTCGTCTCAAGGCCTACTTTCCGATCCCAAGTTGTGCTCAAACCCTAAATTCGGTGCCAAACAATCCAAAACTAATCAAATGGTATATAAATTAATCAATATATGTTCAAAAGTTCATATTCCAACTATTGTAGGGATTACCCAACCCTAAATGTAAGATTCCTAAAATTCATCCCTGGGCCCACGTGCCCGGATTCCGGAAATATTTGAAGAAAGTTGTTACCCGTAACCTCATGAACTCAAATATATGATTTTTGCTAAATTCCATAACCAATTTCGTGGTTAAATCTCATTTTTATCAAAAACCTAGGTTTTCACCTAAACCCATGATTTTCACTAATTTACATGTTATAATCCACCCATAAACTATTTATTTAACTCACATTGTGTAGAAATTACTTACCTCGAAGTGCTAAATGAAATCCCCTCTCTAAGAGCTCCAAGAATCGCCCAACAATGGAAGAAAATGAGCCCAAATAGCCTAAGTCCCGTTTTTTAAAGATGATTCTGGCCAGGGGTCCTTATATGCGATCGCGACCAAGCTCTCGCGATCGCGATGGCTAAACTTGAGGAGCCTAGAAAAAGGCTCTACGCCATCGCGAGATGACCTACGCAAACGCGAAGCACTGGGTCGCCTACTCCTCGCGAACACGAGGCCCAACACGCGAATGCGTAAGGCAACTAGGCTGCCCAGGCCCAGGCTTCTACGCGAATGCGACGTGCCCAACGCGAACGCGAAGGCCAAAGGGGTCCAGGCCTCCGCGAACGCGACCCTGCTTACGCGAACGCGAAGGGAAAAAAACTTCGTCCCCAAATCCTTCATCGCGAATGCGAGGGTCTGTTCGCGTACGCGAAGAAGGAAACAAGAAGCAGAAATCTGCTGTGTTTCAACTCAACTCCGGGCGGTCCGAAACGCACCCGAGCCCTAGGGACCCCATCCAACTGCTCCAACAAGTCTATAAACATAATACGAACTTGATCGAACTCTCGAAACGCATAAAACAACAACAAAACCAAGAATCACACCCCAAAATCAAATTGAATCAAAATATGAACTTCAAGTTTCCAAATCGCTCCGAACGCGTCGAATCATACTTAGACTACTCGGAATGATGCCAAATTTTGCGTGCAAGTCTTAAATGATATTACGGAACTATTACTGGTTCGGAATTCCATTTGGACCTCTATATCACCAAAACCTACTCCAAACCAAATTTAAAGAACTTAAAAACCTTCAAAGAACCAATTTTTCACTATTAGGCGCCAAAACGCTCCCGGTTCATCCAAAACCCGATCCGAATATACGCCCAAGTCAGAAATCATCATACGAACCTATTGGAACCGTCAAATCCTGATTCCGAGGTTGTTTGTTCAAAATATTGACCGAAGTCAAACTTGGCCCTTTTTGCCAACCTTAAGGAACCAAGTGTTCCGATTTCAACCCGAACCCTTCCAAATCCCGAACTAACCATCCCCGCAAGTCATAAAACAATTAAAGCACGAAAAATCTTATTTAAGGAAATAGGATTTTAGAAAGCAAAACGAACGGTCAAATCGTTACATTTGAAAACCCTAAAAATAAGGGTAAGAGTTTTAGAATAGAAGGACTACAATACATAATGAGTTAATAGAATACGTAAGGAAGATTTTCAGAAGATTTGAATTAAAAGCAAAGAAAGATTTTAAATATAAAATAGCTAAAAAAAAAGTCGATAGCTGAGCAATTGTGTGCTCCGCAAATTTGTTCAGTCTGGTTTTGTTGGTCTTGAACGAAGCAATTCAAGATCATGGAGCTATTAAGTATTTTGACAATTCTTTTGTAAAATGGTAGATGAATTACTTCTGACTTCTGAGTTATATTATTTCTGTAGTTCTTCGTCTGCTTGTGTGCCATAGTTTTTATTACATTAGAAGAACTCTTTTATTTTACAAGTATCATTATGAAACTTATTCATTCTTTTACCTCTTTTATTTAATTTGATTAATAAAATTCTTGGGGAAACTGAAAAGACTTATAAAATGTGTAAGCTTAGCAATTGATTATGTCTGTTCCTAAAACTTGTAGGAATTAAGTTGCCTATTACAAGTGGCTCTAACCAAGTGAGCGATTCCAGCGTTTGGCCACAAAAGCAAAAGTAAATCACTTTGTAATTCTGGTGAATAAATCTATGGAAAAGCTAACTTTTTATGCATACAAAACCAGGAATTGGTAGCTTCAATACTTTAATTTTTGGAAGCATTTAAGACTTGGATGAAGATAGTTCTTTTAGAGTTCACTTGTAGAAGCCTTCTTTCTATTTTGGTCACAAGATACACACAAATGTGGCAAAGACAATTTTCAATAGTTTACTTAACTTGTAGGTGAATATCACTTGTATTTTTCAAACAGAGGCTCTGTCATCATTAAAGCAATCTTTTGCTAAAATTCTTGTTACATTGAAACATTATGGAGATAATTGGAGTCTTTGTGCTGCAGATTACTTCTAAATGGACAAGTATATGCACTCCCCCTAGTTATTGGAATGTCAAGACTACAATTCTGTGTTGTGAGGATTCATCACAAAAAGGACTAGGTTTGGTTGTCAGCCTATCACAATCCATCTCCTTTATTCGGGTGGAGACCGACAATATGAGCAAGCTCATACAAGCATATCATGACACCAATAATCATATTGCCATTAGTGTAACTAATAAAGTTGTTGACATGTGAGCAGGAGGTCATGAGTTCGAGCAGTGGAAACATCCTCTTACAGAAATGCACGGTAAGACTGCGTACGATAGACCCTTATGGTCCGGCCCTTTCTCGGACCCCACGCATAACGGGAGCTTAGTGCACCGGGCTGTCCTTTTTAATCGTATTGCCATCTCAATGTGCAATCTTTGAAAGCTTGGTACCTTCCAGAAGCCTTGTTTCTATTATAGGAAAACTATTTTTTAGCCAAGAGACATGATAAAAATCTGGCTCTCCTTTTGAGTAGATTTGAAAATATGACTCCTCCACCAAAAAGAGAACATCCCACTTATTCAAATATTTGTCTGTCACACTTAAGAGGGACTCATTTTCCACATTCATCAGTAAACTAAAATCACTCCCTCCTGCTTTCAAACACCTCTCTCTTCTAGGCCTTTCATAATGTCATTTTGCACACAAATTTTTCCAGTTTTTCTCTTATTTCTTCTAAGTCATACACTTCAAGCTGTTCCAAGTATCATTCCACTAAATAGTTCTTGTACTGATAAATGTGGCAGCATTGTCCTAAAATATCCCTTTGGTTCAGGATTTGGTTGTGGACATCCTACATTTTCAAGATTCATAAAATGCACTTCTGGTGTACTTCAGTTTTCAACTGGCACTGGCATTTACACTATATCCACACTAGACTACACAACCAACACACTTATTTTAACTGACCCCTTTATGTCAACATGTTCATCAATGCAAAACTCAGGTAGTTTTACGTTGGATCGTTCGACTCCCTTCAGCATTATGAAAGAAAACATCTTTGTTTTACTAGGATGTTCTACAACATCAGCTGTATTTGATCCAAAACAAGATTTGTGTAATACCGGCTCGGGTTCAAATGTATGCAGAGGACTATATTCTTGTAAAGGAGTAACAGGAATTGGTTTAGAACCAAATGCTCCTATATCTACATGTTGTGTATATGATCCACCAGTTCCTATTGGTTCAGGTTATGGTTTAAACTTGCCTAGACTTCAGTGTTCTTCTTATTCGTCGATATATGGTTTTGGTGGTGATGAAGGAGATCCAATGAAATGGCAATATGGGATTTCTTTGCAGTATAATAATTCATATTATACTGATGATTCTTGTAAGAACTGTGAGGATAGTGGTGGAATTTGTGGCTTTTCTGGTTCAGATGAGTCTTTTGCTTGCATTTGTAGGAATGGTGTTAACACTACCATTAATTGCTTCGGACGAGGTTTGTTGAGAATTTTTACACTATCAATATTATTTAACCTGGTAGGGGTTGTTTGGTACAATAGTGGGATATTCCAAGGGCGGAGCTAGCCAATCTGAGTATGGATTTGGTCGAACCCGTCGCTTTGGTTCAATCCATGTAGTTGTCTTAAAAAATCCATTGAGCATGTATAAATTATTAATTTAGAACCCAATAACTTAAAAGGATTAGGACCCCGAACCCATAAGGTTCAAATCCTGGCTCCGCCTCTAGGATGTCTGATGGGATAACTAATCCTACTATTTTAGTGTAAAAATTATCCCGGGATTAGCTAATACCCCTAACCAAACATAGAAAAAGTTAATCCCAAACTTTATCCCGGGATTATTATTCTAATCCCATGTACCAAACGGCCCCTTAGGGATCGTTTGGTATAAGGGATAACTAATCCCTGCTTAAATTTGAGATGAGTTTGTCCCATGTTTGGTTGAGATAAAATCGGGGTATAACTAGTCCCCGGATTCGTTATACCGGGATTGTACTATTATTTCTATCCCTATGGGAGGTCGGGATAACAATCTCGGAATAACTAGTCCCGGGATAATTAATCCTTGGATAACTTGTTTTCCAACCAAACGATCCCTTATAAAGGGCTAACTGTCTGTCTTTTCAAATTACTAATTCTAATTACTGCGGATAGTTAGCTGGAATTACCTTTTAATATGATCCTGATAGTGTAAAAAGTTTTATATTGTCAGTGTATAGAAGTTAAACTCTTGTAATCTAAGACGACTAAAGTATATTGATGTGATCAGGATATGCTTGGAGTGGGACATGGAGATACAAAATTCAAACAGAAATTAGTATTGGAGGTAAAAGGCAATGCCTTTTTTCAGTTTCTTTTGTCTAACACTTTATACTTTTTGGACAAAAAGTCTTCTTTATTTGAAAACTTTTGCTACATTGTCGCCCTTTTACATTACTTTTTCTCTCCTAGAAATTAAAGCTTATCCTCACCCCCAAAAATGAGGAATTTTGGTAGGTGCTACTGAGTCAAAATTTTAAAGAAAAATAGCCGTGAAAACAGCCTCTTGCAGAAATGCAGGGTAAGGCTTCGTACGATAGGCCCTTGTGGTCCGGCCCTTCCCCCAATCCCGCGCATAGCGGGAACTTAATGCACCGGTCTGTCCTTATGGAAGAAATCAACACTCCCCAATACTCACATGTAGCATAATGTGTCTGCTACAAATTCCATGAACACATTTCAAGAAATGAACAATTTCTTTTTCTTTTGAATTTAACTTGAATACACTGATCAATGTACTGTATTTTAAACTGTTCTAGCAGGTAATCTCATTTTCTTTGGACAGTTAATAGTTACTTGAAGTTATCTTTTAATTTTCCAGTAAAGAACTTAAATCCTTTCTTTTCTGTTTTATTTTTGCAGGAATCTTATTATTTTGGATGATGCTTTTCATATAAGGTGGCAGGGATCTTGTTTTACATTCAGGAACATGAATGGAAGAGCAAACAGTCCATACATTCTATGAAATTTATGTCTACCAGGATTAGACTAAAATTTACTCAATCTTGATGAAAAGTTATTTCCGTGTGACCTATAGGTCGCGGGTTCGAGCCGTGAAATTAGCCACTAATATTTGTATTAGGGTAGACTGCCTACACCAGCCTACATCACACCCCTTAGGTGCGGCCCTTTCCCAAACCCTACGTGAATGCGGGATGGATCGTGCACTGGACTGCCCTTTTAATCTTGATCAAAAGCCAAAAAGTTTGGTTCTGAAAAATAGATGACTGTAGCTTTTTTATATGAATTACATGGCTGTTGGAGTTGTAACATTCAGTAAAATGACTTTTCACTCTTTTTCTCTATTTTGCCCATATTTGTTTTTACAAACTCCCTTTGGCGCTGCAATTGACCCAGGCACATAAGATTGTTCCAGTAAGGACTTGCACGTTTCAAGTCTTGCTACATTTCATTGTACTACTTAACTAATCAAACAAGAACTAACAATCAAACACAAATAAACGTTGAAGAGGCAAATGTGATTTCCCCACGCAGAGCACAATGTTTTCACAGCCTGTAAGAAAGCCTGGTTTCACAATATAGTTACTGGTAAAGAAAATCATAGGGTAAAAGCAAGAATGCTCAGCAGTTTTCTTTTTTCTTTATAACCGTGGTGTCAAGTCAGCTTTCGCACCTTGACTATCTCATCAGATACCTACTACTACAAGCACCGAGCAACTCTCTCTCTTTCTTTCTTTATAATGGTGGTGTCAGGTTAGCTTTCACACCTTGACTATCTCATCAGATAACTACTACTACAAGCACCGAGTAACTCTCTCTCTCTCTCTCATGAAAAGAAATCACCTAACATTTTTTGCCTCAAGAGATATTTGACTATTGATACGTGATTCAACAATTTTCCATAATGGACTATCAAGTCCAAAAGTTTTGCCTTAGATATGCCAAACGAGAGAAAAAGTTAACAAAACAATCTGAACAAACTAGACTCCAGAGTGAACTAAGTGCAATAAAATGGAAGAACAAGATACTACTGACCCTTCATGTTCGTTTCAACACTACATCATTTCAAGAAAGGATAGCCTGGTGCAAGTTTCCGCTATGCAGGGTACGGGCGATGGCCAGACCATATTGGGTCTTACTGCCTTACCTTGCATTATGCAAGAGGCTGTTTCTGCGGCCTGAACCGTGACCCTCTGGTCACATAGCAGCAATTTTTATCACTGCGCCTAGGCTCCCCTTCATCAACTCACGAAACGATCAAAAAATTAAAGACCCTTCTCAAGCATTGCCCTAACCCTCATCGGAAGTCCATAAAGCCGAATGAATCCTGCAGCATCAGCTTGATTGTAGATATCCCCACTCTCAAACGATGAGATATCTTGTCTGTACAAGCTATGTGGACTTTGACGACCAGTCACTGAAACTGATCCTTTGTATAGTTTGAGAGTAACTGAACCCGTTGTAGTCTTTGTAATATTCTCCATGAAAGCATCCATTGACTCGCGAAGTGGATCAAACCACCTGCCGGCATACACTAACTCAGCATATTTGAGGGCAAGAGAATCTTTGACTTGGATTGTTTCGCGATCAAGTGTAAGAGACTCGAGTTCCTGCACAGCTGTGAAGAGGATAGTTCCCCCGGGAGTTTCATACACTCCACGGCTCTTCATTCCAACAAGCCGATTTTCAACCATGTCTATTCGTCCAATTCCATGTCTCCCGCCAATTTCATTTAGCTCAGAAAGAAGAGTTGCAGGAGACAGCTCCTTCCCATTTACTGAAACAGGAATCCCAGCGACTATCCCAATGTTTACATACCTTCACAGTTAGAAACAGTTTTAAAACTGAGGAAACAAAATGCATTAGATCTTACTACTGCAATAAATGAGGGGGAAAAAATTCTTACTCAGGTTGATCAGGTGCATCTTGAGGATCAATTGACATCATGTACATATCCTTCATTGGCTCATTTGCAGGGTCCTCCAGAATATCCCCCTTCAATACCATATCAAAATGAGTTTTACGGGTATAATCGGCTATTCACGTAGCCTTACTTCAATATTTTTTTTTACAAAACTTACCTGAATAGGGTCAATGGGCGATCAAGAATGCCCATGGCCTTGGTTGGTGGGCTCCATTGCACTTTGGAGGGGTGCCCGTCTTAGTTCCGCCCAAGTGGCAGAGCCTACGTCATAATATTTTCTTAATGCTTGATGTTTTAGTTTCTTATTTCCTTGTTTACTAAGGAAATCGCTAAAAACTATTAAGAGCAGAGATTCAACTTTTTCGTGATTCTTTTACTAATCATGACATTCCTATACACATCCCAATTCAGATTGATACCCCTTAATAGTACTCTGTTTTACATAGTAAATAACTATTTGCTCACAGGAAGATGAGCTTATTCGTTTGGTCAAAATTCTTAGTGAAAAGAAAACAGTTGATATTGATACAAAATTCCAAATTTAGACAAGCAGAAAAAGAAAACAGGAAATGGTATCTGATAAAAAAGGAAAGAAGTTCCGAAACTTCTCAACTAAGTCAAGGATAAAGAACAATCTGCATACTAAATGAGTATATCAGAAGCAACATAAGTCCAAAACAAGCTAATATTACCTCATGACTAAGGTGCCACAAGTTTCTGTCTCTGCTATAGATGGATTTCTTTGTCACGGGAACTGGTACGTTGTGCTTCTTAGCATATTCAATAGCATCCTCTCTTCCTGTAATTTCCCATTCCCTCCATGGGGCAACAACACTGAGCTCAGGATTCAGCGCAAAGAATGTCAGCTCAAAACGGACCTGTAATGATAAAGAAGCATAATTGTCCCCTGGGCTCAGACAAATAGGTTTTAGACGAAGCTGAAGAATAGTGATCTGATCAATTGACATAGTAAAGTTAAAAAGAAGGTCCAGGATAATACCTGATCATTTCCCTTCCCCGTGCATCCATGAGAAACAGCATCAGCTCCGACCTCTCGGGCAACATCAACCATTGCCTGCAATTATCAGCTAAATTTCAGAGTCCAAAACTAAGTTAAGGCAACAAGAGAACCGATGAATGATCGATAAAAAGCGGACATTCATTTATCAATTGCTATATATCTGCTTCATAAATGGAATATGTGTATGTCAGTTCAGTGGACCAGCATATGAACATGAAAAGTTTGGCCCCATAGATTATACCTAGTGAAGATACCGTGCTGGTACTTTACTAGCAGGTTCATCTTTCTGGAAATGTAAAAGCTTGACGTACAAAACACATCTAATATGGGGAATAAAAGAAACTAGTAGCAGACATCTAAAGATCACAAGCAGACCAGAAGAAATTTTCATAACCAAACATAAATCATGAACAAATGAAAACGAGTGCATCAGACTTCCTGCAAATGAAGTTTTATCATTTCTCATGACCTTCTTATGTACTTAAGAATTTCGGTTGCTGATTTTGTTCTTCCATGAGAAGCTAGTCAGTAAAAACTGGGAAATTCTTCAGCCTCTTTGCCACAGAGGTTAACAAATTGTTCATTTCGCTGCAGTTCAGGCAATTATATAAAGGAAAGACCAACCTGAACTGCTTTAACGGACAGTTTTCAAGAAAATGCTACTGCAAGAGGAGGATCTGAGCAACATAGCTCACAGGCAAAAAATCTATTGCAAGAGGATCTGGAAGACAGCCATAGCTTTCTATAACCTTCTGCCAAAAGTAATGTTTCCTCTCATACAGTCAGGTCGCATTCTAAGAGGTGAACCAACCTGAATCCAACCAAATCTTGGGAATTCTCCGCATTTAATATCCTTGAGAAGTTGCTTCAGAGGTTATAATAACAAGCTTAGTCCAATTATTGGAATGATTCGACCCTAGAATCACGGATCAAGACCCTAGAGCTAAGAGCTGTACATTGTTCTCTCACAAGCTCTATTTTCACAGAATGAGCAGTTGTACCTGTGATTTTGTCTAATTGATGTGACTGTCCCCTTTTTCTGTTCTTTTTTATGCTTGTGTTTTATGACAAACTACCACTTAAAAAATGGAACTATGTAGGAGAAAGTATCTGTCACAAGACAACTTAGACTATTAACTTGGGTTACTATACAAACTAATTATGATTCTAAGATTTTGGAACTTATCCGCATAACCTGCTTTATGAGAGCAAAAGTACTCCACTATCCTTGGTTGGGCGCCAATAAAATGCAGTACTGACCAGAGGCCAAAAATGAGGTTAAGACAGACATGAGTTATCACTAAACTTGTGTTAGACCTCTACTTAGGTGGCAAACAAACATGAACTTCTCCAACTGAATAGATTTTCTCTCTTTTCCTGGGAAGGTGGGAGAGTGGTTCACGGAAGGGAAAATGACAACAAAGGTACAATTTAGTATTTAAGATACGGAGTTCACCTTAGCAATAACAGGGCGGGCCATTGATGTCCCAAGCAAGTATTTCCTTTCATAGATAGCACCAGCTCGTAGACAAGGAAATATGTAATCTTTCACAAATTCTTCTTTCAAGTCCTTCACTACTAATTGACAAGCTCCACTAGCCTTGGCCTTCGCTTCCAGACCATCCAATTCCTTAATTCCCTGAGAAAGAATTAATTGATCTCAGACATGGGTTCTTATAAAAAATAAACTTGTCTGTTTGACTGTTCCATTTTTATGCACAATACTTCTATAATTTATGCTGAACAAGAACAAAAAGAACTAATAGGTGATTAGGGAGAAAAGACATACTTGACCAACATCTGCAGTGAAACAGACAACTTCACAGCCATAGTTCTCCCTACAAAACGTAAGGATATTAAGAAATAGACGAATGGACGAATACGGACCATGCGACAAAATTGTTCACATATCCAGGAAACTTATTTTTTTATTTCGATCTAATAACAACAACAACTACACCTCAATCCCAACTAAGTTGGGGCGGCGATATGAATCGTCACTTCTTTCTTTAAGCTCAACTCATATCATCATCATTACCAAAATAAAATAAAAGTGAATTATGGATGTTTTATTTAACAGACTGGATTACTTGGATACCGTCCCAATCAACTATCAACGTTATCTTCTTGTTTTTTTTTAATAAGGTCAAACATAGCAGTTATCTTGAAGCTGAATTCGAGTTACTTTCACTGCGTAAAGACCTTTTTCATACATCAGAAAAATAGTATGTGTTCTTATATTTTGACAAGCCTTTCCGCTTTATCTACATGTACATCAGATACAAGGTAAACTGTGATTCCGCCTTGTAAAGCTGACATACAAGATGAATTTCTAGAAACTTTTTCCAGAACTAACAGCATACTGCTAAAAGACGTAATTTAAGTGGTCAACCGACATTTGAGGTTAGAGTGTCATCAATCAAATATTCCAACAGTGAGGGTTACATACAACAGAAGAAACATAGCCTAGGTCAACGATGTTGTAAAAGAAAATAGAATAAAACAGAAAGGAGCTACCTCAGCCAAGGCACAATAACTGAAGTGTCCAAGCCACCACTATAAGCTAGAACCACTTTGTTCAATTTTTTGCGCAGAGGCTTTTCCCCAACCGCGTTGGAACTAGTCGTCTCTTTGTCATTGGTCAAGACCGCCTGGATAGCTGCAATATTCAAGTAAATTTTTCATCATTATGCTATACACTGAAAATCAGCTACCTGAAGAGGTGCACAATGAACTTTTTTATAGATTTACACATAAAATCTCATGACTAAATTTGACATCATACTCTGTGGTTTCTGCAAAATAGATCAACTTTCTATATCATTCAAAGGTGTCTAGCAATATCAAAAATTGTAGAAAGCAGGTGGAGGACATGACATGAGCACTTTTTAAATATGAAAAGAGAGTGTGCGTGTGTGTATATATAGTGGCCTCAATTTTGGCATTATGTAAAATGTCTTCCAAGAAAACCATCTTTCTTGATTATCCAATATTTGGTCGCTGAAAGTTTTGAAAATATTCTTTAAGAGGAAAAAAACAGCGTAAGTCCACTAAGGTAAGTAACTTTCCACTCAAATCCTAGTCGTTATTGTTGCTCCTACTAACATGTGTACATTTCTCTACTCCACTTATTATCAACGAACGCCATACCCACACAGCCATGCCCCCACCCTCAACCTCCATCACCACATTCCAACAACTTTAGACAGAAGCATTCAAGTGCTAATGTAGAACATAGACCAATGCGTTATTACCAAAGTTACATACACGAGTACCTGTTTTAGCAGGACATTCATGAATGGGAAAAGGCTTGTGCTTGGTTGATATGATATGATATGACATTTCATACAGAACTAAACTCTTTCCATAATCACAAAAACATGTGTATTCCTCTATAAAAGATTAGATTTTTCTCAACGAATAGTGTTTCTGAATAGCAGTAATTTAAGGTCCTTTTAGTTCCAACTCAAAACCCACTCTCAAAATATCATTGAGCCTCTTCAGAAACACAAAGCATTAAAATTTGTGCAAGAAATCCGACCATCTTACCCAAAACCTTAAGGCAATCATTTAACACAAAATATTACAAACGCTTGAGCTAACACAATAAAAAGAATCAAACTCGCATGTGAATGGACATGTTCCAGACCAATATAATCAATCAAAAAAAAACCAAATAAAAGCTAGTAAAACTACCATGAGTGGCACAAGGCGAAGCAAAGCTAGAACGGGTATGAGCAATTGCAAGACCATTAAATTCACTAGCTTTTACACCAAACTGCAATAACCGAGAATATTATAAATTAAAAAAAAACCATCAGTAAAAATTTCAGCTAAAAAACATTAAAAATAAATATAAAGGGTATCAATCAAGAAACCAACCTCTTGTAAAGAATCCAACTTTTTAGAGCAGCAAAGCCTGTCTTGAATCCGAGCTGAACCTGCATTTACAAAAGGGTAATTAAAAATAGCTTCAAAATCCAATCTTTATAAGGTTTAAAACCATTTCGTAATAACACAAACGCCCAAAAAGAAGTGAATACGAATACTTTTTATGGAGCCCCGAAAGAGAAGATTCACTGAAGAAATCGCTTGAGCTTGAGCCATCTCAGTAAAATCAGTTTACAAATTGATAAGCAGTAAACAGCAGAGGCAGAGAAAGACGCTGAAGAACAATGTAAGGGAAAAACAGCGAATAAGCAAAGAGTAGGTTTCGTTTAGGAGTGTTACACTTGGAAAAATACCCCTCAATATTAAATAATTTAATTTATTGATGTTAAATAATTTTTATTGGTTTTCTGTTAACAATAAAACCAAAAAAGAATATACAGAGACAAAATTTTCTAACTGTAAAGTAATGGTCCCTTTTTATTAAAGAAGAATAGTCCAGAATAAAAGAAAGGGGGGCCTATATGAAAATTTAATGTATTTGCAAAGTTGCACGTGTATAAGAGATGGGGTTTTAGGGTTTTAGTTTTTTTTTTTTAAAAAACTATTTATGAGGAGGGTTTTAGGCCTCATTTGTTTGCACTAATCTTAATCCCTAAATCCTAATTATTCTGATCGCAAATATTAAGTACATTTTAAGTCTTAATCTTGATTATGCAAATCCTAATCATTAAGTATATTTGTTTGTTTTATTTCACAACCACTTAGGGGGTCTAAATAGGTTTGAACGATTACGATCTATAATAAATATTTACTTTCATCAAGATGCTATCATCCACATTCACTACTTCCCATCATACTCAATGTCACGGGCCTAATTCTTGTCCGCCATAATCAGCTTGCGCGGCAGCCAGGCCTCACGCCCAACTTCAGCCTTCTCACAACACTTAGCCAAAATTACATCAACTTTGGACTTAGAATATTTTTAGGCAACCCATTTTCGCCTTGCCTTGGCGTCATTGCCTCATGCCTTGATGCCTTTGTAATGCCATAGTGTCACCTACAACCCGCATCTCATTGTCAAGCCCTTGCCAAGCTTCCTTGCCTCCCTTAAAGTCTTGACCATCACTTGCTCGTTTTCCCGTTTGTCTTGGTGCTAGCTCGTGCACCTTAGCTTGACAACACTCCTACTGTTCCATGACAACACTCTTGTTGTCAAATCAAGCTCAAATAGGCTGGCCCCTAACACTCACCCACCACTACAGATCACCATCCTAAACCAAACGCATCACCGCCATTGCTATCAACTACCACCATCCAACATCCGACCATTATCGACTAGCACCCCACCATTAACAACTACCACCGCCATCATCCTCAACCATAACCACCCACCCCATCTCAACTACCACCACCAATCATCCCCACCACTATCATCAACCATAACCGCCAATGTTCACCATAATAAACTACCATCACCACCTTCCTTAACCGTAACTACCACTACCAATCATCACTAACTACTACCCAAAACCACCACCATCAACCAAAATCACCTCTAACTGATGCCTCCAGACAATATCCACTATTATTTAGTGGTTATTAGCTACTTGTAGCTATCATTTACTATATTACTTTCTATAGCTATGTTTTCAGGTTTTTTTAGAGTGTATTCAATGTTTTTAAGCTAATGTATTCATGAATACAGTAGCATTTCTCGGCGTGAAACAAGGGATTACAGCTAGACAAATTATTGTATTCGACTGTATTCACGGCGTGAAATAGGGGATTACAGCTGGACAGATTATTGTATTCGACTGTTTTTACAATATGTATTTGTGAATACAGTAACGTAAATAGCGCAATTCATGATATAACTGAAACTCAATTATAACACACAAAATTTATATTTTCAGTCATAAAAAAGATTCTCAATCTAAAAATACCCCAAAAATATAGCAATCTTCAGAGAAATTATATAATACAGGTGAATACATAAATTATATGAATTAAAAAAAACACATGAGTACATTCATGGAATATAGCGAGACAGTGAATTCACTGAAATACATGGAATACAGCGAGATACATTGAAATACAATGGGAAAAAAGACAACGAATACAATGAAATACATAGAATACAGCGAGATACATTGAAATACAATGAAAAAAAAGGTAACAGACTCTTCAAGTTGCTCAACCCCAAACTCCGTCGTCTTTGTTCAAGAATAACTCTAATATCGTCTCGTCGATATCAGATTGCGAACCTCCATTGTCAGCCCCAATTTACGCTATGTCAGATTTCGACATAGATACGAAACATAAGACATTGATTTCTAAACACCCTCTTCCCAAACTTATAACTCACACCCTTCAAATCCCACCAAAACTCCACCCATTTTGCCCAAACTCGAAACTCCAACCACCACCGCGCCTCTTTTTAGGCCAGCCTCGAACTCGAAGCACGATGTTGTTGTTGGTGATATCGCGACTTACCTTCGGCTCACCGGAGTCTGTGGTCTCGATTTAACAATAAGGAAATCTTACTCGAAGTTCACATTGCTATCGAGTTGGCACTCGGGCACTTGAATTCTGAAATTGGTAATTCCTATGAAATAAAATTTGCACATATACACAGAAGATGGTAATCTAAGGCAATATTGTTTTGACTTTTTGATAGTAACCGTGTCATTCTTCTTGAGATGAAGGAGTATCATGGTTGTATTCATGAAGAAAGACTGGCGTTGAGAGAGAGAGGGGGTGGAGAAAAATCTGAAAGAATGAGAGAGAAAAATAATACAAAACATATTTTATGGCTTAAGGGTAGGAGGTAACCATAAATAGATATTTGGCTATAAAAATCAAAAGGCAGCTATGGAATATAATTTTTTAAAAGGATATTTATTTAAAATAAATAAGGTATCAACCTTTGCTAAAGGAGTTAAAATTCCTTATTAAAATAAAAAATAAAAAGGAGTGGGCTGACTTTTCTTATCTCAAATGGGCAGATTTAATAAATTTGGGCTTATGGCCCATTATATATGCAGATCTAATTTTTATTTTGGGCTCATAGCCAAAAATTAAAAATAACTTGCAATTCTGTTATTTTTTTAATAAATTTCAGATTTCGAAATTAGTCATATGGACTAATTTTCAGAATATAAATTTAGTATTTATATTATTTTATGAACTATAATCATTTTATTATCCCAATTGCTTAAAATATTAATTTATTTAACATTAAAATTTATTTGTTTATTTATTTAACATGCTTGAAATATTAATTTGTTTTTCATTAAATTTATTTTTTAATCTGTTTAACATGCTTGAAATGTTAATTTTTTTAACATTAAATTTATTTAAAATGCTTAAAATATTAATTTATTTAACATTAAATTTATTTGTTAATTTGTTTAACATGTTTGAAATGTTAATTTTTGTAATATTAAATTTATTTGTTAATTTATTTAACATGCTTGAAATGCTAGTTGTTTTAACAATACTTTTGTTAATTAGTTTAACACATGCTTTATGTTAATTTGTTGAGCGTGAAATCAAATATTAATTAGTTTAATATTAACATTACTTGTTAAATTGTTTAACATATATAGTATGTTAATTAATTTAACATTAAAAAGAAAAATTATGTGAATTTGTATAGTACGTAATAAATGTTAATTAGTTTGACATTAATTTAATTTACATGCTAATATAAGTTATTTGTTAACTTATGATCCGTATAGGATTATAAAATCGTGATAGATAATTATGTTATCTTAAACATGATTAAGACGCTTAGCTAGATAATTGAATGGGTTAATTTTTATAATATTTTAATTTTTGGATGATGATTGGGAACATACTGAACTGTAACGACCCGACTGGTCGTGTTGAGCATCTGCACTTCGCTCGGTAGTTTGAGGGCTCGAGTATCTCCGCATGATGTATTATGACTTGCGTAAATCGTTGGTTTTCAAGTTATCCGGAATCGATTTGGAAGAATGAACTTCAAGATTTAAGTTCTAAGTTGGAAGAATTGACCGAGTTTAACCTTTTAGCATTGGACCTCGGAATGTAGTTTCCTCGGTTATGTTAGCTCCGTTGGATGTTTTGGACTTAGGAGTGCATCCGGATTGTAATTTAGAGATTCGTAGTCGAATTAGTCTTGAAATGATGAAAAATAGATTTTTAGGAAGTTTGACCAGGAGTGAACTTTTGATATCGGGGTCGGATTCCGATTTTGGAAGTTGGAGTATGTCCGTAATGTCAAATGTGACTTGTGTGCAAAATTTGAGGTCAATTGGACGTGATTTGATAGGTTTCAGCATCGGTTGTAGAAGTTGAAGTTTCAAAGTTCATTGATTTTGACTTGAGGTGCGATTCGTCGTTTTGAGGTTGTTATGTATGATTTGAAGCCTCGAATAGGTTCGTTTTGTCATATAGAACTTGTCTGCAAAATTTGGCGTCATTGGAGTTGATTTGATATGGTTCAGACATTTGGTTGCGATTTATAGAAGTTCTTGAAGTTTACTTTAATCTTCATGTGTTTTGTTGTCAGATTCGTGCTTTAGAGGTTATTTTGATTATTTTATTGCGCGAGTGAGTTTGTGTTGTGTTTCAGTACCTGGGTGCATGGTTGGTTTGGAGCCTCGGGGGCTCGGGTGAGTTTCATATTGGTTTTGGAATAACTTTTCATGATTTTTGAGTGCTGGTACTGGTGTCATTGCATTTATGATGTTTTTGTCGCAAATACGACTATCATAATTGCAAAGCAGCCTCCCATTTGCGAAGCTGGACTATTGAGGCAGACTTTGCATTTCGAAGGTATTTCTCGCATTTGCGAGTGTAGGCTGTTCGCATTTGCAGTACTTTGGTCGCAAATGCGACCTCAGCAGGAAATCTTCTGGTTCGCTTTTGCGATGAGTTGTTCGCATTTGCGAACCCCATTTCGCAAGTTGAAGGGATAGGAGGCGATTTGGAAACCTAGCTTCGATGGGAGGCAATTTTGTGAAGGATTTCCATACCAAATCATTGGGTAAGTACCTCTAATCAATTCTCAATTATATTTCATGATTATACATAAGATTTAATATCAAATTTAAGAGAATCTAGGGTAAAATTTCGGGATTTTGTCAAAGTTTTGAAAAATGGAAATTTGGGATTTGAGAGTTGAATAGGACTCAGATTTGGAAACAAAATACTTATTTGGACTCGTGAGGCTATGGGTAGTCAAGACCTACCCTTGGACCCGGGTTCTGACCGAGCGGGCCCGGGGGTTGACTTTTTTGAAATTGTATAAAAATCACATCTTTATTAATTGAAATTATTTTCTCTTGAATTGTGTGATTTATTTAAGTCGTCTTTGGCTAGATCAGTAGATTGAGCCGAGCGGAGGTGAATTTGTAAAGGGAAAAGCTAAATTGAGTATTGAGTTAGCCGAATTGAGGTAAGTGTCTTGCCTAACTTTGTTGAGGGAATTTTTTCTACTATTTGACATTTGTTTGCTACATGCGGGGGTGATACATATATGAGGTGACAAGCATATATGCATGTGCCAGGGTTAACCATGCTCGGGGGGTAAATTATGTTATAAATTGTCTTGTAGAATTACGTGACCTTCTTGCTTCATGCCTTACTTGACTCCTAGATACTAAAAACATAGTATTAAATGTTAGAAACCAAGACTTAGCTTATTATAACTTGATCAAATTTGATGGAATTCTGAGAATACATTGATGTGTCTAATTCGCAGGGAATGAATGGGAAGATCGAAAAGTTGGAAGAAGAAAGGACTTTTTGGTTAGACGTGACATCACTATGCGTAATTATTAATACATTGCTACGGTTGATATTCTTGAGATAGTGGATTCTATACTCGAATTGTAGATCATTCGTGAGATTTGTTGAAACACTTGAATAATACAGTACTTGAGGGTTTATTGAACTATTGTTGGCTTGGAAAGTTGTGATTGGGATTCGTTTGGAATATTCGTTTAACACTCTCCTTGATGTTATTTATGTTTCCGACATTGTTTGCCATTGATATACATATGCTTGGTGAGGAAGAGTGTAATGCACGAAGGGTGATGCCGTGCCATGTTATGAGAGTGTAAAGCATGAAGGGTAATGTCGTGCCATGTTATGTGAGTGTAAAACACGAAGGGTGATGTCGTGCCATATCATTTGAGAGTAAAAGCACGAAGGGTGATGCCGTATTATGTTATGAGAGTGTAAAGCACGACGGGTGATGTCGTGCCAAGTTATGTAAGTGTAAAGCACGAAGGGTGATGTCATGCCATTTCATTTATATTGTCATGCTTTTATATTATCGTGAGTTCATGGCACGATGGGTCTTTCTGTGCATGCGAGGATGAGGGACACACATTATGTTGTGATATCTGTTCCCCGTGTATACGTTCATGCCTTTACTTTGAGCTGTTATTGTCGTAATTATATATCTGATGTGACTTGTTTTATTGTCTTGTCTTTGATCTCTATCTCAGTTGTTGTTGTGTTTCTCATACCTTCTACTTGCTTCACTTGCAAATACCATACCTATTTCCTGTTGTTATAATTACACTCATGTCGTATCTATTTTGTTGCACTTTAGTACAAGCCCTCTACCATGCTATTCATTCATGCCTCTACTTGTTAACTTGTAAAGATCATGTTTTCCCTTCTTATTTGTGATGCCTATATCTAGGTCTCCACCATGCTAGTTAGTTGAAGTTGATATTCTGTGTCTTCCAATTGCTGTAATTACTCATTGTCATCAACCTAGTCTATTACTGTTGCCCACATGTATATCCTCGTTCATTATTGCTACTTGCGTATTTCCTACTTTGTAATTCCTATTATCGGTATTTCTGTCATCCGTTTGGTACTGTTATACGTATGTTGGGTGAGGATGATATAAAAGCACGAAGGGTGTTGCCGTGTAAGTGACTTGATATCTGAGTACATTCCTCATGCTATGAAAGTTATGGAGTGACTATCGTGGTTTATTGATTCTCGTTCTAAGGGAAAGATTGGTCGAGGCATTGGAAGTTGCTAAGTTAAGATCTCTGCTAGCACTCAATTATTGTTTTGCATATTCGTTTCATCTATTCCTTTCTGTTATATCGTATTATAGTTCTATTGCTGGTTTACGGTATAAGTTCTATCAGTGAGTATCATTTAACTAAAAAGCCTCGTCACTACTTCGACGAGGTTAGACAAGATACTTACTGGGTACATGGGGTCGGTTGTACTCATACTACACCTCTGCACCTTGGGTGCAGATTTTTGGAGCGGAGCTGCTGGTGACATCGGGAGCTAACCCTGAAGATGTTTGTGCATTCCGGATATAGCTGCCACTTGTCCTTGGTAGCTTTTGATTTTGCTAATCTGTTTATGCAACCTTCAAGCAGATTGTGTAATTATTTGTATCGGCTTTGTAAATTCCATGTCTTAGAAGCTCATGATTCGTACTACCAGTTCTTGGGTTAATTTGTAAATGTTCAAATAATTCTTCACTATTTTCCTATAATCTCATTTGGATTGTATTGACTGTTAGTTACCTTACCTAGCGGATCGAGTTATGTGCCATCACGACTAGTGATTTTTGGGTCATGACATGAACTTTCGACTCCATGATAATATATGTATTTATTAACTTAACGAATTGATGCGTCGTGTCATAATATGTATGCATGTTGAATACAGTGTCTTGCTTTATTTTTTTTATATGATCCTCGTGATATTTTTGTTTTGTTAAAGAATGACTACTGCTTTGAAAAATATTGTTGTTGAGCTTAACAAAGGATTGAAACTCAATGGCGATAACTATGAAGCCTGGATCTTGAAAGTCCAATATGTGCTAGAGGAGCAAGAGGCTCTGGAGGCCATTAAAAATGTCATGAATGAGCCTGAGGAAGGCAACACTGCTCAGCATTAGGCGTGAGTGTGAAGCTTATGACAGTTGGAAGAAAAAGAACTCCATTGCTCGCATTACATTGTTGAGCATCTTGGATGATGACATCCTAAGGGAGTTTAAGGATCACCAAAGAGCTGTGGATCTTTGGAATGCTTTGAGGAAAAGGTTTGGTACCTATTACATTGCACGACTACGATCCTTAATGATCAAATTTGATTCATAAAAAAAATGCCCAGAACATTCAATGAAAATATATCTGAGGCAAATGACAAATAAGATTGGGGAGTTGAAAGATGTTGGTGATGTGTTGATTGATAAATAACAAATCTAAGCTGTCATACGCTCTTTACCTAGTTCTTAGGATCATATGAAAATGTATTTGGCCCATAATGAGCGAATCACGACTCTGAAAGATGTCCGAAGGCATATTGAGTTAGAGGAGGAACAACTTAAGGCTGCAAAGCCAATAGCTGAGTTGCACATGACAACAACCTCCAAAATCAAGAGTGATTCAAAGAAAAGGAACTGGGAAAACAACAGAGGTCCACCTCAAGCTCAGCCTGCTAAAGGGCAATGACTGAAAAAGGCAAGAACAAACATCCCAAATCTGTCAAAGTTGCTAAAGTGAAATGCTATAATTGTGACTAAAAGGGTCATTATGCCAGAGATTGCTCTGAGCCTCCTAGAAAGGTATTTCATGATGCTCGAATTAGTGAACTTTGTGTTTCTAGTTTTGTTTTTTCTAACTGAATCTAATCCTTTGTAGATTGTAGAATCAGGAGCAACAGACCACATAGCCTTGGAACGCAATGCTTTTGTTGAATTTTGGAAAGTTCCACGTGGAGCAAAGTGGATATATGTGGACAACAATAATAAAGTTGTTTTTGAGGGGATCGGTACATGCAAGTTAGTCCTGCGTGGTGGTTGAGACCTAATACTACATGATGTTCACTTTGCACCAACTATTCGCCGGAATGTTATTTCAGTTTGACTTGTTTTGCCATGGCAATTCTGTCAAGTTGACTTTTGGTTCAACTTTATTTGGTTTTGTTCATGTGACCGGAGGTTTAATTATTATGGATTTGGATTATGATTCATTTAACAATAATGTTAGTTTCTCTATGCTTGTTTATTCACATAAATATGATAGTGATGTAAACATATGGCATGCTAGACTTGGTCATATTGACCAACGTAGAAGGCAAAGGTTAGCAAAACAAGGTTTGCTTTCCAACATTGAACATGTGAAATTGTCCACTTGTAAAAAATGTCTAGCTGGAAAATCTGTAAGAAAACCTTTTGGTCAGGCGACTAGAGCTGAATATCCTTTGCAATTAGTCCAATCGGATATTTGTGGGCCTATGAATGTTAGGTCTAGGCATGAAGCAAGTTATTTCATCACATCTATTGATAACTTTACCCATTTTAGTTATTCTCTTTAATTTCCCACAAATCAGAAGCAATAAGTTGCTTCAAACGCTATATGCTTAGTGAAAATCAATTAGATAAGAAGGTAAAAGCTCTTCGAAATGACCGTGGTCGTGAATATTAATCAACCCAGTTTAATGGGTTATGTGATTAAAAGGGAATAGTTTATCTGTTGACTATGTCACTCCACAACAAAATGGTATTACAAAGAGAAGAAATAGAATGCTCCTAGAAATGGTTAGGTTAATGATGACACAAGCTAACCTCCCGATTAGTTACTGGGGTGATGCGTTGCTTACTGCCACATATACACTTAACCGAGTGCCTACAAAATCAGTTACTACTACTCCATATGAGTTATGGACTGGAAGACAACTTGACCTGAGTGTATTAATGTGACGACCCGGCCGGTCGTTTTGAGAAATCAAGCTTCGTTCGGTAGTGTAAGGTCTAGAACAGCTTCATAATATGAGTATCGACTTGCATGCATGGTTGAATTCAGTTAACGGATTATTCAGAGTCGAATTGGGAGATGGAATCTAGTTTTGAAAGCTTAAGCGGTGAGAATTTGACCGGAATTCGACTTTGGAGTAAACGGCTCCGAAGTGGGTTTTGGATGATCTTAACAGCTTCGTATGGTAATTTTGGTCTTAGGCGCGCGTTCGGATTTGGATTTGGAGGTCCGTAGAGTAATTTGAGGCAAATCAGCGAAAGTTGGAAAAGTTAAAGTTTGGAAAATGGAGAAGTTCGACCCATAGTTGACTTTTGTGCTATCGGGGTAGGAATGCGATTTCGAGAGTTGGAACAACTCCGTCTTTTCATTTGGGACTTGTCTGCAAAATTTGGCATCATTCCGGGTTGATTTTTTGATTGGTTTCGGCACGAGTT
The DNA here is from genome assembly GCF_001879085.1 of Nicotiana attenuata. NCBI lineage: Eukaryota > Viridiplantae > Streptophyta > Magnoliopsida > Solanales > Solanaceae > Nicotiana > Nicotiana attenuata. The sequence continues at coordinate 42,284,809 of NC_031994.1, read as the reverse complement.
TTTAGAGTTGGAAGATTTCGAAGTTCATAGTTCGATTCATGGCACGATTTGCATTTTCGGTTTTGTTTGATATGATTTGAGACCTCGAGCGAGTTTGTTTTAGGTTATAGAAATTGTTTGTGTGTTTAGACGGGGTCCCGAGGGCCTCGGGCGTGTTTCGGACGAGTTTCGAATGTCTTGCATGGTTTTGAACATGTCTGATTTCTGGTGTTTTCGCACTTGCGACCTTGGAGCGCAGGTGCAGCTCCGCTTGTGCGTGAGCCTGGCCGCTTCTGCAGTCATGAAGGCTTGGGAGCTTGGGAGCTTCTGCGGAGGCTGGCATGCAGGTGCGAAGGCCGCTTCTGCGGTCCAGCTATTGCACCTGCGGTGAAATCTCGCTCCTGCGATTCCCCATTTCGCTTCTGCGGTGTCGCTGGTGCGGTGTATATCTGCAGATGTGGTCCCTGGCTTGGTTAGCTAAGTTCGTAGGTGCGGACTCTCTCTCGCAAATGCAGTCCCGCAGATGCGGTTTCTTGACCGCAGATGTGAAAGTCCTAGCAGAATCATATAAGTCGAGGGTTTTGCCATTTCTTCATATTTTGAGCTTTAAACTTAGGATTTGGGAGCTTTTTGGGGTTTTTCAAGCAAATCGATTGGGTAAGTATTCTTCACCTAGAATCTAACATATTCCATGATTTTATCTTCATTTTCATCATTTAATTTGTGTTTTGAGTTGAGAAAAATGTTGGTTTTTGAAGAAAGTTTTCAAAATGAAAAAAATCATGATTTGAGGGACCAAATGGTATCAGAATTTGATAAATTTTGTATGGTTGAACTCACATTGGAATGGGTATTCAGTTTTTGTAAAATTTGTCGAGTTCTAAGGTGCGGGCACGGGGGTCGACTTTTGGACCAAATTTTAGATTTTATTAAAGATTGAGACTTTATGATCCGGAATAGTTTTTTTATGTGTTTTATTTGTGCCTTGAAGTTACTTTGGTTGGATTTGAGCCGTCCGGAGGTCTTTTTCACCCGAGAAGTGCATTTTAGAGTATCGGTTGGTCGTCCTTGAGGTAAGTATCTTGCCTAACCTTGTAATGGGGGACTTCCCCTTATGATTTGAGTCTTCTATGTTGATTGTAGTTCGTGTACGCGAGGTGACGAGTGCGTACTCGGACTTATTTGTGGGAAATTGGCCTTTTAGGGTTCTTAGGTCCTTATATTCACTATGTATGAAGTTATTCTTGATATGACTGAGTTTTGTCACGACCCAAAATCCACTAAAGGTCGTGGTGGCGCCGGACACCTCTGTTGGGCAAGCCAACTAAATTATCAATTAACTTCTCTTTTAATACCTTTGAAAATCTAGGATTTTTCCTTCCATTTTTCATAATTAAAACAATCTCTACTTCAATTCAAATTAAGCAATAACTATTAGTACACATCTTTCGAAAACCCTCCCAGAACCCGGTGTCACAAGTGCATGAGCGTCTATTGATAATGAAAATAAAATACAATATCTGTCCGAAATACAGTGGACAGGGAGTAAATATAAAAAAATGCTGAAAGGAACTACACTAGCTGCGGGTCGCCTCGAACAATGCAGCTCACCTAGTCCCAAAATCATCCGCGCTGCTACGCCCAGTAGGCTGCTAGAGGTACATATACCTGTGCAACAAAAATGCACAGAAGTGTAGTATGAGTATGTAATCAACGTGTACTCAATGAGTATCCCGCCTAATCTCAAAGAAGTAGAGACGAGATGGCCAACTTCGACACTCACTAGAGGTCAATTAACAATATTCTAGAAATGTGAGGAAAATCATGGATTTATATAGTAGTTTTAATTCGCGAAGCTAGAAAACAGGTAAACACCTTTAACAAATAATCAAGGGCTTTCAAGGTTTATTCTTTATTATTTTATCAGTTTATATCAAGCCACGAAGGGTAAATATCACGTTTAAAAAAAATCCTCAAGCGACAAATAACATGCGCAAATCACACCGAGGCGACGACCCGATCCAACAGGAATGTAAACTGTGCACTGCCGAGGGTCGAACGGCCCGAACCATAGATGCATCTATTTAATCTGCCGAGGCGTTCGGCCTGTTCCATAAATAAACACATACCCTGCTCGCGAATCATGCATGCGACGCAGGTACACATAAAATACATGCTCAAGTAGCCAATTAAGAATTTATCGGGGAATAATTATCCAAATAATACCAATTCTCCTTTAACAACCTTTAAGAAATGAAGTTTAGTCCTTTTAGAAATTTACTTACTAATTCAATGTGATTTGAGCAATTCAGGCTATCTATGGGTTCACAATTAATCCAAGTATAACATGCTTTTGGGTCCTATCTACCCGGACAATAGCATAATAGTAGCTACGCACGGACTCTCGTCACCTCGTGCGTACGTAGGCCCCCCACATATAGGAGCACATAATCAATTATTTCACCCAGGGGGACAATTCCCTCTTACAAGGTTAGAAAGGAGACTCACCTCGCTCCGAAGACTCATAACCGGCATTCTACATCCTTCTGAAGGCTTGAACCGACGCACAACGCACCAAAACTAGCCAATTGACGACAAACTAATGAGAACATACTCAAATACTTGTTAACAATTCAAATTATACAAATTCCCAACTCCGCTTAGTGAAATGACCAAAATGCCCTCAGGCCCACGTGCCCGGATTCCAAAATTTCTCGAAGATATACTCTACCCATAGCTTCACTAGCTCAAATATATAATTTACTCCTAATTCCATGCTCAAATTCGTGGTAAAATCCAATTTATCAAGTTCTAGGTTTTCTTCCAAAAATCCCAATTTTTCCCACAATTTTCATGTCTAATTCCATGATATAATCTTGTTTTTAACTTGGAAATGAGTAGGGGTAACTTACCTTAACATGGATTACAAAATCTCTCCTTGAAGCTCTCCAAAAATCGCCCAATGAAGTGAAGAAAATGAGTGAAATGGACTCAACCCCGTTTTTAAAACAATCTGCCCAGCGACTTCCGCACCTGCGGCTCCTCTGCCGCTTTCGCGGTTCCGCAGGTGCGGCCAATATTCCGCATCTGCGGTCTCACCCTTGGCTGCCCCTTCCGCTCCTGCGATATCCCTTCCGCAGATGCGGTCCTGCTTCTGCGGATCCTTGACCGCATCTGCAGTCTACGAGCCTTCGACTAATCCCGCTTCTGCGGCTCCCTCCATCGCCTCTGCAGGGCCGCTTCTGCGGTCCCTTTTTCGCAGAAGCGGAAATACCAGCAACCAGATAGCTTCAGATTTTCTCAAAAATCCATTTTCGATCCGTTGGCCACCCGGAATTCACCCGAGGCCCCCGTGACCCCAACCAAACATACCAACCAGTCTCAAAACACATTACGGACTTGCTCGAGGCCTCAAATCACATCAAACAACGCTAAAATCACGAATAAACCCCCAATCCAAACTTAATGAATTTTAGAATTTCAAACTTCTATTTCCGATGTTTAAACCTATCAAATCACGTCCGACTTACCTCAAATTTTGCGCACAAGTTATATTCGATATTACAGACCTACTCCAACTTTCGGAATCGGATTCCGACCCCGATATCAAAAAGTCCACCTCCGGTCAAACTTCTCAAAAACCTTCAAATTTCTATCTTTAGCCAAATGACTCCAAAATGACCTACGGACCTCCGAATTCATTTCCGATCGCGCTCCCAACTCCAGAATCACCATACGGAGCTATTCACAGTCTCGGAATCCCAAACGGACATCGATAACATTGAAATGCTCTTCAAGCCAAACTTATAAAATTTCTTCTAAAATGCTAACTTCCACAATTGGCGCCAAAACGCTCCCGGGTTATCCAAAACCCGAACCGGGCATACGCCCAAGTCCAAAATCATCATACGAACCTGCTGGAGCCTTCAGATCCCGATTTCGAGGTCGTTTACTCAAAATTCCAATCCTAGTTCATTCTTTCAACTTTAAGCTTCCAAAATAAGAATTCTCCTTCTAAATAAACTCTGGACTTCCCAAAATCACGTACAAGTCACAATACCTGAAATGAAGCTGCTCATGGCCTCAGACTGCTGAATGGTGCGCTAGGGCTCAAAACGACCGGTCGGGTTGTTACAAGTTTCCTATTTACTAGTTTCGCCTCTGCATGCTTAATTGGAATTAATTGCTTCATGATTCACTCTTATTGCCTAATTGACTCCTATTTGATTTAACTGAAGAATTTCGCCTCTCATATTGTCATGCTATCTTTTCATAACTGTTTGTCGTATTTGAGAATTATTATTATCCCTCCTGAAATTGTTTAGTCTTAAGTGAAGCTAAGATCATCTTTTCTTAATTGGATTGTCGAATATCCTCGTAACTTTCAAACCTTAAAAAGAGTTTAGATAACCTATATCTTTGTTGACTTGACTTTATTTGGGACTACTGGACTCGTGTTGATTTCCTTGTTATTGACTTGTATATTGTGGGATCGTTGCTACATGTTAGTTTTTCCTTTGTTGAACTGTTCCCTTTATGCCAGCATTCTTTTCTGTGGTTATTCCTTGTGAGCTGGTTCTACCGTTTCTTTGTGATTTACAGTTCTGGAGTTGATTTACTTGTCGTACCTTGTATTATTGTCAGTGTTGTTGTTATACGTATTGTGGTTATGTACGAGTTTTCTGCTGTGCTGTAACTGTTGTTTCTGTTGGTTGCGCTGCATATTTACTTTGGGACTACGGAATGGTATTCCGGGAGATCCCCCTGCATGTTTACTTTGGGACTACGGAACGGTATTCTGGGAGATCCCCCTGCACGTTTACTTTGGGACTACGAAACGGTATTCCGGGAGATCCCCCTGCACATTTATGTTTGGGACTAGGGGATGTTATCCTGGGAGATCCCCTGTACTGGATATTTACTTTGGGACTACGGAACGGTATTCCGGGAGATCCCACTGCATGTTTACTTTGGGACTACGGAACGGTATTCCGGGAGATCCCCCTATACATTTATGTTTGGGACTATGGGACGTTATCCCGGGAGATCCCCTGTACTGGATATTTACTTTGGGACTAAGGAACGGTATTTCGGGAGATCCCCTGCACATTTATGATTTGGACTACGGGACGGTACCCTGGGAGATCTTCTGTACATTTACGTTTATGACTACGGGACGGTATCCTAGGAGATCCCCTGTTAATATCACTGTGTTCTGAGCTGTTGTTTTCATTGATCTTATCCCTATGTAAATATATATGTGATGTCCGTTCTGTTCCTTATACTTACTAGCTGGTATGAACTACGTTACGACACCTGCACAAGCATACACGTGTCTAAACACCCTTATCGGATAGGAGACTCATTGATATTGCTGAGTATAGACGCACACCCTTGTTTATTTGCCTTCCATGTGAGAATGACTCTTTTGGGCACATGAGTTGTCAGTATAACTATGAGGTGTGATGAGGGCACAGGATGCCAAGTGTTAGGGTTCGGGTACTGAGACCCGTATTGTATGATTATGAGATGAGGTGTCACAGGGTGACTTATATTCGAAGGATATTTATTTGAAAGGGTTATATTCGAACGGTATTCATTTTTTAGAGAACTATTTTGGAAGAATATTTACTTGAAGGAAGTATAATTCGAAATGTTTTTATCAACTGAAAGATTTGACTAATTGATTGAAGTTGTTGGCTATGATCTAATGTGAAAGCTGTCGTAGTTGCTGAGTTATGACTTGTCCTTACTGTATTTGTGATTTTCGAATTTGGGTTGTATTTTTGTTCACTTTTATGAGCTTTATTATGGCGTTCCGCTGTTACTTGTTGTTTTCTTTCCTTATTGTAGTTACTGTATTGTTAGCAATATCGCTTAGTCTTATATAGATATCCTATTCGGTTATTTCTATACTTATACTTGTTCTGCTTATTAGACTAGTGGGTGTCTTGACTGTTCCTCGTTACTACTCCACCGAGGTTAGTCTTGATACTTACTGGGTACTGCTGTAGTGTGCTCATACTACACTTCTGCATATATTTTTTTTGTGCAGATCTAGGTATTAATCGTTAGTAGCTGAGCGGATCCTTGCCGAGGAGACTCAAGGTAAACCTGCTGCTACATTCGCAGTCTTCGGAGTCGCCTTCCTATTTTATATTCACACTATTGTACTTATTTCCATAGGGTTGTGTTTAGAAGTTGTAGCGAAACTCTATAGAGCTTATGACTTGTACTATCGGGTTTTGGGAATTATAAATTTTGTAGAGATTTCTGCTTCAAGACTATTAAATTTCATTTATTATTGTGGTATTTAAGCATGAGTTAGGCTTACCTAGTCCCTAAGACTAGGTGCCATCACGATACCCAAACGGAGGGAAAGTTGGGGCGTGAAAATTAAGATATTGGGGTTGTGCTGCCTATAAACATGATTTCTCTCACAAATATGGCAAATTAGGCCCGTGGGGAAAGAAAGGTATATTTATAAGATACTCTGAAACCTCAAAGGATTATGTGTTTATAGGTCAGCAAGACAGTGGGAGTGTAACTGAGTTTGAATCCGGAGAAGTCGCATTCTTAAAGGATGAGTTCCCTAAGAAGGGAGAGGTAGGTCAAGACTTAACCTTATTTGAGATAATGGATCAAGAAGTACAAGGATCACTTCATTCGAGTGGGAGAATTTTAGCAGATGATGAATTAGTTTCTCATCAATGACCTTTTTCATCATCATATGCGAATAAAATTAATCCTTCTACATTTAGTGGAAGTGACCAAATGGATCTTGTTCCAAGTAGGAGCGAGATGGTCACAAATCTTGTTCCACGTGGCAGCAGTATGAATGTTATTGATTCGAGTGGGAGCAACATTGATCCAAATGGCAACAATGATGAATCACAAATAAGACGTGGTTCTCGTAAAAAGATTCCTCGCCGATGATTTGATGTTGAAGGCGGTAAACTATTTATGATGCTCCTACAAGTAGAAAACGAGCCTAAAAATGTAAAAGAGGCTCTCTCATGCCCTTCTAATGATAAATGGAAAAAAGCAATGGAAGATGAATTGGAGTCTATGAGAGTCAACAAAGTTTGGGAACTAGTTGACCTCCCTGAAGGACGCAAAGCAATTGGGAGAAAATGGGTTCTCAAAATTAAGCTCAAGGATGATGGCACAGTTGAAAGATATAAGGCTCGACTGGTGGCGAAAGGGTATACATAACAAAAATGAATAGACTACAAAGAGACTTTCTCGTATGTTGTACGATTTACCTCTGTTCGCCTGGTTCTAGCTATTGTTGCAAGCTTGGATATTGATTACATTAGATGGATGTAAAGGCTGCCTTTTCTCAATGGAGAACTAGATGAAGAAGGTTATTCCATATATATATATATATATATATATATATATATATATATACGGAATAACCTAAGTGTTTCATTGAAAAGGGCCACGAACAAAAGGTTTGTAGACCGTTGAAGTCTATTTATGGCCTCAAACAATCTTCAAGGCAGTAGTATATACACTTTTAGAATATTGTTGTATCTAATAGTTTTACTATGATGGATGAAGACCATTGCATTTATACCAAAAGATCAAGGAACAAGCTTGTGATTTTAACATTGTATGTAGATGACATACTTATAGGTGAAAATGATAAGCAGTTTATAATTGAGATAAAGTTATGGTTGTCATCTCAATTTGAGATGAAAGATATGAGTGAAGCTGCATATATTCTTGGAGTGAAGATTTTAGGAGATAGTCCAAAGAAACTATTGTATCTCTTACAAGAGAATTACATTAGAAAACTTCATGAACGATTTAATATGCAAAATAGTAGCCTAGTTGAAACTTTTATCAGTAAAGGTCATGCCATGGGAAGTCAAATGTGTCCTAAGAATCCTGAAGAAACCGAAAGGATGAGTCGAGTTCCTTATACGAGCGCAATCGGAAGTCTAATGTATGCTACGGTGTGTATTAGACCCGATATCTGTCAAGTAGTTGGCTTGTTAAGTAGAAATGGTTTAGCACATTTGCAAGTTGTAAAGAGGATCATGAGATATCTAAAGGGAACTACTGATTATGCCCTTTGTTACCAAGGCGGCAAGAATATGTGATTAGTTAGATACAGTGATGTTGGTCATGGAGGAGATCTAGACGAAAGGAAGTCTACCTCAGGATATATTTTCTTACTCAGTGATGGCGCCATATCATGGAGTAGTAAGAAACAATAATGTGTATCACTATCTACGATGGAAACTAAATATGTGGCTCTCGCATCAGCAGCACAAGAAGTTGTTTGGCTAAAAAAAAATTCTTGAAACACTTGTTGGATAGCGCAGAAAATGCCGAACAAGTGTTCGTCTATTGTGACAGTGAGACTGCAATAACTTCCACCAAGGACCCTAAGTTTCATTGTAAAACCACATGTATAGATATCAAGTATAACTATGCGAGAGACATGGTTAGACGCAAGGTAATGAATGTGAAGTATGTGTCTACAAAAGATATATTAGTAGATCCATTGACCAACCTTTGTCTAGATATACATTTGTGAGACACACTAGGTGACATACATACATAATTTTATCATTGAATGTTATGTGCATTCTTTATTTTTTTATTATAGGTATATCAAGTAGACAAGAGGTTAGCCTTCTCACATAGGCAACCGCCTCCTTATCTTAGTGATGTGAGGAGATGAGACATGATTTTAAGCAAAATTATCATAAGAATGATTTGAGAGCTATTCGCTTAAAATTAGAATGTCGCTTAAACAATGACATAAGGTCAGTAGGGTGAAAAACGTTCACCTAGTCTACTTTGTGAGCCAAATGTGAGTTAAATATGATTTTGTAGATCAATAAACTCAAATTTAGATACGTATGGTATCTAAATATCATTTGTACAACATTCTTTCTGAGATAAAGACATACGCTCCTCGGGGGAAAAGGAGAAAACAATGTAGCACGTGTTTCATACCATGTGTGCTAATGTCGACCAATTGGGTTAACATAAGTCCATTCTCAACTTACTGTTGTGTGAGACCAGAGCTTTTATGATGGCTCAAGATTTTATACCTTCAGAGACTCCGATCAAATACTTGAGACTTAGTGTGATCAGAGGCGGATCCACCTTAGAGCCTATGGTGCACGTGCACCCATCCTTTTTGGCTTTAAGAGTGGATCTTTTGTACAATTTTTTTGAAATGCTGGTTCTATGTTGAAGTGTGAACCCATGGTGAAAAACAGACAGTGGGACCCTTTTCTTTTTCTCTCCGATGCTAGGTGCCTTACTGCTTATTTCATAGAGCTTCTGCGAATTTACTAATTTTTTTCTCAATTTTCTTTTTCTTTTAGCATTCTACTTTTAAAAAAAAAAAATCTTTTTTCCCTTTCTTTTCTGAATTCTCTATCTTCGTTACTTCATCAGATCCACAATTGAGCTTTCTCAAAATAATTCCATTCCTCCTTTTTTTTTCTCTTTCTTTTCCGAGCCTTTTTTTCCTTTTCTATGTATGTTTGTTTTCCTAATTTGCTTGACTCCGATTGAACTTTATTTCCCCAAAGCTCCATGGTAAACGACAAAGGTTTAGGAATTAGCTATTGCTTCAATTAAATTAGTGTTTATCCCTATATCTTGAGCACTATAAATAATTTACGTGATTATAAAATTTAAGTTACAACTCGTTGAGTCATATTTATATTAATTTTAATGTGATTATTGGATTTTTTTCCTCCAAATTTTTCATAACTAGATAGAGTTTTTATTTTATATTTTGGACATACAAGCAATCTATTGATTAAAAGTTAATCATATGCTCTAGGATTTTTGTTATTTTCTTGCACTTAATTTGCAATATAGTAAACAAGTAGTCACCACTGATATTATCAATAAAATAAAGATACGAATTTACATTAATATATACCAGATAATATACATATACCAGATAATAACTTTTTAAATATTTTAATTTTTTCACATAACTTGACATTATTATCAACATCAATTTTACTTAAAAAATCAGTAGTGCACCCATGGTGTTCAAATCCTAGATCCGCCTCTGAGTGTGATGATTAGCTATCTTAGTGTGTTTCCGGGGGACCATGGACACAGATTCAGTCTAGCAGAGCATATCTAGAAAACAATCAAACTAATGTTAAGGGCATTACGAGAAGAGGAAGATCATCGATGGAATCTCATTTATTTATCTTCACTGGTGCACCAGTTACAACTTATGAGTTATAATTGTGAATACAAGAAATAATGATATATGAGATTTTGAGATTATATCAAATGTGATTCATATGGTCTAGGGCACTGCATACTTTATGATCTACTTGCAGGTTTTGCACTCAACGAGAGGCTATATACTCCTAACAGATGTATAGCACTTAGCTCTCACAATATGTTGATCGTACGGTCTACTTCCCTGTATGAATGATCGAGGAGATGAGATGAGAATATGTTTCTCAGACTAGATGAGCTCTCCCATTATGTGTGATTGGGAGATGTAGGAAATTTTGGGTCCACCCATAAGAGGTGCCCAATAGGGTTATTAGTTAACCCTAGTATTCCCTATATAATTACACTTAGAGTGTACAATAAAATATGCTCGACAGTAATTTTTCATGCTCTCTTCTCCCATATCAGACGAGGAGTTTAGATTGTGATATAGGGGGTTGCTCCAATACACAGTGACAACTACCGTCGACCAGTAATTCCAGCGCGGTTCGTCCGTTCTTTCCGCTTTCGCTACGCGAATAAGTAAGTTCTCGTTTAACAATTTACGCACTAAATTTTATGTGTTTAGTTTATCGTGTTACTTCATAAATAAAGATAAATTTTATCATTCAGATGTTGAAAAAATATATAGTCTTAATCATTTAGTATTCAGATATTGATATATATTTTATTATTCGAATATGTATTCAGATGTTTTATTAATACACATTACAATATTCAAATGTATATTCAGATTCAAACATCTTAATCTTAAAAAAATAAATAAAAAATAAGACCTTACTCCTGTTCTAAACAGCACCTGGCTGCAATTTTAAAAATCTATCCTTTTAAAATAAATAATCTTTATTTTGCCCAATTAGGCTATCAACTATGTCCAAAGAAATCTGATCCTTAAAAGAGCATGATAAAATACATTTGATTGGATTAGGCTATTTTATCCCCAAATCATCAAGAGACTATAATGGATGGAATCCTTCCACCTTAATTAAAGATTAGGGTATACGGAAGAACATGAATCTCAATTAGTCGAATCAGTAATTAAGTACATAAAAATATTTATGAGAATAATTTCTTCACTAAACATGTTAGGTAGATCTAACAAGTTACATGAAAATATTAGTATAATATTTAAATATTTCATCTCCAAAAATAATAGTTGTTTAGACCATCTTCAACCTTACACTAAATCCTATTTTGATGTAATATTTGGTATTTTGGTGCTCCAGCCCAACACCATTTCTTACACCATTTTGGTGTGTGAATAGTGTTACACCATCACTATTCATCAACACCATTACTATTTATTAATATTTTTATTATTATTTTTTATTATATAACACTTAATTTTACTTTTTTAGGTCCCGAATATACCTAACTATTTTTTATGTAATATCTTTGTAATATTAATTTTACATCTTAAGTTTGGTGTATAATTTTTATAAGTTAATTTTTGTATATTATTCTTATATAAAATTGTAAGTTAATTTTGTTATAAGTTATAACTAAATTATCCATTAATACTTATAATGTATAAGATTTACTTACAATTTATATAATTTAAAAATTTATGATATGAAAGAATTTTATATTAAATGATTATATAAGAGAGGAATATGAATTATATATATATATATATATATTTATATATATATAAAGGATTTGTTTTGTGAAATAAAAAATAAAATTTAAATAAAAGAAAATAATATAATATAAAAGAAAGAAAAGAATATAAAAAGAATATTTTTTTGGTGTAAAAAATAGTGTAATAGGTTGGGGTTAATTTCCATCATTTTTATTTTTATACTTTTCTGATTAAAAAATAGTGCTTAAGGTTTGACATGCCCTTAAAGCAATTGGGTCTAAGGTGGGAAAGTGTATGAAGTTAGGCCGAAAGTGGTGGACTAAGAGCCCGTTTGGCCATGTTTTTTTTTTTTTATACTTTTTTGAATTTTTTTTGAATTTTTTTTCGAAATTAGTTTTGGCCATACAATTTTTAATTTTTACTTGAAGATGAATTTTGAAAATTTTCAAAAATTTGAAAAACTACAAAGAGCTATTTTTCAAAATTTTCATTCAGACCACTCACAAAAATTCAAAAATAATCCAAAATTATATTCATGTCAAAACACAACTCTAATTTTCAAATACCATTTTCACTTGAAATAAAATTCCACTTTTTTCGGGACTTTACAATTCTTTTGTCCAAACACCCACTAAGAGCCCGTTTGGACATAAGAAGTTTTTCACTATTTTCGAAAAAATTTGACTTTTTTTCTAAATCATTGTTTGACCATAAAATTTTTAATTTTCACTTGAAAATGAATTTGAAATTTTTTGAAAATTTGAAAAACTCTAAAACGCTATTTTTCAAAATTTTCATTCAGATCACTCACAAATTCAAAAACAACCCAAAATTATATTCGTGTCCAAACACTCTAATTTTCAAAACCATTTTTACTTGAAAAAAAAATTCACTTTTTTTTTGAAATTTTACAATTCTTATGTCCAAACGCCCACTAAGTGGAGTTTATGCTACTTGTATACTTTGTTTTGTAACATAGCGTGAATAAATAAAAACATTGTTACAAATATAATTTGTTAATGATATTAAACTTTTGAATTAGATAAAAAAAATTAAAATCATATGCTTTCGGGTAACACCAAAATTACTAGATTCGAGTCTCAACAATCCAAGAATTTAATTTCTGTACCTCTAGATAGAGAGAGTTGAAATCTATCTTGGTCGTTTCACATATGCGCAACTATATTAACCAATTCAGCAAACAAAGAGCAATACTTTCTGATCTTTAAAGAAAAATATGACCTTTCTATATTATATTAAAAGGAGAGTAGTGAAGCATGAGGTTACGCCAAGTGACATGTTGAGAAAATACCACTTGGCAATTTTATGGAATCTATTTGTATAACATTGAAAATAATTATTAATTGATATTCTTTTGGATCTAATTAATAATTGAAGAAAAAAATCTATTGGGAAAGAAAGATGAAATCAAGCTATTCGTGAACATATATTACCATATCTATATTATATTATATATATGTTCATGGTTTCCTTCAAAAAATTATTATTTGATATTCTTTTGTATCTAATTAATAATTAATATTTTTTAGTGGGAATGAAGTATGAAATGGAGCTGTCCGTGAAACATATATAACCATATTTAGAGTAATATTACATATGACAAATATTCTATTGAAATATGAAATTAATGCTTTGAGTTAATATGGGGTTGAGAAAAAAGTATGAAATATTCCGCTGACATAAAAATGGAAAGAAAAAGTTCTTTCCAAAAACGTGTTATGGACCAAAGTCCAAAAATAAGTAAAAGAAAAAAGATCAGTGTGACATGACAATATATGATTACTCACACTTGCCATACAAAATTACATGATCATCGATTTGTAATACTATTAAGAATTTCTTTTATGGTAGGCATTTTTTTTTGAGAAAGAAATCAATTAAAATTTTGTTTTGTATCTTACACATTAATTTTAAGTTGAAATAATAATTTTTTAGTACAAGCTTTGTATCTGACCTTATTTGCGAACAATATACATATTATAGGTATCTTTAATTAAATTTTGTGTATAATTCAGTTATTGTAGGTATTCTTTTTTAAGAAAGAAATAATTAAATAAATATTTTGTATCTTACATCTATATTATATTAAAGGAAATAGTATTGAAAAATAAATAAGAGGACAAAGGAAAAAGACAAGAAAAATTAAGGCTTGGTGGTTACCAAATTTTAATTAACCACAAGAAAAAACGTTGAAAAATTAAAATAGCCAAAAAGCTAAAAAATGAAGATCCGTATCATTTCTTGCGCACTCACTCATAAAAATTGATTTATACATACCTTTTTTAAATATTAGGATTTCACACACTTAAAAATTGATTTACTACGATTGTCTTTCCTTAAAAATCTTTATTTAAACAATTTTTGCTTAGGTTTGGCTTCTCTACATTGCTTAGGGTTTAGCTTCCACACAAACTTCTGCAAAGTATGGCTTCAAATTATAACTATATCAGCGAAATATCAATGTCCAAAATGAGTTGGAATTTGAAGGTTCATGTTGTTAGATTGTGGCACGTTCCAGACCGCAAGAAACCAGAAAATTCTAATTCAATTGAATTAATTATTCAAGATGAAAAGGTGCATACTCTTTTACATGTTGTTATTTTTTTTTCGAGTTGTGATGTATTTTCTTCAACTTTGCGCCTTACTAACTTATATTTCTTTTCAATTTTTTTTAGGGAGATCCAATTCATGCTACTATTGGAAGAGCTGTTATGCGTATTTTCAAAACAAAAATACATGAAATGGGATTGTATGTTATGAAAAACTTTGTGGTTAGACCAAACAATCTGAAAATTAAGACCAACAAGCATAAATTGAAACTGACATTTTCTCATAGGACAAATGTGGATGAAATACGTGATCCACAGTTTAGTTTGAATATCTTCAACTTTGAGCCTTATGAGCATCTCGCAAATCAACTTGAGGTTGATGAGAACGAACTATTCGGTAATTGTTTTACCTTTCGCTATTTTTTGTTGAATGTTTTATCACCTTATTTATAACTTTTTATTTAAATGTGGCAGATGTCATAGGAGAAGTTATTGGTCATGGTAACGTAGAATCATACAATCAAAGTGGTAAAACAAGTACCTTTATGAACTTGGAGCTTGAGGATCATGAGTACGCTTGCAACCATGCATTGAATTAGTTATAGGTTCAATTACTATTACTTTCTCATTATTAATTTGTGTATTTTATATATAGGTGGAACAATATTTCAGCAACATTTTGAGGAGAATTTGTGAGAAAAAGCTCAAAAATACATTATCTTTAGCTTTAGGCCCAAAATCATACATTATCTTTGGAGCACTTATAGTCCATTTACTTTTACAAAACGGTGGACTTTTAATCATAACCCTAAATACCGTTAGTTTTTTAACAGAGGCCTCCTCACGTTCCTGTCACATAAGTTTTGTTCTCTCCAAACGAATCGCTACTATATCTCTCTGTCTTCAATTGTTTTTGCAAAGAGAGTACACATCTGTAAAGAAACAATTAGAACAATTCTGAAATTAAATAAACTGTAAGAGAACAATTCTGAAAAAAAAAAGAAAGAAAGATAACAGGTGCAGTGCTCAATCTTTTACTGCAAAAAATATTGCAGACAATAAATTAAAATGTGAAGCTAAATGCTGGTGCAAAGGGGAGAGCTTGAACATCTTGTGAAAAAAGTTAAAAACCTCAATGCTTTCCTAACTAAGAGGATGCTGGGAAAACTCCAAGCAACATCAAGCACTGGAAAAAGCTTGTCAAAAAAAATCTATATTAATATAGTATACAAAGTTGAGGATATCTATCAATCTTGATAAGCTCTTGGATCAAGCCAAGCTGCACGTAGAGAAAAATATAACTTAAAGAAGGTTAATTATTGCCAATAGAGTCAAAGAGCTCGAAAATCAGGTGAGAACCGACACTGAAAGGTGAAAAGAAAATTTAGTGAAGAAAACCTTGGCGATATCTCAGATTTTCCAAAAGCCATTTTGGTTTCCAAAAATTTCTGCTGCTCTTGGTATTACTCTCTTTGCAAAAAACGATGAAGGATATACTGATAGCTAACCGTTTGTAGGGAATAAAAGGGTACGTGAGGAGGTTACTGTTAAAAAATTAACGGTGTTTAGGCTATGACTAAAAGTGCACCATTTTGTTAAAGTAAATGGACTATTAATTCTCCATGTTGAAGAATATGCATGATTTTGAGTCTAAAGCCAGAGATAATTAATATATGATTTTGGGATTTATCTAAGAATTTGTAGATGAAATCTTGCCCCACTTGGATGGATCACCCAATCAACCTGTCATAGTGGTTACTGGAGTCTTAAAATGTTTTAAATGTTTGGTTGTAAAGATGGTATCAACACTAACATACTAAACTTTACGGTGTAGATCGTTCTTTTTAATTATCCGCGCATCGCGCGGGTACTAATACTAGTTTTTTATTAATGGGATGATGTTAAGAAATGAGAGAAAAATATAACCATATAGTAATAGAGACAAGATGTATAGGAGGATAATGTATAAGTTATCTTATTCAAATGTGTTTCTTGTGTGTTCTTTCATGGCAAAGAATGTCCTATTTATACTATACAAGATACACCCAAAACTCACTAGATACATCCTAGGAATTAATAGGTACATCTATCCAAGTAATACATTGTATAGAATGTATGTATGGATTAAATGAACATCCATATACATTCACTTTACTTATAACACTCCCCCTTGGATGTTCATTTGAAAGATAATGTGCCTCGTTAAAATCTTACTAACAAAATCCTGTGGAAAAAAGCTCAGTGAAGGAAAAAGAGTACACACATCTTGTTGTACGCATTGAGTGACACCTCCTTAAAAACCTTACCAGGAAAACCCACTTGGACAAAACCTTGGTTAAGGGAAAAAGAGTACAGCGCATATTATACCCCTATGATGAAAACTTTATTTGATATCTCAGAGACGATGCATTCCAATCTTATGTCTCAGCTTCTCAAATGTTGATGTTGGCAATGCCTTAGTGAATAAATATGCTAGATTGTCACTTGAACGGATTTGTTGGACATCTATCTCACCATTTTGCTGAAGATCGTGTGTGAAAAAGAACTTTGGTGAAATGTGCTTTGTTCTGTCCCCTTTAATATATCCTCCTTTAAGTTGAGCTATGCAAGCAACATTATCTTCATACAATATCGTTGGAATCTTCATTTTTAAGGAAAGACCACACAGTTGTTGAATGTGTTGAGTCACTGATCTCAACAATACACACCCTCGACTAGCCTCATGAATAGCTATTATCTCTGCATGATTGTAAGATGTAGCAACTAAAGTTTGTTTTGTTGAACACTATGAAATAGATGTACTTCCACAAGTAAATAGATAGCCTGTTTGAGATCGAGCTTTATGTGGATCAGACAAATAACCTACATCTGCATAACCAGTCATTTGTGAATCGGATTCATAAGAATAATATAATCCCATATCAATAGTCCCTCGGAGGTATCTAAAAATATGCTTAACATCATTCCAGTGTCTTGTTGTTGGAAAGGAACTAAATCTTGCTAATAAACTTACTGCAAAAGTTATATCTGGTCGAGTAATATTTGCAAGATATATTAGTGCCCCAATTGCACTAAGATATTGAGTTTCATCACCAAGAAGCTCTCCATCATTTCATGAGGTTGAAATGGATCTTTATTTATATTAAGTGATCTCACAATAATCGGGGTACTCAATGGATATGCTTTATCCATATAAAAACGCTTTAGGATCTTCTCGGTATAAGTTGATTGATGGACAAAAATTTCGTCTTTCATATGCTCAATTTGTAGACCAAGATAAAATTTTGTCTTTCCAAGATCTTTCATTTCAAACTCTTCGTCAAACAGTTTACTGCTTTTGGAAGCTCCTCGGGAGTTCCAATGATATTTAGATGATCAACATACACAGCGATTATAACAAATTTTGATCCAGACCTTTTTATAAAGACACAAGAACAAACTAGATCATTCTTATACCCTTCTTTCAGCAAGTATCCACTCAAGCGATTACACCACATTCTCCCTGATTGTTTCGATCCACATAAGGATTTTTGAAGCTTTATTGAACAAGTTTCCCGTAAACCTTTATAAGCTTTAGGCACTTTAAACCCTTCAGGAATTTTCATATAAATTTCGTTGTCTAATGTGCCATACAAATAGGCCGTTACAACATCAATCAGACACATATCAAGTTTTTCATGGACTGCCAGATTTATAAGATACCTGAAGGTGATTGCATCCACCACAGGAGAATATGTCTCCTTATAATCAATGTCAGGCCTTTACGAAAATCCGTGTGCCACAAGTCGCGCTTTATATCTAACGACTTCATTTTTATCATTTTGTTTTCGCACAAAAATCCATTTATATCCCACTGGCTTTATTCCTTCAGGTGTTCCACTATACGTCCGAATACTTCACGTTATTCAAGTGAAATTAATTCTGCTTGGATAGCATCTTTCCATTTTGGCCAATCATTTCTCTGTCTACATTCATCGACAGATCTTGGTTCAAGATCCTCATCTTGTTGCATTATTTCAACAGCAACATTATAAGCAAAAACATTATCGATAATAATATTATTTCGGTTCCACATTTTTCCCGTAGAGACATAACTTATTGAGATCTCTTCATTCTTATTATTTTTAGGTACCTGGACCTCATCTGAGGTCTTATAATTTGTTATGTCACATGGCCCTTTTTGATCAATTGCCTCCATATTATGATTTCCAAGATCATTTGCTCCTTTTCTCTTTCGGGGATTTTTATCTTTTGAACCGATTGGTCTATCACGTTTCAAGCGTGGCTTAGACTTATTTGTATTTTTAGATTGTCCACCCGGGACATCAATTCGAATAGGAGCATTAGCAGCAGGAATATGTTACTTAGTCACCCTTGGTAGGTCAGTGAATGCATCTGACAGTTGATTTGCAATATTTTGTAAATTAATTATCTTTTGAACCTCGTGTTCACATTGATTTGTTCAAGGATCTAAATGACATAGTGATAATGCATTCCAATCTATCTCTTTCTCCAACTGCTTATTTTCTCCCCATAATGTTAAGTATACTGATTCATCAAAATGGCAATCAGCAAACCGTAAATAAATCTCCAGTCATAGGATCCAAATATTTTATAATAGAATGAGATTCATACCCAACATATATCCCCAATCTTCTTTGGGGACCCATCTTTTTGCGTTGTGGTAGAGCTATTGAAACACATAGCACATCCAAATATCCTAAGATGGAAACATTTGGCTCCTGGACAAAAGCTAATTTTAATGGGGAGACTTTATGATAACTTGTGGGCCTGATCTGCACAAGAGCTGCTGCATGCAAAATAGCATGACCCCATGCTAAAATGGGAAGTTTTGTTCTCATAAGCATTGGTCTAGCAATTAATTGGAGGCGTTTGATCAATGACTCCGCTAGACCATTTTGAGTATGAACATGAGCAACTGCATTCTCACTTATTCATCGGAGCGGTTGGCGGATATTTATATCCGGGAGATCGTCCGTCTGCATGGTATTCCAGTTTCTATTATTTCGGACAGAGGTACTCAATTTACATCGCGGTTTTGGAGAGCCGTGCAGCAGGAGTTAGGTACTCGGGTGGAGTTGAGCACAACATTTCACCCCCAGACGGACGGACAGTCCGAGTGCACTATTCAGATTCTTGAGGATATGCTCCGTGCGTGTGTGATTGAGTTTGGAGGGTCTTGGGATCATTTCTTGCCATTGGCGGAGTTTACTTACAACAACAGTTATCAGTCCAGCATTCGGATGGCGCCGTATGAGGCTTTATATGGTAGGAGGGAAGATCTCCGGTGGGTTGGTTTGAGCCAGGTGAGGCTAGGCTATTGGGCACAGAGTTGGTTCAAGATGCATTGGAGAAGGTTAAGATGATTCAGGATAGACTCCGTACAGCCCAGTCTAGACAGAAGAGCTACGCGGACAGGAAGGTTCGTGATGTTTCCTATATGGTTGGCGAGCGGGTTCTGCTTCAGGTTTCGCCTATGAAAGGCGTCATGAGGTTTGGGAAGAAAGGGAAGTTGAGTCCGAGGTTTATTGGCCCTTTTGAGATTTTGAGGCGAGTTGGGGAGGTTGCTTATGAGCTTGCCTTACCTCCCAGCTTGACCGGGGTTCATCCGGTATTTCATGTTTCGATGCTCCGGAGGTATCACGGTGAACCGTCGCACGTGTTGGATTTCAGTTCAGTCCAGTTGGACAAGGATCTATCCTATGTTGAGGAGCCAGTGGCTATATTGGACAGGCAGATCAGAAAGTTGAGGTCAAAGAACATTGCTTCAGTGAAGGTTCAGTGGCGGGGTCAGCCGGCCGAGGAGGCGACCTGGGAGGCTGAGCGGGATATGCGCAGCCAGTACCCTCATCTTTTCCCTACTTCAGGTATGTTCTCTATGCTCGTTCGAGGACGAACGAATGTTTAAGTGTAGGAGGATGTGACGACCCGGCCGGTCGTCTTAAGAATTAACGCCCCGATCCCCTATTAACTGCTTCCCCTAAGTTCATTTCTGCTATTTTGGTTTGCCGGGACGTTCGGTGTTGGGTTTCGGAGAGTTTTGGGACGCTTAGTCCCTAAACGAGAGCTTAAGTGTTGAAAAGTGGTCCTTAGTCGGAACAGTCTGAAGACGACCTCGGAATGGAAATCTGATGGTTCCGTTAGCTCCGTTAGGTGATTTTGGGGTTGGGAGCGTGTTCAGAATGTATTTTGGAAGCCCGTAGCTCATTTGGGCTTGAAATGCCGAAGTTTGAATTTTTCAAGTTTCCGGTCTGATAGTGAGTTTTTGATCCGAGGGTCGGATTGGAATTTCGGAAGTTGCAGTAGCTCCGTCATGTCATTTGCGATGTGTGTGCAAAATTTCAGGTCATTCGGACGTGTTTTGGTTAGGTTTTTGATCGAAAGCGTGTTTTGATGAAATTTGAAGTTCTTAGGCTCAAATCCTTGTTTAATTCGAGTTTCCGGCATCGATTTAGGTGGTTTAAGGATTGGTACAAGTTTGAATGGTATTATGGGATATGTCCGTAGGTTTGGTTGAGGTCCCGGGGGCCTCGGGTGTGTTTCGGATGCTCAACGGAGCATTTTGGAGTTTGAAAATATTGCAGAAATCCTTCAGCTATTGCAGGCCCCAGATCCTTCTTCGCGTTCGCGGGCCTCCTTTCGCGTTCGCGTAGCTTTAATGTTCTTCTTGTTCGCGTTCGCGGACCCTCTCACGCGTTTGCGTAGAGTAATCCTGGGAGGGGGGCCAGTTCCTTATACGCGTTTGCATACCCTACCCCCGCGTTCGCGTAGCCTCAGCAAATTTCCCATCGTGTTCGCGTAGGCTTCTTTGCGTTCGCATAGGGCAAATCCTGGGCCTTACATTTTTCTTCATCGCGTTCGCACCCAGGTGTCGCGTTCGCGTAGTTTCATGTCCCAGACCTTCGCGTTCGCATTCCACCTATCGCGATCGCGAAGGGTAAATTTGGCATCTTCAATTTTTCTTCTTCGCCAACACGAGCTCACCTCCGCGTTCGCGATGCATTAAAGTTCTGGACAGTATTTAATGTTTCAAAAACGAGGGTTAGCCATTTTTATCAAAATACAAGCTTGGGAGCTCGGATTTGGGAGCAATTTCGGGGGGTTTTCGAGGGCAACGATTGGGTAACGATTCTCTACTCTCTTATGCTTAATACCCACTAATGTAATCACGAATTCATCCTTAATTTCGGATTTTTGAATGAAAAATGGGTAAAACTTCATAGACTAAACTATTGAGTTTTGAGTGGGTGTTTGACCTCCGATTTGGGAGATTTTTATATGGTTAGACTCGTGAGAGTACGAGGGTTCTGAAAATGTGAAAATTATTCGACTCCGAGACATTGGCCTG
The DNA here is from genome assembly GCF_001879085.1 of Nicotiana attenuata. Lineage (NCBI taxonomy): Eukaryota > Viridiplantae > Streptophyta > Magnoliopsida > Solanales > Solanaceae > Nicotiana > Nicotiana attenuata. Next base: position 42,263,070 of record NC_031994.1, on the reverse strand, counting down.
AAGGGCATTTTGCTCATTTTACCTAATTTCGCGCCTTAGCATTGAATTAATTAGTAGAATCAGTTGCTTGCGATGTTATTTACAATGTATAATTGAATTGAATAGATTTGGGCCATTTGGAGTCGGATACTCGTGGTAAAAGTGTGATTTCGAGTTGATTTTGGAGCCGGTTCGAGGTAAGTGGCTTGTCTAACCTTGTGTGGGGGACCTTTCCCCTTAGGATATGATATTGGTAATTGAATGCCTTGTGCGTGAGGTGACGAGCGCGTACTTGAGCTAATTGTTGAAAAATCCGATTTACTTTGAATATTTAGATACCTGCTTTATTCTACTTGCAATTATAGCCTGTGTTAGTTTAGAAAAGCATGCTTAGCTGACCTAAATTGCCTATTTGCTTAAGTTGCCTTGATTGTACTACGTGAAGCATGTTAGGCTAGAACTGCCTGTTGCCTTGTATTTTCTTGTACTCTAGTTCTGAATATCTTCTTGTTGTGGCTGCGTATTTACATTGGGACTACGGATGTGGGATTCCGGTAGCTCCCCCCTGTTTGTTTACTTTGGGACTGCGGGTTGGATTCTGGATAGATCCCCCTGCATATTTACTTTGGGACTGTGGGTTAGATTCCCGGTAGACCCCCCTGCATATTTACTTTGGGACTGCGGGTTCGATTCCCGATAGATCCCCCTGCATATTTACTTTGGGACTGCGGGTTAGATTCCCGATTGATCCCCCCTGCACATTGATAGTTGGACTACGGGACGGTATCCCGGGAGATCCTTCGGATATATACATACGATGGACTACGGGACGGTATCCCGGAAGATCCACTGGACAGTTGAGAAAAGGACTACAGGACGGTATCCTGGGAGATCCTCATTGTTACCATTGGTATTGAGCTGTACATACTTCGTGTTTACTCCGTTCCTTGTGTAATTGTTATTGCTTTGTTTAGCCTGTCTTATTCCATTGCTGTACTCATTATTACTCCCTATTTTCATACTATTAATTCATATTATATTGTTTAACCTCAGTAGGGCCCTGACCTTCCTCGTCACTACCCAACCGAGGTTAGGCTTGGCACTTACTGAGTACCGCTGTGGTGTACTCATGCCCCTTCTGCGCATGTTTTTCATGTGCAGACCCAGGTACCTCCACTCAGGCGTACTATCCTCGAGGCGAAGAGATTTAGCGGAGACTTTAAGGTATATCTGCCGCGTCCGCAGACCAGGAGTCTCTATTCTGTTCCAGCTTTAGTAGTTACCCTATCCTTTTCTTTTAGTTGTTTAGACATTCTGGAGTTAGAGCAGCATATTACATTTCTATTAGCCTCTGGTTCCCGTGAGTTTCCGGGTTTTGGAATGAAATTGTAGACTTCCGCGTTTTACTTTTGGGTTGTATATGCCAAGTGGCACTTATATACCGTTCCTTTTAGTTTTGCTAAATTTAATTAAATATTTCCGCAATTTATATTAATTTCCGCATTGTTAGGCTTACCTAGTTGTAGGAACTAGGTGCCATCACGACATGTTCATGGAGGGTCAACTGGGGTTGTGACATGGCCCCACAAAGTTTTACCCCTTAAGCTTTTAAGACCACAAATTTTAAAAGTCTTTTTTTTTCCTTAAACTCCGTGCGAGTCAAACTACCTCATTTAATTTGAAACGAAGGGAGTATAAAGATTATAATGTTTATTTTTATCTAATTAACTAACAAATACTAGAAAGCAATCAATTAACAAGGATAACGATCGAAGACAAGATAAGGAGGTCTAGAGTTATGATTTCCCCAATTGTGGAAATCCTTCCCGCTGTGTATTCTATAAATTTGCCTAAGTATTCTCTACCGATCGTGAGTACTTTAGTTGTCGTAATTCTCTCTCGAGCAACTACCGCAATTTACTAGATGTATTCTCTCGAACTACACTAGCTGGCACTTATTTCACTGCTCACTACAATCGCACCAAGGTTTCGTTATCTCTAATCTCGCATTTAAACCCTCCGTATTGATCTCTCACATACGTTAGGAGTGATGTTGTTCAACAACTACCTAAATATATACTCTCTCTCAAGCAGTACACACTAAATAGGCACAGTCAATTGATGTCCATTCAGTCAACATCAACAAACACGTAGTTGAACAAGTAGAGAAATCCAACGGCTCAATTATATAAAAACATAACAAGAATTCATCCTCCAAAAAGTTCCATCAAAACCCTAGATAACAAATTAGCTATTCATAATAGTATGCAAAAATACAATACTAGAATTCATAACCAATAATAGAAATAGGAATAAGGAAGTGAGAAACTTGTAGAAGAATTCTCCGCCTTGCTCCTAGTGTGTTCTTGTCTCCTTAGGTCGAATCCCCCGATCTCCTTAGCCTCATTAGGTCTAAATTATGTCAAAAGTCCTCAAAATACCATTTTTCCATGTATATATACAAAGTAGGGTCGGGCCCAAATAATTACACCTTCTCCAATGCAAAAAAGGACACTTTTCCCGGGCAGGTCGTCCGCGACCGCGGATTTGGCCACGAATTTTACCAGTTTCTGCCTCACATCCGCGGCCAGTGCACGGCCGTGCACTAGTCGTGCATTTTTCACCCTGTTCTGTTTGGGATTTGGAAAAATGTAAAACATGAAAGTTGTAGACCTTTGAATAAGCTTTCCAACCATATATTGTGGAGCTCAAATGGAGTTCTGAGTGAAAGTTATGTACATTTTACTAGACAGTGCATAATATGCCTACTCGATTCTTCGTTCGTTCTTAACTATCATCCGTTAATCCCCGAACACGATCCCGGCTTAATTCCTTGGGCTTTTACTCAGACTTCAAAGCTCCAAATCACTTGAATTCATTCCATAACATCTACCTAGCTCGGAATCACTCCTACAAGGCATAAAACACACAATTAGTGCAAAACATTAGCGATTAAATCGCAAACTCAACTGAAGTGCAGTGAATTGGAATGTAATAATCGACTAAAATACGTAATTATAGCCTATCATCAACACCCCACGCTTAAATCATAGCTCATCCTTGAGCAATCAAACTACACTTTATATAGACACGACCATTTTAAATAATTCTTCTAACTCATCACACCAAGAATACTTAAAATAGAATAAGCACAAAAGCGTAACATCTTCACCTCAAGATTTGACTTACAAGTACCACACATTATTTACAACTCACCCACTTACTCTAACATAGAGGTCAAGTATTACCTTTCCTGAATCACGTGCCCTCACACAATAAAAGAGAGTAGTTCCACACAATGAAATGTAAGAACACTTAGGAACTCAAGATAGAAAGAATTCACTCACTCTCAGAAATAAAATTCATATGCCACAAAAGATGCACCATAGGCTTGCCCGTAGTGTACTACTCTACTAATCAAGCTAATTCAGTCTAGGATCAAGTAGGACTTTATTTGGTTGTAATGTAGGCTGCAGGACGGGTAAGATACATTTAGATATAAGAGTGACTACACCTCCCTAAGCACTTTAATACATACACTTTAACATTTAAAACCCCACACTTATGTGGAACCATAACTCTACCTTCACTTCAATATATATTAACTTCATACTTCTTTAAGCACAATTTCATCAAGAGTCACCACTTATCAAGGAATATTTTTTTCACAACAATAAAACTAGTTTTTCCTTTTGTTTTTCAATTCAAGCGGATCTTACTTTTTCAAAACAGTGCACCTTTCTCCTTATTTCATTAGTTCCACTCAAAAACGAAACCAACCACCCCACACTTTAACTTTTACATGGTTCTTAACAATTCATGTGCTCATGAGAGGTTAGAAGGTTGGAATAGATGGTAAATTCAAACAAATGAGTAAGGCTTGTAATGTGGTTGCCAAAGAAACAAGATTACAGGCTCAAAGGGGTTAACTACGATACATAACAATTAGGCAGGTAATATATATATATATATATATATATATATATATATATATATATATATATATATATATGGCTCAACAAAGAAACACCTATATCACTACCAAGACTGAACAAAACTACTATTTCGCTTTGCAAACACACGGAGCAAGTTCTAGACATCAAATGCAATGCAGAGAATAACACATAAACTTCACACACACATGGCACAGAACTTACTCAGGATTGGTTTCATCAAGACACTCTAGTCAAAACAGTTAAGCAAAGTTAAAGTTATACAATTTAAGGTACTTATACAAGATTTCAAAAAAATGAGCCTAAGCGTCACAACCAATGTACTCACTATTCTCAAGGCATAACAAAGTCAAGATATATTGCTTCAATATAATTCATCTCACACTGGCTCCTGCTACTAAAAGAATAAAACTAACTACACCCGGTTCAAACAAAACCCTTGGAAAAGAACTGCGGCACAAAGAAAAACCAAGGGGGGTTGCTACACTACCTAACAAAAGAAAATCTTTTTTGTCTTTTTTCTTTCGACTTATTAAATCCCTCAAAAAAATTTTCTAATAGATCCATCATCGGGAAAAGTCCAATCTTTTCTATTTTTTGTAAAAAAAAAATCAATTAAACTAACACAACTAAATTAGCATGGAAAGTCACCCAAACAATCTCCTCACCCCAGACTTAAAATTGTGCATTGTCCCCGATGCACACCCATAAATACAAGAGGGTAAAAAAACTCCCTGGTAGGCCAACAACCGAAGTACTAGCAGCTCATGGGTTACTCAGCCTTCTCAAACTTGATTCTTTGTGCGGGCACCCCACACTTAGTTTTCACCATCTCACTTGCTTTTGCTTTCTTCCCATTGCCTTGCTTCCCATGCTCCTAGAGAAATCAAAAATAATACTACAAGAATAATACTATAATAAAGAAAATAAAATAAATAAAATAAAAGAAAGCAGTAAAGTTGGGTTGCCTCCCAACTATCGCTTGATTTAACATTGCGACACGACGTGAATCACTTTCCGCCTCCACCTTGAGCTTATGAATTGAACCCCAAGTTTTGCTTCAAGCTTATGATTATGCTCTTGGGGTGGTACAAGTTCTTGCGAGCCAAAAATTAGATTAAGTCTTATGCACTTTTTGGCTCTTGACCGAGGAGTGTCACTTTGCCTAGACGGCCTTGAGAATTTCAAAATATAAGGCTCATCTACCTCTTCCTTGGACTCCTTTTTATGATCATAAGGATCCATCACCTTTTCACCGTCCGAACATAATGTAGAGAAGTGTTTGGAATAAGGTCCAACGCGCTCCAATACATGAACTTCAAGATTTTCGACCTCCTCAACACCAATAACACTAGAGTCAACTAAATGTATATCCTAAACGTCCCTGGTTGACTCTAGTATTACTTCTTTAACATCGATATCCTCAATTTCTAGTTGGTTAGATTGTTGGTGTTATACTCTGTCCTCCTCCATTATAACCTCAATTTCGGTATCTAATTCACACTCTTCTTGGCTACTATTTACAATATTGGCTTGTTGAGCATTAAATACTTCAACTAGTTGACTCACTTGTGCCTCCAGGTTGCGAATAGTAGCATCTTGCCTTTGTATGTTTAGTTGTTTCTCATTATCTTGTTCCACAAGGCACCTTAGCATATCCTTGATCTCTTTCAGTCATCATTCCTGGGTTCTTTGTTCCTATTAACTTCACAAGGAAAAGAAGAATCATCAAAGTAAGGGGTTGGGGAAAGATAAAGAAATATAAGTACAACCATAAAAGTGACCATCTTGACCACCACACATATCACATACATTCCACAGATAAGATTGAGTTGGTGCATATAACTCGCACTCGGGAATATTTTGATAATTTTGCCATGGGTGGTTTCCTCCAAAATTAGCATTACGAAGATCAATAGTAGAATTACCAACATTGAAACCCTCATAATTCCAAGATTTCATGTTTCTTAAATAAACAAGTAACACAAAATAAAAAAAACATCAAATACAAATAATAAAAATAAATGTTCAATCTTGAAACCTAGCAATATGTACACCTACAGCTACACCGTTAGTTCCCCGGCAACGACGCCAAAATAATTAGGACTCTAGTCCTAAAAAGGATAAGCGGTCGCTGCAAATATAATCCGGTCTAAAAGTCCGGAGTCAAATCCCACAGAAAACTAAGGTTTCACTATAACTGTCCAATATCGCTAAGAAATACAAGTCCAAACAATTTCCTAATTATAAATATTATAATGTTTATTTTTATCTAATTAACTAATAAATACTAGAAAGCAGTACAACTATCAATTAACAAGGATAACGATTGAAGACAAGACTAAGGAGGTCTAGAGTTATGATTTCCCCAATTGTGGGAATTCTTCCCGCTGTGTGTTCTATAAATTCGCCTAAGTATTCTCTACCGATCGTGAGTACTTTAGTTGTAGTAATTCTCTCTCGAGCAACTACCGCAATTTACTAGATGTATTCTCTCGAACTACACTAGCTGGCACTTAATTCACCGCTCACTACAATCGCACCAAGGTTTCGTTATCTCTAATCTCGCATTTAAACCCTCCGTATTGATCTCTCACATATGTTAGGAGTGATGTTTTTCAACAACTACCTAAATATATACTCTCTCTCAAGCAGTACACACTAAATAAGCACAGTCAATTGATGGTCATTCAATCAACAGCAACAAACACGTAGTTGAACAAGTAGAGAAATTCAACGGCTCAATTATATAAAAACATAACAAGAATTCATCCTCCAAAAGTTTCCATCAAAACTCTAGATAATAAATTAGCTATTCATAATAGTATGCAAAAATACAATACTAGAATTCATAACCAATAATAGAAATGGGAAGAAGAAAGTGAGAAACTTGTAGAAGAATTCTCCACCTTGCTCCTAGTGTGTTCTTGTCTCCTTAGGTCGAATCCCCGGGTCTCCTTAGCCTCCTTAGGTCTAAATTATGTCAAAAATCCTCAAAATACCATTTTTCCATGTATATATACCAAGTAGGGTCGGGCTCAAACAATTAAACCTTCTTCTACGCGAAAAAGGACACTTTTCCCGGGCAGGACATGCCGCGCACTCATTTTTCACTCTGTTCTGTTTAGAATTTAGAAAAACATAAAACATGAAAGTTGTATACCATTGAGTTAGCTTTCCAACAATATATTGTGGATCTCCAATGGAATTCTGAGCTAAAAGTTATGTGTATTTTAGTAGATAATGCGCAATATGCCTACTCGATTCTTCGTTCGTTCTTAACTTTCATCCGTTGATCCCCGAACACAAGCCTGGCTTAATTCCTTGGGTTTTACTCAGACTTCAAAGTTCCAAATCACTTAAATTCATTCAATAACATCTACATAGCTCTGAATTACTCCTACAAGGCATAAAACACACAATTAGTGCAAAACACTAGCGATTAAAGCGCAAACTCAACTGAAGTGCAGTGAATTGGAATGTGATAATCGACTAAAATACGTAATTAGAGCCTATCATCAGTGGTCCACATGGAAGGTGTATGAGCCCACATATATCACCCTGTATACGTTCCAAAAATGCAGGAGATTCAACTCCAACTTTAATTACTGATGGTCTAATAATATTTTGCCTTGAGAACATGCAACACAAGAGAATTCTTTAGTTTGAAGAATTTTCTAGTTCTTCAATGAATGGCCATGTGAATTCTCAATTATTTTGCGCATCATATTATAACCGTGATGACCCAACCGGTCATGCCAAATAATAAAATCATTAGTAAACCCTTTGTTTACTATGGCATGTGATTCGACTGCACTAATACTAGTGTAGTATAATCCGGAGGAAAATGCGGGAAGTTTTTCAAGAACATACTTTTTTTCCGCTTTTATTGTAGTAATATAAAGATATTCAATCTTTCCTTCATTGATGGTCTCAATATGATAGCCATTTTGGCGAATATCTTTGAAATTCAACAAGTTTCTTTGAGACCTACTGCAATATAATGCATCATTAAAAACCAATATAGTTCCTCTTGGTAGTAATACAGTCGCTTCTCCAGATCCCTCAATTAATTTTGTACTACCAGATATTGTTATGATATTGGCTTCTTTCATAATTAAATATGAGAAATATCTCTTATCTATAATATGGTGTGCGTCATAGCACTATCCAGAAGACATATTTCTTCTTTATCATTTATACGACCAACTGAAGACTAGGAAGTTTTCATATTCTTCATAAAGAAAAAAAAATATATATATACATCATAAGTAATATTGAATATTTAAGAACAAAAGAAACTATACTTAGGAAAGTAAATACTGACAACATAAAACGTTTATTCAAAAATATGAATTTCATAAAAAAAAATTATTTTTATAATTTTCCCCAGTAATAAGTCTTCAGTTATGATGCTCAAAGAAGTCTCGAGCTTCTAAATGAGTAATATCTGCAAGGCGTTCAAATATCGTCTTTATAGGCAATGTTTGCTTCAACTTTATCATGATTATTTATGGGACCCGCCTCAACATCATTTTTGAAAAGGTCAAGTGAGTATTAACTTTATTTTGTTTCCCTTTTATAGAGGCTTGATAAAGTTTGATAAAATATTCAGGCGTACGTCAAATTCATGCCCAATGATTTTTCATACCATATCGGTGGATATTATTACCTTTGCCTTTTGAAGGATTATTCTGAGAACCCTTATTGTTCTCTTGTTTATAACGACCACCAGCATGGTGATTATTATTACGTCCCTTGCCATGCCCACATATATTTATATGGCCATGATAATTATTTTGTCTTCTTTCAGACTTTTGATTTATCGCTATCATATTCGCTTCTAGGAATGGAGTTGATTCGATACTGGGGCGGACTTCATGAATTTTTTATTAAAGTGTGTCATTTTCACACTGCCATTATTATATCATCAATACGGACCATTGGGACCTGAACCCAATGTCTTACCCATATGAGACGTGTTAGGCCATAATATGATGGGACTTGAACCCAACATCTTATCATCATGGTGCACCAGGACTTGAACCTGGTGTCTTACCCTCATGGTGCAGCGGGGCTTGAACCCACTGTCTTGCGCCCATATAATATTGTTAGATGCAGTTTTAATGATGAAAATAATATACATATGCAGGAAATCAATTACAAGGAGTCAAGAGGATACTACAAGACTGCTGGAGTCAATCCTGATAAATAAGGAAAGAAATAAATCAACGCGAAGCAATACAATCAGTAAATCTGGACGCCTAAGGAAAGGAATCGCAAATCTGGGAAGATCCCTATCAAGACAATCAATCAGCAAAGAGTATCAACCAGCTGCGATGGAGAGAATCAAGCAAGCCTAAAGTTAAGGCACAAATCAAGGGCAGCATTCCGGAAGGTCGAAGATTCTGAAGAGATTGGTACGCGACTAATTTTTGGAAAGAACCAACAATCAAGGAGCAAGTCTTTATTACATACATCTGCGGAAGAAAGGAAATCAAGGAGAAGCAACGACTAGCTACCTTATTCTTGGAAAGAATCAATCTCTTTGCAAGGATCAAATCTCTTGGGTTGTCAAGCCTCGATCATCATCAAAGTATTTAAACCTAGCCTTAGACCCTAGTCAGATATACTTTGATCACACTAAAAATCCTCTCTTTATTCTACTGCAAACAAACATTGTAGTTCTCTAAGATCTGCTGTGTAACAAGCTAGAGAAAAAAAGAGAGTATAACACCGATGAGGCATTGTATCAAAAAGGAAAATGAGTGTTAGAGGATTCGTATTATCATGTCATTTCCACTGTACTCGAAGAAACACATTTACTGAAGAGAACTCCCTTGCAACCCAAGGGGACTGGACTAGGATTCACATTGAATCCGAACCGGTATAAAAATTCCGGTGTCTTTAATTCCTGCGGTTAGTTTCTGCAATTTCCTTTCTGATATTATAACTACTGAATTGCTAGATCCAGTCGACTATCTGCTTAACAAGTCAACTAATAAATCGATAAGTTTAAAAATATACAATTCACCCCCCTCTTGTACTTTCAATTGGTATCAAAGCAAGGCTCACATCTTTCTTCTTGCTTAACAGCTTGTGAGAAAAGATCATGGCAAATCAAGTCATCATAGGAGCTCTCTTCCAGGAAGGAACTTCGCAAGTTAGACCACCATACTTCAACGGACAATATTTCTCCCATTGGAAAGTGAGAATGGAGATCTTTACCAAGGCTTATGATGTCAAAGTTTGGAGAGTTATTAAAAAAGGAAATTATCCCCTACATGATGCCACTCCACCACTGGCTGACCCTGAAGATATTGACTCATACACAAAAGAGCAATTGGAAGTGGTACAACTTAACAACAAAGCAAGAAATTTACTTCATAATGCCATAAGTGGTGAAAAGTATGAGAAAATCTCAAGCTGTGACACAGCCAAAGAAATGTGGGACAAACTTGAAGTCACATATGAAGGAACTAGCAAGGTAAAGGAAACACATATCAACATGCTAGTTCACGATTACGAACTCTTCTCAATGAAAGAAGGAGAATCCATTGAAGAGATGTTTGCCAGATTTAGCAAAATAATTAGTGATCTAAAGGCGTTTGGCAAGCCCTATACCAGCGGTGATCAAGTTAGAAAAATTCTAAGAAGTTTGCCAACCACCTGGCAGACCAAAGTAGTCACACTGGAATCTCAAGATCTAAACAAACTATCCTATGATGAGCTAAGAGGAGAACTCATAGCTTTTGAAAGGACGCATCAAAAGAAGACTAGTCAAGAAGAGAAAAAGAAAATAGTTGCATTCAAGGCCTCAACTGAAACAGCTGAAAACAAAATTGACGATGATCCTGAAGCTTTACAAGAAGAGATCGCTATGATGTCAAGAAATACGGATGGACTAATGAGAAGATTCCGGAATACAAAGAAAGGAAGAATTCCACCAAGACAATCCAGGCAATACAATGAACATGATAAGAACGATGGAAAGTGCTACGAATGTGGAAGATTTGGGTACATTCAAGCGGAGTGCCCAGAACTAAAGAGAAGATCTCTAGAGGCTTCAACAAGAACAAATCCTTCGGAAGTTGGAGTGATGAAGACACCTCAGACCATGAAGAAATAGCAAATCTCTGCTTCATGACAATTCTGGAAAATGAAATGAACAAATCCTCAGGATGATGGACAGATGAGGACAATTCAGATGAAGAAAATGAAAACTGTTTCATGGCACGAGGTGAAACCAGTGAGGTAAGATCTTATAACTGTGAAAGATGCAATGAATTGCAGGATATTCTTGATTTAACTTAAAAGAGTCTCAAAAAATGATGAATGAGCTTAAGAGACTCACTAAAGAAGTTAAAGACTGGAAACTCAACAATGAAGTATGTGAAATTGAAAAGAAGTACTTCAAGAAGAGTTTGAGGAATTGTAAATGCAACTCAATGGCATGCGCAAGTCCACCGGTCACAGTTCTGTTAAGTCAAACCAGACGACTTACAAGTCAACTGGAAAAAGACCAGCCAGAACCAAGTCGACTAGTAATAACACTAATGAAATACCTAAAAGTGGGTCAGAAGTTACGTGTCATTACTGTAACAATAGTGTTCATAAGTATTCCTTTTGTCGCTTTCGTAAAGAAAATATGTCAGGATGGGTTTGGAAACCAAAAACCAAATCTGAATCTAGCAATACTAACCCTCCAGGACCCAGGCAAGCTTGGGTACCTAAAAGAAAGTAATCACTTTGTTTTGCAGGAACACCACAGAATAAGCCGCTAAGGAAAATGGTATCTAGACAGTGCGTGTTCCAGTCATATGACAGGTGACAAAAACCTGTTCAAAGAAGTCACAAAAATCGATGGAGGAAGTGTTAAATTTGGGGATGACTCAAAAGGCAAAATAGTCGGTACTGGAACAATTCCCTTTAACAACAACTGTGACATCACTGGAGTTTATCTGGTTGATGGCCTCAACTATAATCTCTTGAGCATAAGTCAACTTTGCGACTCAGGATATGAGGTAAATTTTAAGAAAACAGGATGTGCTATTGAAGACGAATCAGGTAAAATAGTTCTTCCCGGAAAAAGGTATGGAAATGTTTATATTCTTGATAGTTTTGAAAAAATAAGCGATCATATCTGCTTATCCTCTATGTCTGATGATCCATGGTTGTGGCATAGGAAACTCGGTCATGCTAGCATGCATTTGATAGAAAAATTATCTAAATATGAGTTAGTTGTTGGTCTTCCTAAACTGAAATTCTCTAGAACTCATATCTGTGATGCATGTCAAATGGGTAAGCAAATCAGAAACTCTTTCAAAAACAAAAATATTGTATCTACCTCAAAACTTTTGCAACTACTTCACATGGATTTATTTGGGCCTACTCGAACTGCTAGCATAGGAGGAAAAAGATATGCTTTTGTTATTATAGATGATTTTTCACGTTTCACTTGGGTAATTTTCTTATCTCATAAGGATGAAGCATTAAGAAATTTTGAAGTTTTCTATAAGAAGGTTGAAAGAGAGAAGGGATATCTTATTTCAACAATTCAGAGCGATCATGGTGGAGAATTTGAAAGCAGAGCATTTGAAGAATTCTGCAATGATCAAGGATACACACATAATTTCTCTGCACCACGCTCACCACAATAGAATGGAGTTGTGGAATGAAAAAATAGAACTCTCCAAGATATGGCAAGAACCATGTTGCTAGATCATTCACTACCAAATCACTTCTGGGCAGAAGGCGTAAGCACAACATGTCACATTCTAAATCGATGTCTCATAAGGCCCATTCTGAAGAAGACTCCTTATGAACTGTGGAAAGGTAAACGTCCCAATATCAGCTACTTCCATCCCTTCAGAAATAAATGTTTTGTTCACAATAACGGTAAGGATAATCTTGAAAAATTCGATCCAAGAAGTGACGAAGGTATTTTCCTAGGCTATTCCTTAAATAGTAGATCTTTTAGGGTATATAATAAACGCACACTATGTGTGGAAGAATCAGTACATGTTATATTCGAGGAAAATAATCCCTTGGTCAAGAAAGGAGTTACTGCAGGTAATGAAAACCTCAAGAGTCGACTGACATATCTGCTGCAACAGAGTCAACTGGTGAAGACAACAGTAATGTACCAGAACAACCAACCAAGTCGACTGCCAATATAGTTCGTCCAAGCGAATGGAGAAGCGAGCCTGAATATCCCCAAAAATTCATTATTGGGGATCTACATGATGGAATGAAAATAAGGGGAGCTCTCAAAAAGAAAGCAAATGTTGCATTAATCTCTCAGATTGAGCCAAAGAAGATAGAGGAAGCACTAAAAGACTCAAGTTGGGTTCAAGCTATGCAAAAAGAACTAGATCAATTTCGTAAGAATCAAGTGTGGAGTCTGATACCCAAACCTGAAAATGTTTCTGTAATCGGAACAAAGTGGGTCTTCAGAAATAAATTGAATGATGATGGAAAAGTCATAATAAATAAATCCAGACTGGTTGCTCGGGGGTACTCACAACAGGAAGGAGTCGACTACGATGAAACCTTCGCTCCAGTAGCTCGTTTGGAATCCATACGAATCCTTCTAGCATACGCATCATTTAAGGGTTTAGACTATTTCAAATAGATGTTAAAAGTGCCTTCTTGAATGGATTCATTGAGGAAGAAGTTTATGTAAAACAACCTCCTGGGTTTGTAGATTCAGAATTCCCATATCATGTATACAAGCTCACTAAGGCGTTGTATGGACTAAAGCAAGCTCCACGTTCTTGGTATGATAGACTCAGTTCCTTTCTTGTTGATCATGGCTTCACAAGAGGTAAAATTGACACTAACCTGTTTATTAAAAGATCATCAGAAGGTAACCTCATCATTCAGATCTATGTTGATGATATTATATTTGGTAGTGCTAACCCTCTTATGTGCAAGGAATTTTCAAATCTCATGCAAAGCAAATTTGAAATGAGTATGATGGGTGAGCTAACGTTCTTTCTTGGACTACAAATTCAACAAAATGAAGGAGGAACTTATATGTGTCAGACCAAATACACAAAGGAACTGATTCAAAAATTTGGTTTGAGCAATGCAAAATCAATTGGCACACCAATGAGTCCTTCCACTAATCTGATAAAGATGAGCAGGGAATTCCTGCTGATGAAACTAAATATCGTGGAATGATTGGATCATTACTGTACCTGACAGCAAGTCGACCGGATATTATGTTCTGCGTATGTAAATGTGCCAGGTTTCGGTCAGCTCCCAAGGAATCACACTTGACCGCAGTAAAAAGAATCATTCGTTACCTTATTGGGACTGTGTCCCATGGACTATGGTATCCTCGCTCTAACTCTTTTAAATTAGAAGGTTTTTCAGATGCTGACCATACAGGTGATAGGGATGACAGGAAAGCACAAGCGGTACATGTCAATTAGTGGGAGAGGCTTTAATATCTTGGAACAGCAAAAAACAAGCTTCAGTTACACTATCCACTACTGAAGCTGAATACATTGCTATAGGACAATGTTGCGCACAACTATTATGGATGTCTCATCAATTGGGTGATTATGAACTTTTCTTTAAGCCTATACAAATTTTCTGTGATAATTCTAGTGCTATTTGTCTTTCAAAAAATCCTGTGCATCACTCGAGAGCAAAGCATATAGATATCAAGCATCACTTCATTAGAGATCATGTTCTTAAGGGTGACATAGAGATATCTGATGAGTGGTGATTTTACCACTCAATCTAGTCTCTTTTCTTTAGCTTTTATGTCCTTTAACTATAGTATGAGGTCGTTTTATGGTGTGTATTGTTATATTTTCAGGTAAATGATGCTACGAAGTAATTTGAATTGAATTGAAATGGAATTGAGCAAAAGAGGGTGAAAACCATGCAAAAGTCTCCAGTGAATTCCGCATCTGCGAAAGACTGGTCGCAGAAGCGACCTCGCATCTGTGGTAGGAAGCGCGTATCTGCGGAGCTGGACAATTTCTCAGGAACCGCATCTGCGGTTGGATTTTCGCTTCTGCGATGGTGCATCTGCGCCTGGTGAACCGCATCTGCGGAGCTGGACAATTTCTCAGGAACCGCATCTGCGGTTGGATTTTCGCTTCTGTGGTGGCGCATCTGCGCCTTGTAAACCGCATCTGGGGTGGCTACATTCTATGGAATTCCGCTTCTGCAATTAATACTCCGCATCTGCGGAGACGCACCTGCGGTAATTCTTCCGCAGGTGCGGAAGTCGGGCATCAGACCTGGGCAAATTTGACATTTCACAAGTTCTCAACCCTAAACCATTTTTATACTCGTCCAAGCAGATATTTTGAAAATCTTGGGCTTATTTTCAGTTCCATAGACAAGAGAAGAACAAGTATTGAAGCTAGGGTTTTGCACACACACTTGGGTCTTGAAGATTTCAAGCTTGTGGTTAAGGATTTCTTACCCATTTATGTTTATTTCTTCATTTTCTTGCTTTGTATTGAATATTTAAGTGTGTAGTATTTATTTCCAACACTTGAAACTTGTTTATGGAAATACTCATATTTAAAGTGTGGATTAAATACCTTGTTGTGCTTATGTATTGAATGATTTTTATTCTTTTATGAAGTGAGTTATTGTTATTTTAATTATTCTTGTTCTTTAATGTTTCCAAAGGGATTAGCTAACCCTAGGACTCGCCCATTAACTCCGAATTAATTTAGGAAAAGATAATTTGGGGTTGGGAAAGATTAATTAACAAGAACTTGAGGCGTTAACCCTCATTTTATAGATTCTACCTAGGGATAGGATTGAACTACTTGTAGCCATATCTGGGGGTGCTTAATCTCTTAATTGTTTTAGGGATAATACAATTAGGAAGTCTTTTTAGTCTTCGGAAGAAGCTAATATAGAATTATTACCCGTGGCTAATTAACATAAACTCGCTCATATTTGTAAAATCATGAAATACATTGGATCGTTACTTGAGTGTAATTCCTGATGCAACCATACTTGTAGCCATTGATCATTTTAATTGCTTTCTAGGTTAGTTTACATTTCCGCATTTAGGTATAGATATTTTCTCAAATCAATTCTAAGTGTTTGGCACTGCATAACAAGCGATAATTCTCTTACATTCCTAATCTCCTACATATTGTTCTCTGTGGGATTCGACCCCGACTCATAATTGGGTAAATTATTTTGCATGCGACCGTGTCCATTTACTTTTTAGTAGTGGATTTGGACGTTATCAATCTCCATCCTTGAGAACTTCCCCGCCTTTAGACTCGCTTAAACTATCTAAGTCTTCCTCGGGAAAGGCTAGCTTTCAAGCCCTGGCTTCCTATGCTTTGGCATTCTCGAGTGCAGCCTGTATATCGATGCCCTGAACATGGACTTCCTCAAAGGCTTCCCTTCGAGCTTGCCACTTTGCATGATCCATCATATTTTTGTCATGTGCCTGGATGGCCCCAACATCGACCTTATACAGGGTCGTAGTAGCATTGGCTTTAGTACTGGCCGTGGCCGCCGTAGATTTGGCCGCCTCGAGCTCATTAGCCAAGTTAGCTAATTGGGACTGAAGCTCCTCGATTTTCTTTGCTTGCACCGAGGTTCCCTCTCTTGCAACCCGGAGCTGGGACTTGGCCGACTCCAACTCTGCTTGGACGGCCTCCTTTTTCGAGGCTAAGAAATCCATATTCTTCTTGAACTCTTCAGCCTCGGCTCGAATTGAATCTATTTGTTTTGAAAGATCCCCCATCTGTTCGAGTTTCTGCCGGACCTGCAGAATCGGATCGTTAGTCGTTATCTCCAATTTGTCTTCACTATCGTGAAGCACTCGGAATACTTGTTCGGCCATCTCAGCATGCTCATCCCGAGCCATCACTAAATATGCCTGAAGCTTCTCACTGAGAAGCTTGTAAGTGTCATTTTTCTCAGTGAGGCCCCGAACCTCAGCCTCGCGCTCCTCCCGGATTCGAAGGAAATCCACGTGATGCAACACCGAAGCCTACAGCAAGGAAGAAAATGTTAAAATTACCTATGGCTCCAAGTTAAAAGAGATAATGGAATAACCCTCGAAATTACCCGATTCAGAGCATGTTGGGCCTCGTTGAACAGGCAAGCGGCTCCCACCTCATTCATCACAGCTTGGTCTTCCTTGGTCACCAAGCACTTCAGATAGCTGGCAATCCCCACGGGGGGAGAGAAGACCCGGGCATCCTCCGGTACGAAAAACACTATATTCTGCCTATAGTCGGGGTTAACACTTGGGGCCGGGAATCGGTCCACCAGTTTTGGGCTCGACGAAGACCCAGTAGCGCCCGGGGATGATGTTTTCTTCGGCACCGATAAGTCACCAAGCCCGGTGACATCTCCCAAAGCATCAAACTCAACCCAATCCAAGAAGCCATGGATATCGATCGTTCCCTGAGGACCCCCGCAAGGGCGACCTTCCAACATATTAGCCTCACGGATCGTGACGTTCGAAAACTAAGGGGACCTAGAAATATTGATCACACCAAGCTCGTCCCTCGGAACATCTTCCACCATTCGGGAAGCCTCGCCCCCGGTCTCTCTCTCAACCATCTCAGCCTGGGACAGAGTGGCCTCAATTCTTTCTTGTTCGAGAACCTCGGCCGAAGCTCCCTCACTAACCTCCTCTGATACAGAGGGCTTTTGTATCGAAACACCAGCCCGCACACGGGCTACCAGATTTGATTCCTCTTCTTCTTCATCTTCGGACTCGTTCCTTAGCCAATGGACAGAGTCCAAAGATAGAGCGATGGTGCTCCCTTTAGGTTTACGAGCTTGCATTTTCTTTGGCTTTTGCTTTTCCGAGTTCGGGGAACTCGGCGCCCCTTTTCTCTTCCTCTGTTTGGCCTACTTCGGAGCAGGTGGTTGGGAAATGATTTCTTCTTCAAATGGGGGCCTCATTTCCACATCCTTCCCGAGGCCTACAAAGGAAAAAAGACGAGTAAGTTCGAAAGGTAGCCCGAATAATACCCCTTCTAAGAAAGAAACATACCATTATTGCGGGGATCCCATCAACCCTTTGACAATTCCATCCAAGCACGCTCGGAGTAAGGTCTCTGCGATACTAGGCTCTCGACCCATTGCTTGAGATCGGGGATTACCTCCGGCGCCTTGGTCACAGCTGCAACACAAAAAAATACAGATGAGGAAAGAAGATAAGAGGTAAAACAACAAAATTAAAGAGACAAATTACTACTCACGGTTCATGTTCCATTTCTCTAGGAACAGCATGTCTTCAGAAGGGATCAGGTCCGAAGTCCTTATTCAAGACAAATCGGCCCATCCAACCTCGATCGCGAGACTCATCTATGCTCGAGAATGGGGCCTTGACGGTCCGGCGAACAAGCTTGATTAGCCTTCCTCGATAGAGTCAGGGACTGTAAAGGTGCATAAGGTGGTCGAGGGTGAAAGGACATCCCTCAAATTTGCTCATGAAGAATCGGAGGAGAATCACTATTCTCCAGAAGGAAGGATGGATCTGGCCGAGGGTCACGTCATACCTCTTGCAGAAGGAGACGATGATAGGGTCTAAGGGATCCAACGTGAAAGGGTAAGTGTAAACACTTAGGAAATCCTCCACATTGGTAGTGATCGACTCCTCAGGCGAAGGTACCACAACATGTTTATCGACCTAGTGGCACTCCACTTCAACTTTGTCAAGGAGATCATCGATTATCGTGCATATGTATCTCGAGACCGGTTCACAACGACCAGGTACTGAGGAGGTGTTTTCAATCCAAAAATCGGCGACAGTAGGGTACCTTCCCGGAAAAAATCCTTAACGGGAGGTTCCGCCATAGCTCCGTAGCCGGCGGGCCGTGAAGAAGAGTCGGTCTCCTTTTGCGGTACGATTTGGGAAGTTTTTGCCATTGTAAAGTAGAAGAGAAGGGAATTAGGGTGATGTGCGATTTGCTTGAGATTCAAGAAATTTGGGAGCAAGAGTTGCAGAGCAAATAGGCTTTTGAAGAGAAGCAACAATGAGGGAAATTCTGAGTGTAAAAGTTTAAGTGGGAGAAGTAGGCGGTTCTTATAACATACTGGTGGCGATTCAGATTCGATAGTGGCCGACCAGCAACTGACAAGAATTTAATGCCTCGGTAACCGAACTGACGAAACGTTTCAGTACCCACTTGTCGCTGATGTCATAATCGGGCTCTTCGTTGACGTCACGGCACATCGAGACGGGATTGGAAAAATTCATGTCGTTTCTTGTCGTCTTCTCTCCCAGAAACGAGGGAACTATCTGTATACGGTCAAATTCGGGCTTGCCCTTTTTGTATGACTGATCGAGACTAGAGCGGGATAAGCCAAGGTTCGGCCTCATATTATTCCGAACCATGATTTAAAGTTAGGTTGCCGAGCTCGTGGCCCTGAGACCGATTAAGATCGAGATCTATCAAGATAGACGTCGACCGAGATCGGAACCGAACAAGATAGATATCGAGGGAAGCCTACCGAGTCGAATAACGGAAAGACGAGATATCCGCAATCAGGCGAGGATCGTGACGCGAATCCTGGCACGAATCAAGGAGAGGCCGATTAATTAGCCAATCATGGGATTTCTTACCTCATATAGAATTGTACTTAGAGTAGGACTACCCTACTATATAAAGGGAAGTCTGATCATTTGTAAACACATCATGTTCTTAAGCCAGTTGATACATATTTGGTTCAAGGGTGACCGAACTCGAGGGCCAAGGCTGTACAATTTGTGTGGTTTGCATTTATTCTTTAATTTTGTATTTCAATACTAGCTTATTCTTCTTAATTTGTACCAAGTTATATCACGTATCCTTAAAATAGCGTATAAATTCAATTATTATCCGATTTTAGGGTAAACAAATAACTAAGCAGAAAGCAGAAGTGCTTCAGTTGGCAAATCTTCCAACTATAATTGGAGACATATGTTTATACATTCATCACACAAATACATAGACAAAATACTCAAATAAATAAAAACGTACTACACGTTCTCTCTCCCACAGAACATAGAATGTCATGAATTTATGGATGGCATCGAATGATATACTCTTCACCTTGCTCGCCTCGACTTCCATTAGCATGGTTGCCGTTAAAATACCATGGTATAGCCAGTTTTCGAACTGGTTAATGAAAAATAGCCAGCGTTTATCAAGTTAATGAAAAATAGCCACTATTTTGCTGCAATAGGGATCGGTCCAGTATAATATACGGGAGTTCTGGTGCATTTGTGTACGAACTCCAGCATATTATGCTGGACCGATATACTTTGCTAACTCCTGTAAAATTTGCGGGAGACTGGAGCACCAGTGCTCCAAACTCCAGTATATTATACTGGACAATTATACTTGCTGGAACTCCCGTAAAATTTGCGGGAGTTCCAGCATAATTATGCTTGAACTCCCGTAAAATTTGCGGGAGTTCCAGCATAGTTATCCTGGAACTCCCGTAAAATTTACGGGAGTTCAAGCATACTTATGCTGGAACTCCCATAAAATTTGCGGGCGTATTTTTTCGAATTTTGAACAGTGTTTTCGCTCAGATTTAAAGTGGC
>NC_031994.1:42227491-42228656 GCF_001879085.1 Nicotiana attenuata | reverse complement strand
CTGAGTTCGGGGGTTAATCCCATTTCCAGGCGTGTCTTTCTCTCGGGTGGTTGATTTTGTAGCACCGGACTCTTTGGGAATGACGGAGGTTCGAGGTATAAGGAAGTCCTGTTCTTCGCCTTCGATTACCTGTTGTTCCGATTCTGTCGAGGTCGTGAGCTGTGGTCGCTATTTTGCCGCCTGCTTACCTTTGAAGCTCGATTTCTCTGAGCCCAAGGATTCCGGTATCGGCACCACTTCCTCGATTGCAAACATCTCTTTTGCAGCATGCTTGTTTACCTTGAAAATGGTATTAACAATTATATTTGATTTTGTGGTTCTAAAAATATGCGATTTATTGCAATGCTAGTTGATAGGCAATACATGCTAAAGTTGTCACAAGGCCGAGCATCGAGCTAACTGGTACAGGGGCTTCGAGGTCCAGCTACGGTAGTTAGTAATGAAAAATTAATGGAGAAACAATGATAATGGAGGCCTCAAAGATAGCCTTTTGCGGTTAATAATGAGCAATAAATGAAGAACAGTAAATGAACAACGAGAAAATAAGCAATAATTGTGTAGAGTAATTGTTGAGCACGTTTAAACAGGAAGAGCAGAGAATGTTGTATTGTATTCAATATATCGTCCCCCTTACAAAATGACAAGGGTCCCCTTTATATAGGAGGGGGGAATCCCAACGTGGTCATGTCTAATAATGACGTGGAAATGCTATTGGTACAGCTGCATGCTGTCTTAGTACGAATTTGTACTATTTCTTGTAGACTCTGTCAGTCCTCATTACGTGCCCTCGAGCGTTTCCCGCCTTTCCGTGATGGTCGTTGATTTTCATTCAGCCTCGAGAAACGCTATGATGAGTCTTTGATATACCCTGCCGAGGCGAGTGCTTCGGGGATGAGCCTTGGACTATACTTCGATCCCACCGAGGCCGAGCTTGAAATGCCATAGAAGTCCTTAAAATCGACCTCCCCTGATTTTGACCGTATACAGATAGTCCCCGCATTTCTTAGAATGAAATAATAAGAAACGATATTGACCTTGATTCTCTCGAACTCAAGTAACCTTTAGATTTAGCGACCGGGTGATGTTCGCTCAATCATCCGAAAATAAAGATAGCCCTAAGGCCTTTACAAATAGTCCCCGAGTGAGAGTTCGCTCAAACTCGGGT
>NC_031994.1:42086196-42142025 GCF_001879085.1 Nicotiana attenuata | reverse complement strand
ATTCCTTCCTCATCCGAGCCCGTGACATCCTTGTCGACACCGAACTGCTCCCTTGATCCTCACTTCGTACTTCCATGCTACTCATTGCACCCGACGTGCCAACATACAATAGAACACGATTTTCATCGTAACTCCGGAATCATAAATATTTTAACACTTCATCATACAAGAACTTCGCACTTAACTCACTTCAGGAGAACCATAGCAACACACAGGTAAATTCCCATAACCGTAGAATATGCAAATCTGCAAGTAGTGGCCCAAGCCACCATAACCCCTTCCGGAATCTGCTTCCACACAACAAGCCATAACAATAGAAGGCTTCTGAATAACATCAATTGCGGCGGCCGACAAGCCTCACACATACCGCTACAAATCATACACACAACTTGATCACGCTGAATGAACTGATCACAAATCCCAACATGCCCAATTTCAACTGTGGCTAATCAATCCCTTTCCTTCCAATGTATCCTTGAGTGCTTTGGAAATAATACTGACTCTCTTCAACACATAACATACTCCATCTACACTCATCCCGAGTGACCTTGAATCACGAGACCATGCTGTCTCAACTCCTACGAACCATTTCATACTTCCCAATTGTTACATCACAAGCCAACCATCACGGAACATTTTGTGCCTCTTCTCATAAGCTGCTACAAAACTTGATTCTTGATTGTACCTATATGCTCGACATCATTAGGCACCACACTTTACCTCTTGAATTCACTAGGACCGTTACTGAGAGCCACCGGCCCTGACTTGGTCCCGAATATACTCAGCTCCATAAATCTCATAGTACATGAATACCCTCTCGACGAGGCACCCAGCGAAATCACTTCCTCCGAAACCGGTATCTATACAAGGCATAAGTCCTGAATCCCTTCCCAAGTTCGATTATGAGCCAATAAGGCCAACCGTAGCATGCCTCCAACAAGTCATTTGCTCAAATTACCACTTATGGTCTTTTTTCGTAGCTTAGATAACCCACCAAGATATTAATAACTGGGAACCTCGCAAGTAGCTAACCATGAAACCCAAATCACAAGCAGTGGGACTCTCCCACTTAGCTTGAAGCCATTATTACCAAAACTCTGGAGTTCACCATTATTCTTAATCTCTTGCCGATATAACCTCGTGCAATCAATCGCCAGCTTTCTCGATATCTTACCGTAGAACACCAATTGATACTCTAAATTATTAACACCATTCATACAACAATACCCTTTGCTGCATATCCAGTAGAACTCTTCGCAGAAGCCTCGCCAACCACATGACTTCTAACCTGCTCACAGGAATACCCCACCTGTAGAAATCACTCCCCGGCATCTTCCAACGCTGCTGCATGGGGTACCATCACTATGACATCAATAATTTATCCTGAGTCCGATCTCACTCTCCAGCTGCACGAGTCCATTCACCCATCCTGAACATCAATCAAATGCGCAGCAACGCCTTCCCAAATTCAGAGTTATGATGCATCCTTCTTTATTTCAAGCAGCTCCTTTCCCCATACCGAATCTCCTGCCGCATAACAACCCATGCTTCGAATTAAACCTGCAGACTTCAATTGCCCGTCGCTAAAATCCCAGACCATTCCAAACTCTCCTTAGGCGCGTAGCCATCCTACTACTACTAATCCCTATACGGCTCCGCCACTCTCCCACTTTGGGCAAACTCGCTCCTTTAACCAGCTGCTCGACCTACGCTTCTTATACCTGGCCCTTTAGAAGTTTAAATCTCCGCCTGACACTTCCCATATGTCTTTCTCATCCTTTGCTTCAGTCGTTGTCCTAATAAATTCATCTTCATAGAACTTGAATCCACAAATTGCTACTAATCCCAAACCTTTCCGAAGGTCGTCTTTATCAAACCATCAGCATTTGCAATACTGATTTAGTCCGGAGCCACCGCATCCCGCGATATCTGGTAGTTGTATCTCCAATACCATTTCACAATATCTTGCCCCAAGGGCTAATCATAGAAGATCATAACATCGATAAACTTAATACGTCCAATTAGGACAACATCACCACAATGAAGAAGAGAACTCCTTCACGCTTGCAATTACCATGCTTCATTACTTCCACTAGTCCACATCTGACCATCCTTAGTTTGATTGGCTTTCCCCTGCCGGGAATAACATACTGAATCTCTTGATTACACACTGAGTAAACTTCCCTTCAATTCATTCACTGCCCCGACACGTGGGCAAACACCCTACCATCACAACAACACTGCGGAATAATCGCTCATAGCATTATGGCAACCTGTGCCTAGCCTCAAGTCTCTTAGAAGTTCTGTTATTGAGCTGAACACTGGAATATCCTTCTGTAATGTGACTATAATAGTCTAATCAACTATACCGGGTGAATCATCCCGCACCACATTTGTCGTGCCATTGCAATCCTTCAATTTTCGATTTATAACAGCGCTTGCGTAAGATTGAGTAGAAAGGAATCAAAGGCATAAGCCTCAAGGGAATTGAACCGCACGATAAGGAAACAAAGAAGGGGAGTACTCCTAACAGCCCTGTAGCCTCCCGAGGATAAGTACAGACGTCTCCGTACCGATCCGCGAGACTCTACTAGGCTTGCTCATGACTCATGAGACCGACGGGAACCTAGTGCTCTGATACCATGTTGTCACGACCCAAAATCCACTAAGGGTCGTGGTGGCGCCGGACACCTCTGTCAGGCCAGCCAACTAAATTATCAATTAAATCCTCTTTTAATACTTTTGAAAATCTAAGGTTTTTCCTTCCATTTTTCATAAATAAAAGTTCACTACTTGAATTCAAATTTAAATAATAACAATTAGTACAAATCCGTTGAAACCCATCCCAGAAACCCGGTGTCACAAGTACATGAGCAACTATCGATAAGGAAAGTAAAATACAACATCTGTCTGAAATACAGTGGACAGGGAATAAATAATAAAATGCTGAAAGGAACTACACTGGCTGCGGGTCGTCTAAAACAATGCAGCTCACCTAGTCCTAGAGTCGTCCGTGCTGCTACGCCCAATAGGCTGCTAGAGGTATATATACCTGTGCAACAAAAATGCACAGAAGTGTAGTATGAGTACGTAATCAACGTGTACTCAGTGAGTATCCCGCCTAATCCCGAAGGGGTAGAGACGAGATGGCCAACTCCGACACTCACTAGAGGTCAATTAGCAATGTTCTATAAGTGCGAGGAAAATCATGGATTTGTATAGAAGTTCTGATTGTGAAGCCAGAAAAACAGGTAAACACCTTCAACAATAAATCCAGGGCTTCTAAAGTTTGTTCTTTATTATCTTATCGATTTATATCAAGCCACGTAGGGCCAATTCCACATTTAAAATTTTCAAGTAACAGATAAACACGCGCAAATCATGCCGAGGTCGACGGCCCGCTCCAACAGAAATGTAAATTGTGCACTGCCGAGGGTCGAGCGGCACGAACCATAGATGCATCTATTCTCACCGAGGCATTCGGCCCGTTCCATAAATAAACACATATCCTGCTCGCGAATCATCCATGCGACGCAGGCACACATAAAATACATGCTCAATCAGTCAAATAAGAACTTATCGGGGAATATTTATTCAAATAAAACCATTTCTCCTTTAACAATTTAAGAAATGAAGTTTAATCCTTTTAGAAATTTACTTACTAATTCGATGTGAGTTAACTACCAATGGGTTCACAATTAATCCACGTGCAACATGCTTTTGGGTCCTAGACTACCCGGACAATAGCATAATAGTAGCTACGCACGGACTCTCGTCACCTCGTG
The DNA here is from genome assembly GCF_001879085.1 of Nicotiana attenuata. NCBI lineage: Eukaryota > Viridiplantae > Streptophyta > Magnoliopsida > Solanales > Solanaceae > Nicotiana > Nicotiana attenuata. The sequence continues at coordinate 42,138,240 of NC_031994.1, read as the reverse complement.
CGTACGTAGCCCCTACAAATAGGAGCACATAATCAATTACTTCACCTATGGGGTAAATTCCCCCTCACAAGATTAGAAAGGATTCTCACCTCGCTCCGAAGACTCAAAACCGGCATTCTACATTCTTCCGAGGACTCCAATTGATGCACCACGCTCCAAGACTAGCCAATGGTTACGCAAATCCATTAATATATGCTCAAATATACATTACAACTAATTTATAGCAATTCCTAACCCCGATTGGAAAGTTGACCAAAACGCCCTCGGGCCCACGTGCCCGGAATCCAAAATTTTTCGAAGATAAAGTTTACCCATAACCTTAGGAACTTGAATATATAATTTTCTCTTAATTCCATACTCAAAATCGTAATCAAAATCCAAGATTTCTAATTTCCTAGGTTTTCAACCAAAACCCCAAATTTACACTAATCTTCATACTTAAATCCATACACAATTGATATATTTAACACAAAAGTGATGGGGATAACTTACCTTGACATTGACGATGAAAATCCCCTCATTGAAGCTCTCCAAAATCGCCCCAAGCCATGAGAAATATGAGAGAAATGGCCAATCCCCGACTTTAAATTAACCTTCTGCCTCCAGGGATTTTCGCTTCTGCGGAAATAATCCCGCTTCCGCGGTCCCGCTTTTGCGGAAAATATTCCGCTTCTGCGGTCCCTGGGCTCAAGCCCATTTTCGCTTCTGCGATGAGCCAACCGCTTCTGCAGTTCCGCATCAGCGGATCAAGGGCCGCTTCTGCGGTCCTGGCTGCCCTCGCCCTCGTCCGCTTCTGCGGCTTCTTCTTCGCTTCTGCGGGGCCGCTTCTGCGGTCCCATTTCCACAGAAGCGGAAATACCAGATACCAGCTGCCTCAGCACTTCTTCAAACTCCGGATTCGATCCGTTAGCCACCCAGAATCTACCCGAGGCCCCCGGGACCCCAACCAATCATACCAACCAGTCCCAAAACACATTACGGACTTGCTCGAGGCCTCAAATCATAACAAACAACGCTAAAACCATGAATTACACCCCGATTCAAGATTTATGAACTTTGAACTTTCCAACTTCTATTTCCGATGTTTAAACCTATCAAATCACGTCCGATTGACCTCAAATTTTGCACACTAATCATATTTGACATTACGGACCTACTCCAACTTTTGGAATTGCATTCCGACCCCGATATCAAAAAGTCAACCTCCGGTCAAACATCCCAAAAACCTTCAAATTTCTATCTTTAGCCAAATGGCTTCAAAATGACCTACGGACCTCCGAATTCACTTCCGATCGCGCTGCCAACTACAGAATCACCATACGGAGCTATTCCCAGACTCGGAATCCCAAATGGACATCGATAACACTGAAATTCACTTCAAGCCAAACTTAAGAAATTCCTTCTAAAATGCTAACTTCCACATTAGGTGCCAAAATGCTCCTGGGTTATCCAAAACCCGATCCGGGCATACGCCCAAGTCCGAAATCATCATACGAACCTGTTGGAACCTTCAGGTCCCGATTCTGAGGTCGTTTACTAAAAATTCCAATCTAGTTCATTCTTTCAACTTTAAGCTTCCGAAATGAGGATTCTCTTCCCAAATCAACTCCGAACTTCACGAAATTCAATTCTGACCACGCGTACAAGTCATATTGCCGGAAATGAAGTTGTTCATGGCCTTCGATTGCTGAACGGAGCACTAGCACGCGAAACGACCGGTTGGGTCGTTACAGAATCAGGCTCAAACAATCATGGTACGCCAGAGCAACGCCGGAGATGACCGTGGAACTTCGAGTCGATAGAGGTCTAGGTATAAACCTTCAAGGTCAGGCCTTGAATCTTCAGAGATCAGGTGTGTAGGAGCAACATGAGGTAGGTATAAGACTCCGAAGGCCTGGAAAGCCATGGATTCCGGTGGTTTAAGGTAGAAGTGGAGGGAGGCGGCTAGGGTTTCTGAGAGAGATTGAGAGAGAGTTGAGAGAAGAGGGATTCAAGGGCGACGTCTAGGTGATGAATGAGTAGGGTTTGGGGTATTGGGGAAAGTAAAAAGGAAAGAATGAATAGGGGCCGTTGATCTCAGAGATCAACGGCCAGGATGAGAAGGGGTATGGGTCGGGTAGGATTTAATTGGGTTAGGGGCGGGTTTAAATTAAAAAATGGGTCGGGGATTTGAGATTGCAAGATAGGGAAATTCTTGGACATACTTATATATGCATATCTATGCTATTTGAAAGATATTTTGTATATAAAAATATACAGGGAAAATTGGGTATCAACAGCTGCCCCTCTTTACCCGGGAAGGATGAAAGAGTTGTCGCATAAAGATACGATGGCCAATTTTGACCGAATAAAATGGTTTGAAGAGATTTGGCCGTGCTCTGGTTCCTGAACTGCCTACATATCCCTGGTCTTACAGGAATCAGGCCGTATGTAGTTCAGGATCCGTCGGCGGAGTATGCCGATGGAGACCTTTCAAGAACGGACGCAATATTCAGGTTGGGATGAATGGTCAAGGTTTAGTAGGATTGCGGGAACTAGAGCGGAATGCTCCTGCCGAGATGGTCGTTGCTCGCCGGTTTACCTGCAAATAAACAATACAAGCAATATTGTGCATAAATTTAAACATGATGCAAGTTCCCGTCGGACCATGAATGTTGTCTTTGGACGGTTAGGATGACGTCTTTGGACCATGATGTCCTGGGCCATGAAGCGTATAATAAAGGATTCGCAGGCCATGAAATGATGCTCTCGGGCTATGAGAATGGTTCCTCCGAACTATGATGCCTTTGAATAATAATATGCAAGAGATTAAAAGAGAGGGGTCTTCAGGCCATGGCATGGCGTTCTCGGGCTATGAAAATGGTGCCTCCGAACAATGACGCCTTTGGACAGTTTGGTGATCTTTCAACCTATGAGACGCAGTAGGTGGCGATCTTTCAGCCGATGCAAGATGTAAATGAGGGTGGTGGTCTTTCAGCCGATGTAAAATGTAAATAAAGGTGGCGATCTTTCAGCCGATGCAAAATGTAAATGAAGGTGGCGATCTTTCAGCCGATGCAAGATGTAAATAAAGGGATGTAAATAAAGGTGGCGATCTTTCAGCCAATGCAAGATGTAAATAAAGCGGCGGTATTTCATTCATGCAAGATGTAAATAAAGGTGGCGATATTTCAGCCATGCAGATGGAGGTAGAGCTTAACCTCGGAAGGCAGAATGGTATCCTTATGCAATGCAGAGAATGCAGAGGGAGATATTGCTTAGTCTCAAAAGGCAGAATGGTAGCCTTATACAATGCAGGAATGCATATGGAGATAGTGCTTAGTCTCGGAAGGCAGAATGGTAGCCTTATGCGATGCAAGAATGCAGAGGGAGACAGTGCTTAGTCTCGGAAGGTAGAATGGTAGCCTTATGCAATGCAAGAATGCAGATGGAGGTAGAGCTTAACCTTGGAAGGCAGAATGGAAGCCTTATGCAAGAGATGAAAGGCGAATAGTAATAAAATTTTCTTAGCTGATAGCTGATAGTTGATTGTGATATTGTGGCTGCTGGGGATATTGTGTGTGGATAGCAACTGTGAATAGGTGTGACGGTTCTGAGAGTTGTATTTCTAAACAGTATGAGTGTATAATATATTTGATGACTTTGTGACTTGGGTGCCTGCTTTCAAAGAAAAATCGTGAGTTTTTGTAAAGGGGAAAGGTTAGTTCGTATCCCCGATGACTTTGCTTGACCTGCTTGGCTCTGTTTCGGTGATACTGTGCGTATCATTGTGGTAGTGTTGCTAAACAAAGCAATTTTGGTAACAGACATGCATGATTTAGTAAAAATATAACATAAATACATAATCGAGAATAGTTTTCTTCCGATGAACAAACGACTGCGACGTGGTTCAAGACATTGCAGCTTCTCTGGCTTCCGAATTTTGAGGGCTCTCCTCAAAATTCTGCCCCAGTTTACTGGGCTGCTGCTTCTGATGGTTGCTTGCGATGATCGACTGAAATTACTTCGGAATTTTGAGGGTCCTCCTCAAAATTCTGCCCCAGTTTCCAATTGCGGGGGGAAATGAAAGTTTTATTGAATTGTGACCGAACCCATAGGGCTGCCTACGTATCCCCTCTTAAACGGGAATCAGGTCAGACGTAGTTCAAATTACATTATATAGGAAAGCATAAGATTACACATAGTAGCGTTTGACTGCATCTGAATTGATTGGTTTTGGCCAAACTTCTCCATCCATTTCTGCAAGTATGAGGGCTCCTCCTGTTAGAACTCGGTGAACCATGTATGGACCTTGCCAGTTGGGAGAGAATTTCCCTTTGGCTTCATCTTGATGCGGGAAAATTTTCTTTAACACCAGCTACCCCGGTGTGAATTGTCTTGGCCTAAATCTTTTGTTGAAGGCTCTGGACATTCTGTTCTGATAAAGCTGACCGTGGCAAGTTGCGTTCATTCTCTTTCCATCTATAAGAGCTAGCTGCTCGTAACAACTTTTCACCCACTCTGCATCGTCGAGCTCAACTTCTTGTATGATCCTTAGGGAGGGAATTTCTACTTCGGCGGGAATGACTGCCTCTGTACCGTAAACCAGCATATAGGGAGTTGCCACGGTTGATGTGCGAACTGTGGTGCGGTACCCCAATAAAGCAAATGGTAGCTTCTCGTGCCACTGCTTATGCTTCTCTATCATTTTCCTTAGTATCTTCTTGATATTCTTGTTGGCGGCCTCTATGGCTCCGTTCATCTGTGGTCTGTAGGATGTAGACTTCTTGTGTTTGATCTTGAAGGTTTCACACATGGCTTTCATCAGGTCACTGTTGAGGTTGGAGCCATTATCAGTAATGATGGACTCTGGAATTTCGAACCGACAAACGATACGGCCGCGGACGAAGTCTACCACGACATTCTTGGTTATGCTTTGTAAGATGCTGCTTCGACCCATTTGGTGAAATAATCGATTGCCACTAGGATAAACCTGTGCCCGTTGGAAGCGACAGGTTCGATTGGTCCAATAACATCCATTCCCCAAGCGGCGAACGGCCATGGTGAGCTTGTTGCATTAAGCTCATCGGGAGGTACCCTTATCATGTCTGCATGTACTTGATAGCGGTGGCATTTTCTAACATACTGGATGCAATCCGTCTCCATAGTCATCCAGAAGTAACCAGCTCGGAGTATTTTCTTTGCCAAAACAAAGCCGTTCATGTGTGGACTGCAGGTCCCGGCATGAATTTCCTCTAACAGCCTGAATGCTTCTTTTGCGTCGACACACCTTAATAGTCCCAAATCAGGAGTCCTCCTATATAGGATTCCTCCGCTGTGAAAGAAATTGCTGGACATCCTTCGAAGTGTGCGCTTCTGAGTAGCATTTGCAAGTTCTGGGTATTCTCCTTTTGCCAAGTACTCCTTGATATTCTGAAACCAAGGTTTTCCGTCTGCTTCTTCCTCGACAAGAGCACAGTAAGCCGGCTGATCATGGATCTTTACTGGAATGGGATCAATGAAGTTTTTGTCCAAATGTTGTATCATGGATGAAAGGGTAGCCAATGCATCGGCGAACTCATTCTGGATTCTGGGAACATGTCGGAATTCTGTCTTTCTGAACCTCTTCCTCAACTCCTGTACATGATGCAGATAAGAGAGTATCTTGGAGTTCTTTGTTGCCCATTCTTCTTGGACCTGGTGTATGAGCAGATCTGAATCCCGAATTACTACCAACTCTTGAATGTTCATGTCGATAGACATATTGAGCGCTAAGATGCAGGCTTCGTACTCGGCCATATTGTTGGTGCATGGGAACCTGAGTTTGGCAGACACCGGATAATGCTGACCGGTTTCTGATACTAGGACTGCTCCTATGCTGACTCCTTTGAAATTTGCTGCTCCATCGAAAAACATTCTCCAACCATCATAGGATTCTGCAATGTCTTCTCCTATGAATGACACCTCTTCGTCAGGAAAATACGTTTTCACGGGTTCGTATTTTCCATCCCCGGGGTTTTCGGCCAGGTGATCTGCTAGTGCCTATCCCTTGACTACCTTCTGAGTTACGTAGATAATGTCGAATTCACTCAACACGATCTGCCACTTGGCTAGCTTGCCGGTGGGCATGGGCTTCTGAAAGATGTATTTCAAAGGATCCATCCTTGATAGGCACAGAAGTAATGCCTCAGCTTCTGAGCCACCCAAGTTAGAGCACAATAGGTGCGTTCTAATAGAGAATACCAGGCCTTGTACGGAGTGAACTTCTTGCTGAGATAATAGATGGCCTGCTCTTTCCTTCCCGTTTCATCATGATGCGCACTGTCTAACACTACGATGTAGAGTAATAGAGGTCTACCTGGTTTAGGCGGGACTAAGACTGGTGGTGTTGACAGGTATTCCTTGATTTTGTTGAAAGCTTTCTGGCAGTCATCAGTCCATTCGGTGGCGGCATCCTTCTTCAACATCTTGAAGATGGCTCACAGATAACTGTAGATTGTGCTATGAACCGACTGATGTAGTTAAGTCTCCCCAAGAAACTCATTACGTCCTTCTTGTTCTTTGGCGGTGGAAATTCTTGAATGGCTTTGATCTTCGATGGATCCAGTTCTATTCCCCGGCGACTCACAATGAATCCAAGCAATTTTCCAGCTGGAACCCCAAATGCACACTTCGCGAGATTCAGCTTTAGGTTGTACCTTCGCAGTATATTAAAAAACTTCATCAAATCTTCCATGTGATCAGTGGCCTTCTTTGACTTAATGATGATGTCGTCTATGTACACCTCGATCTCCTTGTGTATCATTGAAAATTGTAGTCATGGCTCTCATGTAGGTGGCCCCTGCGTTCTTAAGGCCAAACGGCATCATCTTGTAGCAGTACATTCCCCACGGCGTAATGAAAGTCGTTTTCTCATCATCTTCTTCATCCATCCAGATCTGATGATACCCAGCGAAACAATCTACAAATGATTACAACTCGTGCTTGGCACAATTGTCAATCAGGATGTGTATGTTTGGCAAGGGCAAGTCGTCTTTTGGACTGGCCCGATTGAGGTCCCAGTAGTCGACACAAACTCTAACCTTCCCATCCTTCTTCGGTACTGGCACAATGTTGGCTAACCATGTTAGATATTCCACTACCCTGAGAACTTTGGCTTTGACCTGCTTGGTGACTTCTTCCTTGATTTTCAAACTTATATCAGGTTTGAACTTTCTGAGCTTTTGCTTTACCGGTGGACATCTTGAATCAGTTGGCAGTTTGTATGCCACAATAGACGTGCTCAGGCCCGTCATGTCATCGTACGACCAGGCGAATATGTCCTCATATTTCTTTAGAAATTCTGTGTATTCCTACTTTTCTGATGGCGATAAGTGGACGCTGATTCATGTTTCTTTGACATTTTCTGCATCTCCCTGGTTAACAACCTCAGTCTCGTCCAGGTTGGACTTCGGTCTGTTTTTAAAATTCTCAACCTCCTTAACAATCTACTCCGGTATGTCATCTTCCTCTGAATCTATGTCCGTTTGTTACGTTGTCTCATTGCATGTCACAGTCATCGGTTCTTCAAGATAAGTAATAGTAATGCTGTATAAATGAAGTAATAAGAGAAAAATAATAATAAGTGTTGATTCATAAGAAAAGTCGAAAGGGCTTTGATAAATTTCATAATTGTTTTGAATATTGAAGATCTTATTGCGGGAATTAAAATGCGAAAAGAAAATCATTTAGTAAATAAAAACAGTGCATGATGCTTGTTTTAGCCTTGCTACCCCGAGGCTCGTCGGGCTCTGGTTGTCCTGATGGTCCAATTATTGAGATGTGCCCCTTTTCTCATAGCCTGTATGGAAGGGCCTTGTGAAATAAGATGATGATGCCAGAGTGTACGAACTAACCTTTGGGGAGGGGAAATAAACAAAAAAACAAAAAAGGCAACAAGTTAGTGAGGATCATAAAAATGTTGCAATATTTAAACACATAGTGCAGAATGTAAACCGCGTCCTAATTTGGGGACCTCTTTGTTCCCGAGGTAGGCCTAGCGACAGATTAATTTGGAGAATTAGAATGCTAAATGCCTTATTTTATTGATAAAAAGTAGACGAATCCTAAATCAACATTAAATAAACAGGAAATAAAAGTTACTAATGGACATTGGCCTTGTTACATTTTAAAGCGAAAAAGGTAAACTCCTATCTACTTGGTCCCAGAAGGACCTTCCCCAGATTCGGCATCCTTGGCTCCGTCGAACAGCTTCCCCAACTCGCGAAGTCCCAGCAACAGGTATGCTCCGGCTAGATTACCCAGAGGTTTTCTGACGAGATTTTGGTCATTAGAGTGTAAATCTTTCCACCAGCTTAGCAATCTTGGGTGGATGTTGGTGACCATGCGAATCTGGAGACTTCGTGCCTCATATTTCTGCAAGGCAAATAAGGTTAGGCCCTTCCCCCACCTGACTCGACTATTTCATATCAACAATTAGCATGAAGCATCTAGTTCTCCAAATAAATGCACAGAACGTGACGACGTCCGTTAGGGTTTAGGGAAACCTAATGGACTTTGGATAAGGCCATCTTAAAGAGCCATTATGCGGACAACATAACTGACTCGGCTAGGTTTGACCATGATGCATGCATGGTTAAACAGAGTAAGGTTTCTATGGGGTTTTAGACTGGTACCCTTGAGCGGACAACTCAAGGGGGAAAGGCACAGAACCGTCGACTACACCGTTGATCGACTAGTTTTACCGCAAATATGCCTTTTCTGGATTTAGGGGGTGATAATATCGGAAGAGCGCAACCACTCATTATAAGCGTTGCTATGGTATTTGTTTGGCACGAGTGGAATATGATGTTAAGCATAACTATGCAATAATTTAAGACATGTTGTCACGTATTTGCACGTTAAGGAAGTAGTAAATACAAAAGTTTCATAATTTAAAGCAGTAGTAAAGGAAAGAAACAAAAGACAAGTCGGTTGCGCAATTGAAAAGGGGATTGAATGCTTAAAGGAATTAAACAAGTAATTGCACATAAAGAAGCATAAATTCACAATAATAGTCTGAAATGGTAAAAGCCTAAATATCCCCAGCAGAGTCCCCATGCTGTCGCGCCCCCTTTTTCTCGCGAAATCGGGTTTATGACATTTGGGAAGACAACTCATTCCCTTTTGGGAATTGAGATTTTTGAATTGAAGAGTCGCCACCTAATGATTTAAGTGCATTAGGACACTAAGAAGGGTTTGAGTCAAGTAACCTGAGATTGGGTAAGGGCTTGAATTATACCAAAGGGAAGGTGTTAGGAACCCCTCAGGATCCACTAGTGTGGTTCCCGGCCAAACTATTGTTGTGACTTATAGGCAAGTAAGAGTTACAAATAAGAGGGGGTTTTCATGTAATGGTCACAAATAAACAAAGTTAGAAAGAACGAGAGGGATATTGATTTTCCTTAAATTTTGGAAAAAAGAAGCAAAGAATCAAAGAAACAAAGGGAAGGGGGGTCCTAGGTTTACAAATGATATGGATCACCCCACATAACACCCGGTAATCACTCCTCAGTGAGGGGCTACACGTGATGTTATCGCGTGGTCATCATATCCATATCTACCATTTCCCACCCCGTTAAGGTATTAAAGCGCAGAATGGTCTCGTTTACTTATTGCATGCTATTACCCGCCCCAATCTTATCAGTCCTGGAGGTACTTGGGACTACTAATCCTAAAGGGAGGAGATGTTGGGCTTATTTGTGGTTTCAAAAGGTAAAAATGCTAAGGCGACATGCAAAACACATTTAGCAAGTTTGGGAAAGCATATAAACAAATAAAAGGCTCAAATACACCTCCTTCAAATAGAGAAACACATAATTTAGCATGTCTTGCACATACTGTTTAAGGTCTAATTAAACTTAAAAGGTTGAGGCAGAGTGATTTATTACATAGTACAGATAAGAAGCCCGAATCAGGCCTGCCTACTGGTTGTAGCTAATAAAATCTAATTAAGTTTATAAAATTTATCCTACGGTTTGGCCAAGTGTTGGACGAGGGTCCTATAGGCATGATATCTATATATGAGAAAATGCAAGATTCAGAAACTCCTATAGACATGGTATCTATATATGAGAAAATGCAAGATTCCTAAAGACATGTTATCTACCCTTTGCATACATGATTACCCCTTCCCTTTTTCACTAGCCATACCCGAGTGTTTTATTACAAAGTTATTACAGCCCAGGAAAAAAAAGTAAAGTAAAGAAAATACATCAGAAATTAAAAGTACAACCAAGGAGAGCCTGATTCAGATATCATATCTGAAGTATGAAGTAAACCAACTCCAAGAGGTCACATTTCAAAGCCTTTCTCTCATTTGGGGTGTGTCAAAGTACCCTAAGAGCCTCACATGAACTCCGGGCAGTGCTTGTACCCCAAATATATTACCAGATTAAGACATAGTGCAGTGTGGAAGGGTCAGCCCTCAAGTGTCCAAGTTCAGAGGGAACTCAAGGTCCTAAGGCAAGGCTCACAGAAGGGGGCAGAACTTAGGGACTAAGAGAGAGTGCAAGTGCAGAAGTGGAATTCTGAAAGGGGAAAGGGAAAGGGAAACAACTTAAATCAGTACACATAAGGGTATAGGGAATGGGGAGTTGCAAGAGGCAAAAGTAGGCTGGTGGGCATACCCATCAATGGGAGATGTTGGCACACCCTTAGGCCTGTTAACACATATTGTTTAGAGGTTAAGATCCTCATGGATCAAACTTAATTCATGGACAACAACTTATTATGCCATGCCTCAAGTCATAACTCAAAACACATAGGGGTAATAGGGGGTAGGGATTCATTACAAACAAACAGAAAGGAATCAACATGCTAGTTTAAATATTTAACTCTGCAAAAGCAGTAAAGTAGACATGGATACAGTAGCTGTAAATAAACACATTGTGATGATGCTGAAGCTTAAATTAGGACATACCAGTTTCAAAGAAATAAATAGGGAAAAAAGCAATAGGTCCTGTGAACAGGCCACAGTGCAGGCAAAGAGAGAATACTATTATGAGTAAGTATGAGTTCAGAAGAGGTTATGAATGGTAAAGTGAAGGATTGTAAATCATGTGTGCTGTGTGTTAAAGAGTCGTACATTCATAGTATGAGAATCATGGGGAAATAAGGTAAGAAAACAGTTAAGGAACTGATTGTCAATCAATAACACAAGACTTCCCTTAATTAAGGGATTTCGATTTCAAACGGGTGAAAACAATTTAAGGAAAGAAATTGAATAAGCACTTTGTGCACAGCATGCAATTAAGGGCAGATACATAAAAGGTTATTTAAGGACAGGGTTTTGAAGTACACGGTTGTACAAATAAGGCAAGAAAATCAATTAACAGCTAGTAAATCAAAGCCAAGGATCTTGTAATTAATGACCCGTGAATGAACCAAGTCGCAAAAGCTGAGAAGGATTTCAACTTATGTCGAGGCACAAAGAGAATCAGCAAACAAGGAAAGAAAATCAATCAGACATACTCAAAAGGAAGTCTGAACTAAACGAAAATTTGCAAACTATTTTAGAGGGAGATTCCTCACATATAAAGAGCATATAGACATGTCAAACATGAAAGAAGATTGTAAAATCAGTAAAAAGAGAAAAAAACCAGTGTAGAAGAGTTTAGCAAAAAGAAGCATTGTATGAAAACAAGGATGTCCAAACTTAGTTCAGAGATTCAAAGTTGGTCTGAAAGAATTAGGGGTTTTGAAATACAACCCTAGTTCAGGCAAATCGCAAAGCAAAGATGAGAGGGCAAGCAATTGAGTCGAAACATGTTTAGAGGTTTCAGAAAAAGAACCTTCTAACATGCTTCTTTCAGCAACAGAACTCATGAGAGACATGATAGAAACGTAACATGCAAACACAGTAGAAGGGTTCAAAGCAAATAGAGTGAAAGAAACTAATTCGAAGCATAATGAGAAAAGACTGATAAGAACAGTAGAAAAGGCATGCTAAGAAGTTTATAGAAGAAACTTTAAACAGAGCTCAGTAGAAGGAATTTAATAAAGAAACTTAGGAACTTAGTAATGAAAAAAACAGTAGGAGAAACACAAGAACACAGGAGAAAGGAAATACAGTAGAAAAGCATACGAGAACATAATATAGAAAACACAGCAGGGAAAACATACAAGAACATGGTAGAAGAAAAGCACAAGAACACAGTAGACAAGCATACGAGAACATAATATAGGAAAACACAGTAAGAGAAGCATACAAGAACATGGTAAAAGAAAATACAAGAACACCACAGAGGCAAATACACACGAAAGAAAAAGAAAGTCAGAAAACACTTAAATACTTTCCCAGAAAACCCTAGATCGGAAGAGAAATGGTTTTGAAAGTAATTTTTTTTGAAAGAAAAGCCGGAGAAATCGTTTGAAAACTCAGGGAAAGCATAGATACACAACGGATCTAAAGGAATCGGAGAAAACCTCGAAGCGTTAGGGTTCAGAAGAACCCTAGAAATGAGAAAGGCTTTGAAAAAGTCACCGATCTGAGTCGGAGAGGTCTGAATCAGGCTCAAACAATCATGGTACGCCGGAGCAACGCCGGAGATGACTGTGGAACTTCGAATCGATAAAGGTCTGGGTATAAACCTTCAAGGTCAGGCCTTGAATCTTCAGAGATCAGGTGTGTAGGAGCAACAGGAGGTAGGTATAAGACTCTGATGGCCTGGAAAGCCATGGATTCCGGTGGTTTAAGGTAGAAGTGGAGGGAGGCGGCTAAGGTTTCTGAGAGAGATTGAGAGAGAGTTGAGAGAAGAGGGTTTCAAGGGCGGCATCTAGGTTATGAATGAGTAGGGTTTGGGGTATTGGGGAAATTAAAAAGGAAAGAATGAATAGGGGCCGTTGATCTCAGAGATCAACGGCCAGGATGAGAAGGGGTCTGGGTCGGGTAGGATTTAATTAGGTCAGGGGCGGGTTTAAATTAAAAAATGGGTCGGGGAATTGAGATTGCAATTGGGTTTAATTGGGGGGCTGATTTAGGCTAAAATCAAAATAATTAGGGTTAGTATTTAAATAGCCACTTTTTCCCTTATTTATTTTACAAAAATAGTAGAATAATTTCCGGAAACAAATTAAGGTACTAAATTGATTAATAATATATAAATATTAAATAAAAAATACTGGACAATTTTGTAACTATAAACGCAATTAAATCTTAAAATAGGCTAATATTGCAATTATATGCAATTTAGCTTTAAAATACTAAATACATTTGTAAAAAATGTGCAAAACTTACCTTAGCTATATTTTGGTATAAATATGAGAATACAGTAAGTGAATCAAAAAAATAATAATTTGGGGAATAATTATTGGTTTTTTTACTGGTAAAATAGCGCAATAAAATTGGTTTAGAAATCTTTAAAAATTAAAGAAAAAACGGAAAATTCTTGGACATACTTATATATGCATACCTATGCTATTTGAAAGGTATTTTGTATATAAAAATATACAGGGAAAAATTGGGTATCAACAGTGATTTGGAGGTCCTTAGTGAAATTTGGCTTGAAGTGACGAAAGTTGGAATTTCGAAAAGTTTGACCGGGAGTGGACTTTTTGATATCGTGATCGGATTCTGATTCCGGAAGTTAGAGCAGGTCTGTAATGACAAACGTGACTTGTGTGCAAAATTTTAGGTCAATCAGACGTGATTTGATAGGTTTTGGCATCGGTTGTGGAAGTTAAAGTTTCAAAGTTCAATGATTTCGAATTGAGGTGTGATTCGTCGTTTCGGTGTTGTTATGTGTGTTTTGAGGCCTCGAGTAGGTTCGTTCAAGTTATGAGACTTGTTGGTATATTTGATCGGGGTCCCAAGGGGCTCGGGTGATTTTTGGACGAGGTTCGTATCATTTTCATTTCATAGTGCATTGCTGAAGGCTGCTGGTTCTGGTGTGAACGCACCTGCGGCTGGTTTGCACAGGTGCGGTGATCGTAGAAGCGTTAGAGGAGTCGCAGAATCAAGAAGAGTCCGGGTGAGGAAAACCGCAGAAGCGTAGTGTTACCGCAAATGCTGATTTTTTGGACAAAAGCTATAAAATTGAGGTTTTGGTTATTTCTTCATATTTTGAAATGTGGGACTCGGATTGAGGCAATTTTTGGAGAAATTTTCATCACAAGGATTGGGGTAAGTATTCTACACTCAGTTCTGATTATATTTCATGAATCTATCTTCATTTTTAGCAATTGGTTGATGAATTGAAAGAGGAAATTGAGGGTTTTGGCCTAAAGTTTCATGATATGAATTTTTGAGTTTTGAACACCGATTTGGAGTCGGATTGAGTGAAACTAGTATGGTTGGACTCATAATTGAATGGGTTGTCGGATTTTGTGAGTTTTGTCGAGTTTCGAGGCGTGGGCCCAGGAGTGATTTTCGGACGGATTCGGGATTTGACATAGGATTCGATCTTTATCATTTGTAATTGTTTCCTTGGGATCTATCTGATGTATTTGGGTTGCTTTTGGCTAGTTTTGGACCGTTCAGAGGTCGCTACGCGCGTGATGGCATTCTTCGAGCATCGCTTGGCTTGCTCGGTGTCGGAATTGGCTTATTTAAGATAAGTAACTCCTCTAAACTTAGTGCCGAGGGTATGATACCCCGAATTATGTGTTATGTGATTGATATTGAGGTGAAGCACATGCTAGGTGATGGGCGGTGGGCATGCACCCTGTAAATTGTGACTCCGTTGTTTCCAGGGCACTGAATAGTTGCCCTATTTTGTTGATATCTGTATTTTCACCATGTAATTAAGTAACTGAGCTGTCAAATTATGCTAGATATCCTATCTAGGATTTATAATGATATTGTTAGGACCCATAGAGGTTGTTTCTGGCTGTCATCTCACTGATTTCATTGATATTTCGTACTCAGTCATATTCATGAATTCATATCATGTCTCAGTCTCAGTTGTTGTTTATTGATACATCATATCGTTGTTTTCAGGCTAGTTTCATGACATTGTGAGCCCGTGAGTGAGACTTGGGATATTGATGAACTTGTGAGGCCGAGGGCCTGATTGTGAGATATTGAGACTATGGCACGTGAGTTGTCCGTGCGGATTCTGATATTGAGACTATAGCACGTGAGTTGTCCGTGCGGATTTTGATCTTGATACTATGGCGCGTGAGTTGTCCGTCACGTGAGTTGTCCGTGTGGATTCTGATATTGATGTTATAGCACGTGAGTTATCCGTGCTGCACGTGAGTTGTTCGTACGGATTATAGAGCTTGGGCTGTAGCAACCCCTCCGGAGTCTGCACACCCCCAGTGAGCGCATTCGACTATATATATGTGTGGATCGGGTTGCACGCCGCAGCGATTATTGTACTGCACTGAGTGTTTGAGTGTGCTGGCATTGAGCATAGTGAGAGAGGATGCGAGGTACTGAGATTGAGTACTCTGAGAGTGTTAGTACATGATTCATCTCTGAGATACATGGCATTGGCATGCACACATGACATACATGCATATAGATGCATTTTTGTTCCTCGTGTTGTGTGGTATACGTCATTCATGACTATTTACACTAATTGATATGTGGCATAGAGAGGTATTTCACACTTGTTATCTAGAAAGAAAAATGAAACATCTTATTTATTGTGAAAAGGATTTTTAGAAAAATTACAGTTTTCAAATTATCTCATATTTTATGACGATTTCGGTAAAGGATTTGAGTTTCACTGATATTCTTGAAAAGCGGATCTATTTTCGGAAAACTGTGAAAAAGCTGAACACTTTATCTTTGAGATACTTCCTTACTTATAAGCTTTACATTGTTATGAACTCTTATTGGATGTTGGTGTTGGACCCAACCTATGTTCTAGCTCGTCACCGCTTTCAACCTAAGTTTAGGTTTGTTACTTTTTGAGTACATGGGGTCGGTTGTACTCATACTGCACTTCTTGCACATTGCGTGCAGATCCCGGATGTCGATATTTCTACGTTCGATGATTGCTGGATTTGAAGGTGTACCTGCATCCCTGATGTAGCTGCCTCTTGTTCATGGTAGCCTTAACTTTATAAAATTCTGTTCTTTGTACTTTTCAAACAAAAGATGTATTTTTCTTCGTAAAAGCTTTGTAAATTCTATTCTTAGAAGCTCATGATTTGTACTACCAGCCCTGGGGAAATATATAAGATTAAGATAACTTCTTTTGATAAATTGCCTTATTGAATATTTTTGGAATCGGATAGTATAGTTGGCTTACCTAGCGGTTTTGGTTAGGTGCCGTCACGACTAGTGGGTTTTGGGTCATGACAGATTGGTATTAGAGCTCTAGGTTCATAGGTTCTACAAGTCATGAGCAAGTGTCCAGTAAAGTCTTGCGGATCGGTATGATGACGTCCATACCTATCTTCGAGAGGCTACAAGACATTTAGGATATACTTCCCATATTTCTTTCATTATCGTGCGACATAGATTCAACTTGAAGCGTAACTCCTTGAATTCCTTCCACGCATTCGTATGCGCATGTGAGCGCTCGATATCAGATGTGCATCGATGGCTTGTGATTCCATGGAAGAGATGGTGATTTTGGTATGCTGATGATGGGCGAGTCTGGAGGACTTGAAGCCAGGTTTTGACTGTAGTTTGATCACAGAGGTGTCGATTGTGTCAGCACGTGCTTTTGGATTTATATGTCCGGTATTAACCCTATTAGTGGAATTTATGGCTGGATGGCTACGTGATGAGTATGATGTGACTGCGTGATGTGTTCATATGGGTTGAATTTGACGAGATTAGTTTGCTTGTAATGTAAAGAGAACTATTTGGTGCTTGATTTCCATCTTGATTTGATGTATAGCCCCAAGTTATAGGTGCGTTTAAGGATCTTTTAATGTCGTTTAGTTGAGGAGTGAAGTAGATTTCATGTCGTGATATGAGTTCAGACTCAGGAAGATTAAGTGATTGCGTAATGTTTATGACAGTGGAAGGGTATAAAGAGAGGTCAGCTTGAGGCAAAGCAGGTGGGTTATCTCCTGCGGGGTGTCCTGAGGTTCGTGTGATCCCTATGTTGTTTATTGGGAGTTCTCTTTTACCAGTGAAGTACATGTGTTGCAATTTGAGTTTGGATCGCTTATGAGAGTGGGCTTGACTGTTACGAGGGTGAAGGCGAGATTTGCAGATAATTTGAAATATTAGATGGTTTGTGTTGCATGGGCTTATGAAGAATTTAGTTGAATTCCACTATGGTATTATGGCAGTAATAGAGTATTGGCGTTGTGAGTTATTGTGTGTTTTGATCTATGGCTTTGAGCCAAGTGGGGGAGTCTACTATTGATAAGTTGATTGCACGGTTATGTGATGTATTAGTTTCAGTTTGATATATACTGGTGAATCAGTTATGGCTTTAAGAGGTGGAGATTGAGGATGGCTTGAGTAAAGGAAATTTCCGGATACGGGCTGTATTATGCATTGGGAGTATATATGAGAATCACACAATGATTTGAGTTGTTATTGGTTGAGGATGTAATGTGCGTGGAGCAGAAATTTATCTGGTTGCATTAAGGTAGGGTTACTTTCTTGGGCGTTGGAGTGCTAATGGGGCATAGGCCGTTCGGCCTATTGGATCGGTCTAATTGAGATTTGAGCAGAGTGGGTGACTCTTGAGAATGGTCCTAATGGATTCAAGATTTAATGTAGCGATTGGAAATTTTCAAGATTTGTACACAGCTAGAATCGGAGGGTTACATTGAATGGTGTCGAGACTCGTAGTATTTCTATATCGTTATGAATTCTGCATTTAGTATTAGGAAGGTAAGAAGAACCACTTTAAATTCACAGAAGGTCTCTTCAGAGTGGGTATCTCAGTTGTGGTACTTTTGGGGTGATTAAGAGGCCATTCAGTGGCTTATGAGCCTTAAAACGGTGTGGTTTTATGCTAAAGTTCGTGGGGCAAGTTCTGGTTAAGGATAGTAGTGTGCTAGCAAGGAAAGCTATCAATTTGAAGGTAATTTAGAAGGAACTTGGATAAATAGGACAGCTTGGTAGTAAGTTGGATCGACATGATAATGGTTATGATCGGTTCTTTGGGTGCTCGTGAGGTAATGAGTTTCTACGGGTGCATCGTGGCAATGCTCTAGGGTTTTTAGTGACCTGCGTAGCGTGGTTGAGTTAGAGGGATTCATTCCTAACTGTTTGGTGTTGTGAAAATGGGATTCATAGAGTACTTGATAATTTCTACCATAGTTACAGATATATATTTTCTACTGGCGCGAGGAGCATGCGATGTATAGTGATTTCCTCCTAGATGGGATCAAATGGAGAGTTCTTGGCTAATTGAGTATGTAGTTGCTTGTGACTCGGAGTGGATTTTGGATTATGAAGTTCTCGTACTTTTATATAATGGCAGAGTATATGCGGTGTGTTGTGTGGGATTGAAATTAGCAAGTGCAAGGTCACAGTTCAGTTTGAAAGGAAGGTCATAAATTCTTAGGCAGCATGGACGGTTTCAGATGATTGGGTAAAAGGCATTACTATTTGGTATGGCGTGATGAAAGTATACATTTCAGAAGGAGCAATATGATTTGGTTTATGAACACTTCATTGGTATTGCGGCATTCTCTTGTTTGATCGACTGCTGATGTTTGAATTTTTCTTTGTGGCTTAGAAGAATTACAGAAGTATTCCTCGTGGGATGATCGTGTAATTTGAGAAGTGTTAGGCATTCAGGCGATGGGGTTGAGATCATATATGGTGATTTGTGTGTTCTATGAATTTAGAGACTGGGAGTTCTCATGAGTAGATTGCTTTGTGGTTGTGGACTGTGAAAATGTAGCCAAGGTTGGGTAGAGGATATTATGTGTTGTGATTCAGTCATTGTGGACTTTCAGAGGGTTATTTATGTCACGACCCATTTCCTGAACAAGCCGGGACCGGCACTCGATCACTAAACATGACCGAGCGAACCATCTCTGCTTATCAAATCTATTATAACTCCAAACTTTATATGCAACAAGGCAATACTCTAACTAAATACTTTTGATTAATTTTAAATATTTAAATAAATCAACTCCAAAACTTTATTCATAGTAACCAATGAAATACTGCTAAGTTATTATCAAAAACATATGAATCTAACCCAACGACTATGTCTATGAAGCCTCTACTGATAAATTGACGCACTGCTCAGGACATGAGATTTCCTGGACAGTTCTCTAAGTAAACAAAGAAATAACTAAATAAAGATGACTCTAAGGAATACCCCACGAACAAAAGCGGAGCTCACCAATAGCACTGGAAGAGAAGGAAGTCCTAACTCGTAGCTTGCTCGCCTGGAAATCATGTTCCTATGTTGTACCGCAGACCAACGTAGGTTCCCAAAAGAGAACGTCAGTACCATCCATTGTACTCAGTGAGTCTCAACAATAGGGGGCAAAACTTTTAATAACATATACATTATGAGCAACGGTTCTAAATGCATGTAAAACGTAAAGCTTATAAGAATAATTCTAAATAATTGCATAATAGCAGTTTATGAATATTCTAAAAAAAAATTCTTTTCTTTTGTCTGAAAAAAATTACTTCTCTTTATACTTTGGGAGTTCCAACTATCCTCACTTAATTCTGTCTCAATCGCTGTGTGATCGGCACGCGTTCGATCCCAACCTGATCGAATAGGCCCAATCCACGAGGTGCCACTCGCTTCATGGTTCTCAGCGCTCATGTATCATAGCTTAGCATGGCTAAGTAAATTCTCAGCAACGAGACCCTCGGCTCTGTGCTCCCTACTTTGGCACAAGTAGTTTCAGGAAGTCAACGCCTTGGTCAGGACCCTCGGCCAGGACGATGACCCCTTCTCAGAATAAAAGATACTCCCAAAACTCTTCTCTTTCTAAAACTTCTTCTTGCGACTTTTCAAGTCTAAATCTTTGACACATAATCATACCGGTATCCTTAAATGTAAGGCATGTCATAAGAATGAAATAAATATTCAATAATAAAATAATAGAAATAGGTACAAATTGACTCAAATACCGCCATCATAAAATGATATAATAAAACACTGGCATCTAAAACCTTAAAAATGTTCTGTATGAATTCTTCCTTATATTCATACTCATCAAATATTACGTCCTACATTGTTTACATACACAAAACTTTAGTAAAATATGCGCAAGTACCATACTAAACAATACTGTTGCACAAACCTAGATTGGTTTCTATTTCGTTCATAGCTAGTCCATATAACATAGTTAACTTGATAACCTAATAATAATACGTAGTAAAGAGGAGATGGCTTTCTTGATCCTTCATGAATTTCCAACATAAAAATGGCATATAAGAATAACATAAATATCTGAAATTTATGCACATTTATCCAAATAATCATCTAAACTTTAGCTAGAAAATAATTCTAAGCTAATAGGTACTTACTACTCCAATTAAGTATATATTAACTCTTTTATGCAATTCATCAAGCACCTTGTGTGCGTGCTTTTGTGAGTTAAACCACTTTAGTAAAGGGTTATATCAACTCACCTCAATACTCCTTGAGACAATATGTAGACCCCAGTCCAATTGACACCAGTTAAACAATAGGTTCTACAATAACCAGTGCATTTTAATCAATTTTAAAGTACTACACCTAATTATAAAATTTATTGATGATATAGAGGAAGAAGGGAATTAGCTATTCAATTCTTACCTATTACTACTGTAGGGTAACTGACAATAGGGGATTTTACATACATGAGTTCAAGAATAAGTGAGTTATGAAGAACTCTAGGATTTTTCGTTGCCTGCGTGCTTTGTTTCGTGAGCGAACAGAACTTAGTGTTCTGTTTTTCGTGCCTCCGCTTTCTGCTTTCACGATGGCAGTGTTTTGGTTAAGGCTTGAAGAGCCTTTGTTTTTAAGTGCCCATTTCATGATTACTCCATAAAATTTTTACCGATGCTAAATCTTTTGTTCTCAACTTTCTTACTTGCTTATCGAGAATTTCTATAGGTACCTCTTCATAAGTCAAGCCTTCTTTAATTTCTATAGTATCGGCAGGTATTATATGCTACTCATCATGAATATACTTTCTAAGCATAGACACATGAAAGACAGGATGAACAGAGGACAGCTCAACGGGTAGCGCTAGCTTATAAGCCACGTTTCCTTTCTTTTCTAGAATTTCATAAGGTCCGATAAATCTAGGGCTAAGTTTCCCTTTCTTACCAAACCTCATAACTCCTTTCATTGGTGAAACTTTCAAAAACACCTTATCACCAACCATGAAGTCTAACTCACGATGCCTCTTGTCAGAATAAGACTTTTGACGACTCTGAGCCGTTTTAAGTCTTTCTCTAATTAGCTGAACTTTCTCCAAGGCCTGACAAACAAACTCTGGACCAATCAACGGCACCTCTGCTGGTTCAAACCAACCCACTGGAGACCTACATCTCCGCCCATACAATGCCTCATAAGGAGCCATACCAATGCTAGCCTAATAGCTATTATTGTAAGCAAATTCTATAAGTATCATCCCAGTTACCTCAAATATCTATAACACACGCACACAGCATATCTTCGAGAGTCTGAATGGTTCTTTCTGCCTGGCCATCGGTCTGTGGATGGAAAGCGGTGCTTAAATTGACCTTGGTACCTAATCTTTTCTGAAATGCCTGCCAAAAATGTGCTGTGAACTGAGGGCCTCTGTCAGATATGATTGAAACTGGAGTACCATGCAATCGGACTATTTCTTTGATGTAGAACTGCGCATACCGCTCTGCGGAATCTGTCGTCTTTACTGGTAGGAAATGCACAGACTTTGTTAGTCGGACTACAATAACCCAAATTGAATCATGTTTACGGTATGTGCGAGGTAGACCTACTACGAAATCCATATTAATCATCTCCCACTTCCACTGTGGTATCTCTATGTCTAGAGCTAGGCCACCAGGCCTCTGATGCTTGGCTTTGACTTGCTGGCAATTTATACATTTAGCCACATGATTTGCTACTTGTTTCTTCATGCCTTTCCACCAGTACAACTCTTTCAAATCTAGATACATTTTGGTAGCACCTAGGTGGATAGAGTACCTCGAACTGTGAGCTTCCTCCATTATGGCCTTCCTAAGACCATCTACATCAGGCACACATAACCGATCATTCAACTTCAAAACTTCGTCACTTCCTAGAGTGAAAGCAGTGATTTCTTTGCTTCTGACTCCTTCTTTTAATTTCACTAAGTACGGATCTCCGTCTTGCTTAGCCTTAACATGCGCAACAAGGGAGGATTGCGCTAAGGCATAAGCAGTTATATCTCCTTCTTCAGTCTCATCCAATCTAATTCCATCATTTGCTATATTTTGAATTTCTCGACCCAAAGATCGCCTTTGTACTGCAAGATGGGCCAAGACACCCATTGACTTCCTACTAAGTGCATCTGCTACCACATTAGCTTTGCCCAGGTGATAAAGGATATTGATGTCATAATCTTTCAATAGCTCGAGCCACCTTCTCTGTCTCAAATTTAGTTCTTTTTGCTTGAAAATGTACTGGAGGCTTTTGTGATGTGTAAACACGTCAGAATGCTCGCCATAAAGGTAGTGTCGCCATATTTTTAATGCAAACACCACTGCTGCAAGCTCCAAGTCGTGTGTGGGGTAGTTCTTTTCATGATTCTTTAACTGCCTGGAAGCATAAGCAATAACTTTTCCATTTTGCATAAGAACACAACCAAGGCCCACTCTGGAGGCATCACAATACACTGTGAACCCACCCGAACCTGTCGGCAAGGTTAACACATGTGCAGTGGTCAACCTCTTCTTTAACTCTTGAAAACTCTGCTCACAAGCGTCTGACCATTAGAACTTAACTGCTTTCTGAGTCAACTTAGGTAATGGAGCTGCAAGTGAGGAAAACCCCTCTACAAACCTTCTATAGTAGCCAGCTAATCCCAAGAAACTCCTGATTTCGGTTGGCGTTATCGGCCTAGGCCAGTTCTTGACTGCTTCTGTCTTCTGAGGGTCTACTTTTATTCCTTCACTAGATACCACGTGGCCTAAGAATGCCACTGACTGCAACCAGAACTCACATTTTGAAAACTTGGCATAAAGTTCATTCTCCTTCAAGGTCTGCAAGGCTATTCTGAGGTGTTCTGCATGATCTTCCTTGCTCTTAGAGTACACCAAAATATCGTCTATAAACACAATAATAAAGGTATCCAGGAATGGCTTGAAAACTCTGTTCATGAGGTCCATGAATGCAGCTGGAGCATTTGTCAACCCGAAGGACATCACTAGAAATTCATAGTGCCCGTAGCGAGTTCTAAAGGCTGTTTTAGATATATCTTCTTCCCTGATTCTCAACTGATGGTACCCCGACCTAAAGTCTATTTTTGAAAAGTACTTTGCACCCTGAAGTTGATCAAATAAATCATCAATTCTTGGCAGTGGGTACTTGTTCTTAATGGTAACTTTATTCAACTGCCGATAGTCGACACACATTCTGAGAGACCCATCTTTCTTCTTGACAAACAGAACCGGGGCACCCCACGGTGAAACACTCGGTCTGATGAAGCCCTTGTCAAGAAGGTCTTTCAACTGTTCTCTCAACTCATTAAGTTCTGCTGGAGCCATCCTATAAGGAGGTATAGATATGGGCTGAGTGCCTGGCATGAGATCAATGCCGAAGTCTATGATTCTTTCGGGAGGAAGTCCGGGAAGGTCATCTGGGAAAACTTCTGGAAATTCTCTAACAACCGGCACTGACTGAAGAGCTGGTGGTTCTGATTCTGGATTAATAATGTGAGCCAAATAGGCGAGACACCCCTTACCGATCATTCGTTGTGCCTTAAGGTAAGAAATAAACTTACCTACAAGCGATGCTGAACTACCCTTCCACTCTAAGACTTCTTCATTTGGAAATTGGAACCTGACTATCTTGGCATGACAATCTAACATGGCATATCATGAAGATAACCAATCCATACCCATGATCACATGGAAATCCACCATTTCTAACTCTATGAGATCGGCTTTGGTGTTGTGACCTTGGACTGAAACTATACAACCTCTATAGACTCTGGTGACTTTCACTGACTCGCCAACTGGAGTAGATACTAGGAATGGCTCACTAAGTTATTCAGGTTCTAGTCCGAGGTTAATTGCAAAGTATGGAGTCACATATGAAAACGTTGAACCTGGATCCATTATGGCATAAGCATTATGTGAGCAGACTAAAAGTATACCTGTAATAACTTCTGCAGATGCCTCTGCACTCTGACGATCAAGTGTAGCAAACAAACGGGGTTGTCCCCCTCCCATAGTACCTCGGTCTGCACTTCTGCCTGCTCCATGCCCGGTCTGATTATGAGAACCACGAGCCTACGGTGGTGCAACTGCAGTAGCTGAGGAACTAGATGGACGAGTTGATCCACCGCTGAAATTACGTCGCAACTTTAGGCAGTTGGCAAAGTCTCCACAATGGTAGCAGCCATGAAACCCGAGCTTGCACTGACCTGAATGTTGCCGCTTACATGTACCACAAAGACCTTGGTTATGTGAATGTTGCTCAGCATGATTCTGGCTATGTGAGGATGATGTCCTAAAATTCTGATTCTGGCGAGACTGATTTCCATAACTCTGAGTACGTCTGAAGGAAGATCCACCACATGACTGATGACTGGACTGAGCTGGTGCCAATGACTCCTTATTAGAGGAATCCCTTCCACCTCCGCTGGATGTACCATTAAACCTTCCCGTTGTCCGGGCTTTCTTGTTATGCTCTTTTTCTTCTCTCCTTAGTTGTCTGTCCTTTTCTAAGTGCTTGGCAAATCCCACAACAGAGGAGAAGGCTTTCATCCCTACTGCTGCAGCTGATGTTGTATCCTTAATGTGGTATGCTAAACTGCCAACAAACCTGCGAATCTTTGCTTTTTCAATCTTAACCATGTGAGGAGCATGCTTAGCCAACCTTATGAATTCCATGTAGTACTCTTGCACACTTTTATTCCCTTGCTTGAGCTGTTCGAACTCTGTAGCCTTAGCTTCCCTATCCTCTTCTGGGATAAAGTTAGCCATGAAGGCCTCTTCAAATTCTTCCCAAGTAGGCGGACCATCATCTTCATCTCTTTCCTTTTCCCACATCTCAAACCAAGCGCCAGCCACATCTCCAAGCTGGTAAGCAGCTAGCTCCACAGCTTCATCATCAAATGCTTTCATCACCCGGAGGGCTTTCTTGACACCCTCCAGCCACAACATCGGATCTTCATCGACTATAGAACCATGGAACACTGGAGGACTCAACTTCAAAAATTCATTCACTCTTGAGGACTCGAAATTGTTCTGTCTATTTGATTGAGGTGGAATCTCATCTCTTCTCTCATTTTGGTTGGCCATAAAGGCTTTAAACATGTCCATAGCACTGTTGACAGCATTAAACATCTGACCCACCTCGGGAGATATAGTTGCCTGAGCCGGAGCTGCTGTTGGGAGCGGTACTGGATCCTGAGGTACTGGATCGTCATGCTCCACCCCTTCTTCTTGTTCAACCCGGGGTACTTGGACTTCTTTTGCGATTTTCCCCTCCTTTTCTGAGTCAAAGCCTTCTTAGTTCTACATTGAGCCACAATAGTAGCGATAGTTTCTTGAGCAGCATCCTGAGTGTCAGTGTCAGAGTTGCGAGTACCAGCCATTTCTGTGAGTTTTGGAGAAACGAATAAATTAGATAATTTCTTAGAGGTAGACTTTACTGCACGATCTAAAGTATGAAAAATAAGAGACTTTTCCTAAATGCTTGTAGCTTCCTGTTTATAAGTATGGCGCGCTTCATACCCATAAACAAGACTCTACTAACACGGCTTCATAGACCCCTAGGACTCCATAAACCTGAGGCTCTGATACCAAGTTTGTCACGACCCATTTTCTGAACAAGCCGGGACCGGTACTCGACCACTAAACATGACTAAGCGAACCATCTCTACTTATCAAATCTATTATAACTCCAAACTTTATATGCAACAAGGCAATACTTTAACCAAATACTTTTGTTTAATTTAAACATTTAAATAAATCAACTCCAAAACTTTATTCATAGTAACCAATGAAATACTGCTAAGTTATTATCAAAAACATCTGAATCTTAACCCAACGACTATGTCTATGAAGCCTCTACTGATAAACTGACGCACTGCTCAGGACATGAGATTTCCTGGCCAGTTCTCTAAGTAACAAAGAAATAACTAAATAAAGATGACTCTAAGGAATACTCCACGAATAAAAGCGGAGCTCACCAATAGCACTGGAAGAGAGGGAAGTCCAAACTCGTAGCCTGCTTGCCTGCAAATCCGGTTTCTACGTTGTACCGCAGACCAACGTAGGTTCCCAAAAGAGAACACCAGTACCATCCATTGTACTTAGTGAGTGTCAACAATAGGGGGCGAAACTTTAATAACATATACATTATGAGCAAAGGTTCTAAAGGCATGTAAAACATAAAGCTTATAAGAATAATTCTAAATAATTGCATAATAGCAGTTTATGAATATTCTAAAAGAAATTCTTTTCTTTTCTTTCTAAAAAAGAATTCTTCACTTTATACTTTGGGAGTTCCAACTATCCTGACTTAATTCTGTCTCAGTCACCGTGTGATTGGCACGGGTTCGATCCCAACCTAATCGAATAGGCCCAATCCACGAGGTGCCACTCGCTTCATGGTTCTCCGCGCTCATGTATCATACCTTAGCATGGCTAAGTAAATTCTCAGCAACGAGACCCTCGGCTCGTGTGCTCCCTACTTTGGCACAAGTAGTTTCAGGAAGTCAACGCCTTGGTCAGGACCCTCGGCCTGGACGATGACCCCTTCTCAGAATAAAGGATACTCCCAAAAATCTTTTCAATCTAAAACTTCTTCTTGTGACTTTTCAAGTCTAAATCTTTTCTTAATAAAACATCATGTACATGCTCATGCTGGTATCCTTAAATATAAAGCATGGCATAAGAATGAAATAAACATGTAAAAGTATTTCTAAAGATTCTTTCTTCTTCATAAATTTTCAACATGAAAATAACATATAAGAATAACACAAGAATCTGAAAATTTAATCACATATATCATAATAAATCATCTAAACTTTAGCTAGAATAATTCTAAGCTAATAGGTACTTACTCGCTCCAATTATGTATATATTAACTCTTTTATGCAATTCATCAAACACCTTGTGTGCGTGCTTTTGTGAGTTAAACCACTTTAGTAAAGGGTTATATCAACTCACCTCAATACACCTTGAGCCAATATGTAGACCCCAGTCCAATTGACACCAGTTAAACAATCGATTCTACAATAACCAGTGCATTTTAATCAATTTTAAAGTACTACACCTAATTATGAAATTTATTGATGATATAGAGGAAGAAGGGAATTAGCTATTCAATTCTTACCTATTACTATTGTAGGGTAACTGACAATAGGGGATTTTACATACATGAGTTCAAGAATAAGTGAGTTATGAAGAACCCTAGGATTTTTCGTTGCCTGCGTGCTTTGTTTCGTGAGCGAACATAACTTAGTGTTCTGTTTTTCGTGGCTTCCACTTTCTGCTTTCACGATGGCAGTGTTTTGGTTAAGGCTTGAAGAGCCTTTGTTTTTAAGTGCCCATTTTATGGGCTTTAGGCCCTTTTCCCTATTTTTTTTTAAAAAATTAACTAATAATTAATGATACTCACCTTTAATAATTAATAATATTAAAATTATTAATATTTCCCTAATTGTATATCCAATTATTTAAGTGAGTATATATATATATATATAGAGGCAAGAAGGAAAAAAAATAAAAAAAATAATTTAATTCTATAATTAGCGTGTCTCGAAACTTTTTTATAAATTTGAGGAGTGTTACAATTTATCTTTTGTGGGTGACCAGAGTTGATATAGGGTTCATTGGTAGGCCCAATATGGATGTGTATTCTGCATCGAATCGGATTTGTTGACTCCGAACTGCTATTGTAGAGGGATGTGCCATCCGGTTGTTGTTGAGCTTATTTGTGTTCTGGAATGATCCGTGAGTTACTCTTCTATGCTACGAGGAGTTGGGATTCATTGGTTATATGCACACATGGTGCGGTTCAATTTGGGCTTTATAGCGGAAATTTGAGCAAGAGGAGTACTTGGGTATGGCGTGATTGATTGCGCGTTGGCTATGTTCTTTTCGGATGGTGGCATTGTGTTATCTGCTCTTCGTGGTTATGGTAATGCACTTTGGGTACCTGATGTCGAATTTCGTGTGGTTATTGATTTTTGAGTAAGGCGGCTCGAGGCATATAATATGTACCAGCATTTGGATGAGCTCACGTATTGTAGCGGAGTTATATAGAGGTATGATCCTTTGTGTTAGATTCGTGTGTTGTGGTTCTGCGGTGTGTGATGGGTTCTTAGCATTGCGTCGTGGTGATACCTGTTAAGCTTGCGGGACAGTTCTCTTGTCTAATTACATTTTCCATGTTAGGGTATATTTGGAATGTTTTTTATTGGTGCACGAATTGCACGAGTTGCGGCTTTAGATGGTATTGATGTGTCATGTCACTAGAGCGGTCCTGTTGGATGAGATGGAGTCATTGGACCTAGTATTTATGAATACTATCGGAATTGATTACAGCATGGTTGGAGGATAATGTCGAAAGTCGGCTTAGAAAATTGTTATAGTCCTCGTCGAAGGAGAGTTTCTGCGTGTTTCTTTCATTGGTTTATGAGTTTCTGCGTGTTTCTTTCATCATTGGCAGTATATGAAGGTGTTAGATCGAGGCCTTGTTTGATAAGAGGTTTATTACCGACATTAGGTTGTTTGAAGCTGCTGTGATTAGAAATTACCACTATGAGTATTTGAGTTTTGAGGTATATCATGTGATTATATCTTAGGTTCCGGATATGGCTTGATACAGCTTGTTCAGACTTATACAATGTGTAGATGCGAGATTCAGATCTTATAGAAAAAATTTGATGTGGAAATTGGATTCTAAGGCTTATGGACTAGGTTGGATTAAGAAATTTCAGTTATGTTGTGTTCTCAGACCTATATAGGATAGGGTGACGTGGGATCAACCCCGGGTATGTGCATGGTAAGGTTATAAGCATCGATGGATTTTGGAACAACTCTGGGCACGTTCGAGGACAAACATATGTTTAAGTGGGGAGGATGTAACGACCCGTCCGGTCGTTTTGAGCATTTGCACTTTGCTCGGTAGTTTTCGGGCATTAGTAGCTCCGTATAATGTATTATGACTTATGTGAATCATCGGTTTGGGTTTTCAGGTTATTCGGGATTGATTTGGAAGAATGGTCTCAGCTAGAGGCTTTAAATTTGAAAGGTTTGACTAAGTTTTGACTTTTTAGTATTTGACCTCGGATTGGATTTCTGATTCCGTTGGGTGATTTTGGACTTAGGAGCGCATCCGGATCGTGATTTGGAGGTCCGTAGTGGAATTTGGCTTGAAGTGACGAAAGTTGGAATTTTGGAAAGTTTGACCGGGGGTGGACTTTTTGATATCGGGGTCGGATTCTGATTCCGAAAGTTGGATCAGGTCCGTAATGTGAAATGTGACTTGTGTGCAAAATTTGAGGTCAATCGGACATGATTTGATAGGTTTCGACATCGGTTGTGGAAGTTGAAGTTTCAAAGTTCAATGATTTCGAATTGAGGTGTGATTCTTCGTTTCGATGTTGTTATGTATGTTTTGAGGCCTCGAGTAGGTCCGTGCAATGTTATGGGACTTGTTGGTATATTTGGTCGGGGTCCCGAAGGGCTCTAGTGAGTTTCGCAAGAGGTTTGGACCATTTTCATTTCGTAGTGCATTGCTGAAGGCTGCTGGTTCAGGTGTGACCGCACCTGTGGCTGGTTTGTGCAGGTGCGATGGTCGCAGAAGGGTTAGAAGAGTCGCAGAAGCGAGAAGAGGCCGGGTGATGAAGACCGCAAAGCCGAATTTTGTGGCGCAGCTGCGGGCACGCAGATGCGAGACATGGAATCGCAGGTGCGTAAGGTTACGCAGAAGCATGATTTTACACCCGCAGGTACGGGGATTTCTGGGCAAGACTATTTTTGCAGAAGAGTAGTTTCACCGTAGATGCGACACTGTGACCGCAAATGCGGATTTTTTGGGCAGAAGCTATAAAATTGAGGTTTTGGTTATTTATTCATATTTTGAGATGCGGGACTCGGATTGAGGCAATTTTTGGAGCAATTTTCATCACAAGGATTGGGGTAAGTGTTCTACACATAGTTCTGATTATATTTCATGAATCTATCTTCATTTTTAGCAATTGGTTGATGAATTGAAGAGGAAATTGGGGGTTTTGGCCTAAAGTTTCATAATATGAATTTTTGACTTTTGAACATTGATTTGGAGTCGGATTTGAGTGAAACTAGTATGGTGGACTCGTAATTGAATGGGTTGTCAGATTTTGTGAGCTTTGTCGAGTTTCGAGGCGTGGGCCCGGGTGTGATTTTTGGCCGGATTTGGGATTTGACTTAGGATTCGATCATTATCATCTGTAATTGCTTCTTGGGATCTATCTGATGTATTTGGGTTGCTTTTGGCTAGTTTTGGACCGTTCAGAGGCCGCTACGCGCATGATGGCATTCTTCGAGCATCGTTTGGCTTGTTCGGTGTCGGAATTGGCTTATTTAAGATAAGTAACTCCTCTAAACTTGGTGCTGAGGATATGAAACCCCGAATTATGTGTTATGTGATTGATATTGAGGTGACGCACATGCTAGGTCACGAGCGTGTGGGCATGCACCTTGTAAATTGTGACTCCGTTGTTTCCAGGGTACTGAATAGTGGCCCTATTTTGTTGATATTTGTATTTTCACCATGTGATTAAGTAACTGAGCTCTCAAATCATGCTAGATATCCTGTCTAGGCTTTATGATGATATTGTTAGGACCCATAGAGATTGTTTCTTGTTGTCATCTCACTGATTTCATTAATATTTCGTACTCAGTCATATTCATGCATTCATATCATATCTCAGTCTCAGTTGTTGTTTATTGATACATAATATCATTATTTTCGGGCTAGTTTTATGACATTGTGAGCCCATGAGTGAGATTGGGGAGATTGATGACTGAGTGAGGCCGAGGACCTGATTGTGAGATATTGAGACTATGGCACGTGAGTTGTCCTTGCAGCATGTGAGTTGTCCGTGCGGATTCTGATATTGAGACTATTGCACGTGAGTTGTCCGTGTGGATTCTGATCTTGATACTATGGCACGTGAGTTGTCCGTGCAGCACGTGAGTTGTCCGTGCGGATTCTGATATTGATGTTATATCATGTGAGTTGTTCGTGCAACACGTGAGTTGTCCGTGCGGATTATAGTGCTTGGGCTGTAGGAGCCCCTCCAGAGTCTGCACACCCCAGTGAGCATAGTCGACTAATATATGTGTGGATCGGGCTGCACGCCACAACAGTTATTGTACTGCACTAAGTGTTTGAGTGTGCTGGTATTGAGTATAGTGAGAGAGGATGTGAGGCAGTGAAATTGAGTACTCTGAGAGTGTGAGTACATGATTCATCTCTTAGATACATGGCATTGGCATGCACACAAGACATACAGGCATAGAGATGCATTTTTTCCTCATGTTGTACCGTATCACGTCATTCATGATTATTTACACTCATTGATATGTGGCATAGAGAGGTATTTCACACTTGTTATCTGGAAAGAAAAATGAAACATCTTATTTATTGTGAAAAGGATTTTAAGAAAAATTACAGTTTTCAAACTATCTCATATTTTACGATGATTTCGGTAAAGGATTTGAGTTTCACTGGTATTCTTGAAAAGTGGAACTATTTTTGGAAAATTGTGAAGAAGCTGAACACTTTATCTCTGAGATACTTACTTACTTATAAGCTTTACATTGTTATGAACTGTTATTGGATATTGGTGTTGGACCCGGCCTATGTTCCAGCTCGTCACTACTTTCAACCTAAGTTTAGATTTGTTACTTTTTGAGTACAAGGGGTCGGTTGTACTCATACTGCACTTCCTACACATTGCGTGCAAATCCCGGATGCCAATGTTGCTATGATCGATGATTGCTGGATTTGAAGGTGTACCTGCATCCCTGATATAGCTGCCTCTTGTTCATAGTAGCCTTAGCTTTATAAAATTCTGTTTGTGTACTTTTCAAACAGAAGATGTATTTTCTTCATAACAGCTTTGTAAATTCTATTCTTAGAAGCTCATGATTTGTACTACCACTCCTGGGGAAATGTATAAGATTCAGATAACTTCTTTTGATAAATTTACTTATTGAATATTATTGGAATCAGATAGTATAGTTGGCTTACCTAGCGGGTTGGGTTAGGTGCCGTCAGGACTAGCGGATTTTGGGTCGTAACAATTCAAAGCTCCATAAACGAATTCAAGCAAAGAATTAGAGTTAAAATCCACAAATAGC
Organism: Nicotiana attenuata; assembly: GCF_001879085.1. Taxonomy (NCBI): domain Eukaryota; kingdom Viridiplantae; phylum Streptophyta; class Magnoliopsida; order Solanales; family Solanaceae; genus Nicotiana; species Nicotiana attenuata. The sequence goes on along the minus strand of NC_031994.1, from coordinate 42,105,836 downwards.
AATCAAAACAACATATCTGTCAAACCCTAAAGGGAAACTACTCCATAATCACGAAGAAAGTCGTCACAATATTAAAGAGTAAGAAAACATGAATCTAACGTTACAATCCAAACTCTCGTATTGTATTGATGGAAAGATGATGAAATCAAATTTCTTGTAACCTCCAATTCTCTCTGAGCAAGGACTCATTTTCGAGCGGGATCAACTGTTGGCCAAAAGGAACCAACTTGTTGCGCGCCTCCCGGTGTTGGAGGAAAAATATGCTAAAATTGGTGAGCTTGAGGCCCGATTGCAGTAGAACGACCAAGATGAAATGGCCCACAGCCAAGAAGCCACTCAATTACGCGAGCAACATCATGAAGCTAAGGCAAAGTGGGACGAGCTCCACGACGCAGTGCTTGCTGCTGCCAAGCGAGAGTTTGCCTTCGAGGAGCAAATAAATAATTTGAAGGGAAGCTTATGCTCCAAGACCGATGAGCCCAATGCTGCCGAGGAGAAGAGGACCAAGACGGAGTAGTGGGTCAAGAGGGTCATGGATCAGAACCGGATTCACTCAACCACAAATGTTGAGCACGATTCTCGCCTTAGTGCCCTGAGATCCGAAAAGGACGGCATTCAGACCGAATTTGATAGGATACAAGGACAGATACAGGACCAAGGGGATTCCCTTTTTTTAGAAGACTTATGTTGTATATCACATGAGAAGGAAAACCTTGGAAGCGGCCAAAGTGGGCATCACTAATATATATGATTGTATTGTCCAGGCCTGATAACTGGAGTTGTCTGCTCGTGAATGACTTCCCGTTTGGCCCGCTTCAACTGACTCCTCGAGTATTGGTTCTGAATTTTTAGGGATCGAAAGGGAGATTGAAGAAGATGAAGATGAAGGCCAAGAACCGATAGTTGATCCGCTTTTCTCTACCAGGGAAAACGTAAATCCCTCTCTCCATTCGGGCTCCGACGGCAATGATGCTTAGTTTCTTCTCTCTTTTTATTTGTACTTTGTAATTCCAAACTTTTAATTGAGTTTGGAACTTCGATAACTAAAGATTTTTTTGGTTAAAAATAGATTCTTTCCGCATTGAATTGGTTAAAGCATCAGGTATATTTTCATCTAATACCTTTTGATATCGGGTATAAACTCATCCGGAACCAACCCTTTACTATGAGGGTTTCATAAGAGAGGACCCTCTTATGATTACGGTGTTCTTGAAGAGGATGTCTTCTGTTTATACCGGCACAAGAATTTGAAGTTTTTATTAACTTTCAAATGATAAAATCAACTCATCATTTGGACAAAAAATATGATAAAAATAAAAGGACTTTATTTTATTCCTTCTATCCTTAAAAGTACATAAGTATTCATTTGCTAAAGTGAAAAATGGCCAATACATGTGGCTAACTTGTACAACTTATTTCTACTAGCCTAATCATGCAGTCCCTGGTCCTGATAAGACATTATTGTTTCCGGTTCTAGCAGTACCCGATTTTCGTGGCATTCTTGTTGTTGTTTCTTGTACTATTCCCCCAGTGTTCGAATGCGAAATATGCGATTTGGAACACTGGAAGACTTGCTTCATCGATGGAAACAACTTGTGAATGAATAATATTTGGTTTGATGGCAAGCTTTTCTTTCCATTAGCGGTTTACCATTAAGCCAAAGATTATTTAACCGTCCCCGTAGAGGTTTATCATTGATGTGAAGATCTCAATGCCTTGTCATTTAAAGGTCGTATCCTTGCCGATGACGCTCCTTTCGTAGTATACTTTCCGTTGCTACATCGCTAAAAACCTTGGTAAAAAAGCCCAATTGGGAAAAAAATTGGTCGAAGGAAAAAAGAGTGCATCACATACTTTCAGTACTGGTAGCATCCATCAACAATAGTACATTTTGAGGTGAGTCACATTCCAATTGCTAGGAAACTTGACTCTATCTTGATTCTCCAACTCGTACGATCCTTTACCGGTAATAGCTGAAATCCGGTAAGGACCTTCCCATGTTGGACCCATCTTCCCGGCGTTGACTTCCTGAGTGCTCTGAATCACCTTTCTCAAAACCAATTCTACTACTTTGAAGTAGTGGAGATTAGCCCTCCGATTATAATATCTTTCCATCCTTTAATTTTGAGCCTCCATCCTCACGTACGCCAAGTCCCTATGTTTGTCTAGCAAGTCCATCCTCACCAGTAGCGCTTAATTATTTTCTTCTTTGTTTGTTCAGGAAAGCCATAAAGTTGGTTCCCCTACTTCCACCGGTATCAGAGCTTCCTCGCGAAATACAAGAGACAAAGGTGGTTCTCCCGTGCTCAATTTCGCCGTTGTCCGGTATGCCCATAGTACACATGGAAACTCTTCGGGAAATTTGCCTTTAATAGCTTCTAAATTCTTTTTAAGGTACTGGATAATCATCTTATTGGTTGATTCCTCCTGTCCGTTAGCACTTGGATGGTACGGTGAGGATGTAATCCTCTTGATTTTCAAATCTTCCAAAAATTTTGTAACTTTTGAGCCTATGAAATGCGGTCCATTATCGCATACAATCGCCTTCGATATTCCGTATCGACACATTATGTGGTCCCATATGAAGTCGACCACTTCGTGATCATCGATCATTTGGTAAGGATCTGCTCCAACCCATTTAGTGAAGTTTTCAGTTAAAACTAAAAAAAAAATTACCTTTTCGGGGCCCGGTGGTAAGGACCGACTATGTCCATTCCCTATTTCATGAATGGCCATGGGGACAATACCGAATGCAAGAGTTATGCTGGTTGGAGAACCAATTGTGCGTGGCGTGGATATTTGTCGCACTTCTGAATGAATGTCTTTGCATCCTGCTCTATCCGGGGCCAATACGAACCTTCCCTAACCAGCTTTAGAACTAATGAATCTGCACCAGAGTGGTTCTCGAAAATTCCTTCATGGACTTTTGTCATTGTGTAGTCCACCCCCGAGGATCCGAGACATCGGGCCAACGGACCTTGGTACGACCTTCTATATAATTTCCCATCCACGAGGCAGTAACGAGCCACTTTAGTTCATAGTGCCCGGGATGCCTTCGGGTCTTCGGGTAATTTGCCATGCCGAAGATATTCGGCGAACTCATTCCTCCAATCCCAAACTAGGTTGGCTGAATTGACTTCATAGTTGTTGTCTACATCCAATACCGAATGTAGAAGTTAAACGATAGTACCGACGTTAGATCCTTTCATCTCCGTAGATGACCCCAAATTAGCCAATGCATCTGCTTCCACATTCTCTTCTATGAAAATGTGTATGATCGACCATTCCTTGAATCGTGCAATCAATTCTTTAACCTTGTTCACATACTGTTGCATGAATTCTTCCTTTGTGTCAAAAAATCCCACACACTTGGTTTACAACCAGCTGGGAATCAAATTTGACCTCGATGATCTTGGAGCCAAGTCCCTGGTCCAGTTCAAGTCCTGACACCAAAATCTCATACTTGGCTTCATTGTTAGTTAATGGAACAGTCTTAATGGCCTGCCTCAAGGTTTCTCCCGGCGGTGTGACTAGAACTACCCCGAGCCCGGACCCTTTTACATTGGATGCTCCGTCTGTAAACAGGGTCAACTCCTGATATCATTTGTGACACAAGCACTACTTCTTTAGCAGCCAAAGGCATTAATCCGGGACTGAAGTTAGTCACAAAGTCGCCCAAAACTTGTGACTTGATCGGAATCTTGGGCTTGTACTCAATGTCGAAATCACTAGTTTCGACTACCCATTTAGCCAAACGACCTGGCAACTCAGGCTTGTGAAGGACATTCCTTACGAGAAAGGTTGTCGCAACGGCTATCGGGTGATACTAAAAATAAGGTCTGAGCTTTCGAGAGGCGACTACGAGAGTTAAGGCCAACTTTTTCAAGGTGCGAATAGCGAGTCTCCGCTCCCAATAATATTTTACTAACATAATAAATAGGAAATTGCGTACCTTCTTCTTTTCGGACTAAGACAACACTTATCGCCACTTCCAAGATTGCTAGATATACTAGTAACTATTTGCCTTCCCCCAATTTTGACAGTAGCGAGGGGCTTGATATGTACCTTTTTAGGTCTTTTGATGCTTGTTGGCATTTCGGGGTCCATTAGAGACTGTTTTTTTTAGAAGTGAGAAGAAGTGATGGCATTTTACTGAGGATCTCGAGATGAACCTGTGTAAGGCCCCATGAAAATTTCTACTCAAAACCCGAGAGCTCGAAGTGCCAAGTTAGGAATACGTGTCTCGCCGCGGTTCGGACCCTTTAGACTGATCTATGCAGTAAAAGTTAAGGAATAATGTTTGCTAGAAAAGTGCGTTTATGCGGTCCATTATGCGGTCGCATAATAGCTATGCGGACCGCATAGTCGCCGCAGAGTCATACAGTTTGATGGTAATTTTGAGGTCAATTATGCGGCCAATTATTCGATCGCATAATCAATATGCGGGCTGCATAGTCATCGCATAATCCCCTTGGAATTTTGCGAGGGGCAGCTCTACGGTGCATTTTGCGACCGTAGAACAGGTATGCGGACCGCATTCCTGTCGCATACTCGGGCAGTTTGTTCAGGTTTCTGAAGCCATTTTTGCAGTCCATTTCGCCGGTCGCATGTCAAGTATGCGATCGCATACGCGACCGCAGATCTGAGTCGGGGCTCCAGAATTTTAAATTTTAAACCCGGCCCCCTGTCGTTATATCTTATGCAATGGCTCATTTTGAGCCTATTTCCTGGTGCTTTTAGAGTGAGAAAGAGGGTCTAAGAGAGGGGAAGTATTCATCAAAAATTTCTCCACAAATTCTTGTTAAAACATTGAAGATATTCAAGTGAGGCACCTAAATCTTCATCCCAGGAGGTAAGACTTCATCACCTCAGCTCTTAACTTTAAACATAGCTATAAGGGGTCATTAGTGAGGTAATTCATGGGGATAAGGGGATTACATTGCATGCATGTGTTCTTAGCAGATATGGGAAAATTACAAATAGAGAGGCATGGGGAATGGGTTAGTGTAATCTTGCATAAAAGGGCCATAAGACCTTAGTGAACACTCAATGCTTGATAAAATGCTCAAGTGGGCTAAGATTATGTTCTTTTCCTGATTATGGGTTCAATTGTGCTACATTTCTTAAATAGATTGAAGTTGCGAACATTTCAGAATATTATAGGATTATGGAAAGCTCAATTGAGGTATATATGGCTAAAACCTCGTCTTTTTAGAAATTGAGCCCCGTGCGTGTTTGTGTAAATGCGGTAAGATTAAAGTTGGATTTTTGTATTGATTGTTATTTCACATGAATTGGTGTTGCAACTTTATATACGTGAAAGATGTGTCCCAATATGATCAATGTGCTATTCTTGATAACTTGAAAAGGTGCGAAGAATATGAATCATGTATTGAAATGTTATTCTTGAAGTTGCGTTTGTTGTGCCATCTATGTGAAGTTTTATCTATGCTTACAATTTAAATTGCTCTTGGGTGCACCTATTATCCTAAATTGCAAAGCTAACATTGAAATTGGGAATGATGTGAAATGTGGCCTAGTTCCAAAAATGATGTGATAGTTGTGGCCCCGAGTGCCTATGAAATGATATATGTGAAACGAGATTATTAATGAGAAGGGAACAACGCCTTGGTAAGGCGGCCTAGCCGATCGGGCCGAGATCGGACGCCATACCGCACACATGGTGGTATTGTGCTGATATTGAATTCCGAAAAAAGGAAAATGAGATTGTGATTGAGGTATATGTCTCAAATGAGGAAACCTAGCCGATCGGGTCGTGATCGGACTCCGCTCAAGATAGCGGTGGTATTGTGAACAATGATGAAAAGTATGAAATGCCCCAAACTAAAAGCAATGGAAAATTATGCGAAAGTTGTATGATTCTTTTATTTGATGATGTGGTGATCTTTTTAAGCTTTCGAATTATACTTGTGATTTCCTTATTCTTGTAGGAAAGTTCTTTCTAACTAGATGGTGTTTAGTTATACATACTAGTACTATTCCATAGTACTAACGTCCCTTTTGCCGGGGGCGCTACATTTTTAAATGAATGTAGGTGGCTCTATAACGGACAATGCCGATCGCGCGTAGCGGAGTGTCCTCCTCTCGAAGTCTTGGTGAGCTCCGTTTTCCTTCAAGGGGTTATGTTGTGCATCTTTTGTTGTAGACTTCCACTTTTGAGGTATAGCCGGGGCCTTGTTGCCGGCGTTGTCATAATTTGTCATTTGTATCCATAGAGGCTCCGTAGACGTTTGTGTGGGTTATGTATGGCTGTTGGATGGGTTAATGAACTGTGTTGTAACTCTATACTCTAGTTCGTCTATAACTATATGAAATCTTGGAAACTTAGCCATGATTTAAGATTTGTGCTATAAAAGTGAACTAAAAATGTTGAATGTTCGATTTTGCTATTGTCTAAATAAATGAAAGCATGGTTTCCTTAATCGTATTGAGTTGGGTAGAAAGTGTTAATAAGGCTTGCTCAGTTGGGTTCACTCGATTGAGCGCCGGTCGCGCCTCCCGAGGTTGGGGCGTGACAACCTGCTTAAGCCTGCTAGTCTTCCGGTTAATCTCTGCACCTCCTTCACACTCGTCAACTGGTCCGGGATATCTTTGATGGCTTTGATTTTGTTAGGATTTACCTCGATCCCTCTTTGCGAGACCAGGAACCCCAAGAATTTTCCAGAACCAACCATGAATGCACGTTTTTTGGGTTGAGTTTCATGTTATGCTTCCTAAAGATATCGAAGGTTTCTTGAAGGTGTTTCAAATGATCTCCTACATTCAAAGACTTGACTAACATGTCATCAATTTACACCTCCATTGTTTTGCCTATCTAATTTCAAATGTTTTATTAACGAGCCTTTGGTAAGTGGCTCCAGTGTTCTTAAGCCCAAATGGCATCACATTATAGCAATATGTGCCAAAGTTCCTTATGAAAGAAGTTTTTTCCTGATCCTCCGGTTTCATCTTGATTTGATTATACCCGGAGTAAGCATCAAGGAAACTCATTAACTCGTGTTTGGCCGTAGCATCAATCATTTGATCAATGTTTGGCAATGGAAACGAGTCCTTAGGGTACGCCTCATTTAAATCCTTATAATTTACACACATTCTAAACTTGTTATTCTTCTTTGGAACTACAACTATATATTGGCTAACCATTCTGGATATTTTACCTCAAGTATGGCACTGATATTAAGTAATCGGGTTACGTCTTCTTTAACAAACCCGTTCCTGACCTCCGCTATCGGGCACTTTTTTTGCCTTACCGGTGGGATATTCAGATCCAGGCTTAACTTGTGCACCGCACCTTTACTGGGATACCTGTCATATCCCAGTGCGACCATGCAAAACAATTGACGTTATCCTTAAGGAAATTTATAAACCCTAACCTGAGCTCGGGATTTAATCCTGTCCCTAGATGAAACTTCCTCTCAAAGAACTCCTCGAATAAGGCCACTTGCTCGAGTTCCTTTGCGGTTGACCTGGTCACATCCGTCTCTTCTGGTACATGAAAATATCTCAGAACTTGATAGGATTCCAGTGACTCCTCGCTCCTATCGTCTTCGTTTGGAGAGGGAAAAGGTATCGGTTCCTGTGATTGCTATTTGGTGGGCTCCTTTCCCTTGGTGCTAAAAATTGTTACCGCGTTCATCTCCTTTACATCCGGTTAGTCTCCTCTTATCTACTTGATTCCTTCCAGGGTTGGGAATTTCAACAACTGATGATACATTAGGGTATACGTTGAGGGTATATCTTTCTTCAATAAGACAGATTCGATCTCATGTTGAGCCAAATCATTCCTTTTCACAGCCGTGGTGTAGGTTGTGATGTGCTTCTATGGATCCGAAGTCCCATCGTATTTTTGGTATGTTCGACATCTTGAACCTTTTTGGAATCAACTATAGCGATGCGCTCGGTTTAAACGGCAATTATGTGTATCTTTTCGAATCTGGGCCTTTTAGTATTGGTGGTGCGCCCGAGATCTGATCAATCGGAGGGTGAAACTCCTTCGTATTTTGATCCATTCGTTCGTTCATTTCCCTTATAAACCACATGATCTCGGTTTTGAAGGGATCGTTCCCGTTGTCGTTCCCAAATTCATTACTGGTCCCACCGACACCGTCGAAACTGACTTCACCCCTTGGGGTGTTATTATCAACTCTCTTAGCTGCTTGATTTGCAGGAACGGTGGGAGGAACTAGGCCCCCTTCCGTTTGTACTATTAAAAGCACCTGACAACGCTTGTTTCAACTCCGTCATTACCTGGTTTTGCCTTAAGAGATGACTCATGATTGCTTTCTGCTATTCTCTTAAGATTTTCACTGTTTCCATGACATGTTCCTCATCCTCATCATCAGGAGTTGGCCCTCGCACATGCCGGGGGTACTTCCCTTCATGAACCGGGGTTGCTTCGTCCCCTTCGTTATGGGTATCTCTGATCGAGTCTTCATGTTGAGGCAAATCTGTGTGTTCCTCAATGTTGTGAGTGATGTTGACATCATTAGCTTCCTTTTCTGATTTCTTGCTAAGGAAAAAATCAAACAAGTTAATAATAAACGCAAGGATCAAAGCAATTACTCAACTATCTAAGTCCCACGGTGAACGCCAAATTTTTACCCGTAAAACGGTACAGTTAAATTTGATACGTGATTTATAGATAAGGAACTGATTTGATCCAAAAATGATAGAGAAATAAGACTAACAATGAGATTTAGTAATTGAAATTGAAGAGAATGACAAGCCTGGCTCCGAGCGTATGTCTCCAAGGACAAAAGTGAAAGCAATGATAAGAGCAAATAAAGTTATTCAATTGAGAGCAAAATTAAAATAAGCATATGTTTGACAAGAATTTCGTGTGTTACAATGGGTGCTGAGCCTGCTATTTATAGCTATACCTAGGAAAACAAGATCCTAGGATCAAGTCCCACTTAAATGATAATAAAGGAATCATTGATGAATATGTAACGGCAGGCCATGAATGCAAACACTCGCTGTAGCGGTGGCTCATTTAATGTTAAAGAATATTTTCTCATTGAATGCTATCCAATGGAAAATACTCAGATTTGCTCCCGTTGACTACGCTCCTCTCGAAATATACCCGGTGTCGATAGCAATTGTCGTATCCGGTTCTGACTGTTACTTGACTCGCCTTTTACCTGTTTTCGGTTCTATGTATCACACTATCAATCGACTATTTATTATAAGCCAGTTTTATCCCATATAGTAGCGAAATCCTTCTGCTACCTCACTTTTTGGTGCCTAACAATAAAATGAATTTGACCCTCGTTGTTGAGCACGTTGTTAAGACAATATTTCAGAGGATTGGCTTTTTTGTTGTTTGCCAACTTTGTTTGCCAAGCACCTTTTGTGCCCTGACAGGTAACACGCTGTGGTAGGCCATTATCTTGTCTTTGAGCGTTTTTCTTTCTATTTTTTACATGGACACTCAATCTTTGATCTTTGAACTCGATTTCGGTTTTAATTTTTGAAATTTTATTCAAACTTTTGAAGTTTTATTTATTCAATTTAGCTCCAAAAATATATTTAGCTCGAAATCAAGACCTATAAAATAGAAATCGCGTAATTAATATAAATTCTTCACATTTTAGCTCAAACACAATTAAAATGTAGGTAATAATTGGTAAAATATGGCCAAAAACTCATTATCTCTAGCCTACTATTGGAGATACTTATATCAAGAAAGTGGCAATGAAGTACTAAGTGCGGAGAAAATGAAAAGAATGGTCTCTTTATTTTTAAAGTATGTTAAAAATATAGTTTATTAAATATATTTGCTAAAATCCAACATGTTAACAAGATGAGTGTCGTAATATGCGGAGGCTAAGATGAATGTGCGGTCTTATAAAGATTAAATAAAATTAAAAATAACTGTATTTGACAGAAGATGCAATTAGCGAACATCAATGATAAAAGCCACAATGAGATTAGGTCGTCTGAGATGGTTTGGTCACGCCTTGCATCGACCGTCATATGCACCGATTTGTTGGTGAAATCATGATAAGTAAAAATATTAAAAGGAAACATGGTACATCTAAAATTACATAAGAAAGTTATCTCGAAAGACCTACAATCTCTTAGAGTTCGTATAGACTTAGCAAACAATATGCTCGATCGATCAATGGAAGAAAATTATTACAGGTGATAACATTTACTTAGTAATATGTTATTATATAGGACAACCCGGGCACAAGACATTTACACAGGATTCAGGGAAGGATCACACCCAAGAGATATGATGTAGAAAACCTACCCTAATGCAAGTGTTAATGCTTATCTTCACGGTTTGAACCCATGACCTATAGGTCCTACAAAGAAAACTTTACCATTGCTATAAGACTCCTCTTTATGGCTCGATTTATATGTCAGTATCAAATATAACGAATTCTTAGTATATTTTACATTTATTTTTATTTGATACGAGTTTGAATCGAGCTCTATGGTTCGTGAGAATTTATATAACTGACCAAAAAATTTTTGTAGAGTGGTCGTTGTTGTATTAGGCTCGTCATTGAACATGAAGAAATTCAATGTTTGACCAAACTTGAAAACATTGTTGGTGTGCTCGATATATGTGTGTGTTCATGGATAGAGAAAATACTTGTATCTACTTTAATATAAGAAAAACAAACAACAAAAGAGTAATAAAAGCTTTATTTTATTTCATAACAGTTCTATTCAGAACAAAAAGATCCATATCCATATATTTAGTTCTTTAAAGAACAAAGAGGATCTATGTCTTTGGTTGAATAAATTCATCTTGCCAACGGCCATGCCTTGGTAATCCTTTTTTATGGAAGTCTGGACAGCAGAAAGGGTTAAACCAGCAACAATCTAGCGCTTCTGCATGATGAGCACCTTCCAGCATAGCCACAATAACCATAAGCAGAAAAATCAACATTACTTTCTTAGCAAAACTCTCCATTAGAAATATTTTCTTTTACTGTGAATGATATTAGAACAAAGAGTGGGTGTTTATATATGCAAATATGTGTTCATAAGAAAATCTCAAAAGATTGACGAAATCTTCGTTAATTATTATATACCAATCTACACTGAGTACATATGAATTTGGTTTTAAATGCTAATATTATAGATATTTCTTGTTTTTTCAGTCAGGGAGGCCCGACGAGTTTGTGGCCTAAAACCAAACTTTATGAGGGGCCTTAACTTTTGCTTTTTAAAAAAAAAAAGTTATTTATTTATTTGAAGTCTATTTTTTTTGCATTTCTTAGATACAAAGTTATTACGTAATAATTTTCTTAAAATCAATAAATTCTAATAAGTCTTTCTTACTTGACAATAAAGCTAATCCATTTAACCTTTATTAAGATAATGTTGATCTTAGGTGAGATTTTATCAATTTTAATTTTGAATTTTTTTTTTTACTGAAACGACAGAAACAAGAGTTATTAACATTATTCCATAAGTATTATAGGCATTTGAAACAGAATTAATTTTTTTTATTTGACCGAGTGTATCAATTAAACTGTTATCTTCTAATTGTATTATATTTCTTAATACTTTTAATTCTGAAAATAAATCTAAACCATCTATATCGAATTGATTATTATGCTATGAGGAACATTCAACATTAAGGAAATATTTTTTCTAATTTTCATCATCTAGTGATCTTAATTTTTACCGCTAAAAGAAAACCAAAAATATTTTCATATGCTTGAATTGTTCAAATCTATTTTGAAGTGAAAAATATAGTCTTGTCTACCATGTATAAAGTAATAACCCCAAAGTACTCTTCGAATGATTTTTGAGATTATATTATCAACATTCTCATCAAATTGTTATTTCCTATATATCATACGTTTCTTATGAAATTCAGGTCGATTTCATTTCAAGTGCAATTTTCTTGGTAGAAATCATAGCAGTTGCAAATCCTTCTTCTCTATACTTGTTAAAGAAAGAACTCAAACTTTTTCACTTCACAAAACCTTTTTTAAAACATAAACAGAGCCTATTAGGTGTAACAAAAAATGGGACCCCAAAAAATTTGAGGCCTAAAGCAGTTGCTTTACTTGCTTTATGAAAGGGCCGTCCTGTTTTCGGTAAGCACCTAAAAAAATCACATAGATAGAAAATAGAGATGTATGAAATGCACTTGTGGTGATTTTATAATCCATCAGGGTCTGACCTACAATAACAAATCACTCTTTATAATACTGATACGTTAAGTAGAAAAAAAAATGTATTTATCTATTATAGCCAATTAATTGTACTGATAATACACTCAATGTTTATAATTTAAATCCCTCAATTATACAAAGGTTAAACAGCAACACTTAGTGATGGCTAACTAATTAATGACTATAATCTGGTTGAATGAAATTAGAAGTGTAAAATAATCTTCTTATATGTGAAATCATTTATTAATCCAATTAAGATAAATTTGACTAGTGAATTCTCATAATTCAAAATTACTACAAGAAAGGAATTTAAAATGTACTTAAATTGATGTGACTGATAAAACAAGAAATACAAATAAGACAAATAATAATAAAAGTTAACTCGACTGCTTTGTACAGTGTTTTAGAAAATGGAGGCGTGACTCAGTGATGTTTGGATATGAGATAAACCGTAAGCCCCATGGGAATTAAATTTTTTAATTTATAAATTAATAAAATAACATAATACAAAAAGTATAAAAAATACATTAAAAATTTAAGAAAATTAAAAAGGATTTAGAAACTCATAGAAAATATAATATCTAGCATATTTTACAAGTATAAATAATGCAATAATGTTAAAGTTGTTATAATATACAAATCTAACTACAATGTCTTAATTTTCGTACAATTAAAAACTCACAATTTTTTAAATTTTTTTTAGCCAAACTATATATTTTACCTTCCTAAAGTAAATAACTTTAGTAGTACTACAATTGAAATATGCCAAATATAGATAGCCCCTTGAACTTGGCATATATTGTAAGTTAAACATTTCAAATGTGTCTTTTAAAGACATGAGTCCTACCAGGCATAACACGTGTTTATTACGCCAAAATTATTATTCTTTCTTTTGTACATAAATATTATTTTATTTTGCTTCACTTTTCACAAAAATAACTTTGATCATTTTTTAAAATACTCACCACGAAATGTCAGAGAAAATGACAAAAAATGATCCTTATAATTTGGATAAGTTCAAAAGAGGACCTTAAATATATACTTAGAAGTTTTGATTCCATAAGGTTATCAAAAGTGAGTGCTTTTGATTTTCATCGAATATTTAATAAACTTTGTTTTATTAACTATATTGAAAACTAAAATTTTAGTTAACTAGAATTAACAATATAGTCCCATCAAATCTAGTGATGGACCAAAAATTTAAAATCATAAGTGCTCTGCTAACTTAAACATAAAATTACTATAAACAAATATATTATAAGTGTGAAATTGATTGAAAAGTAGACAAGAAGTATCCTCCTATTGCAGTGTATACAAAAAAATCACATTTCTTCCCGACTAAATTAAATAGCTAGTATTTGATCCTTTAAACGATAAAAAAGAAACAAATGATTTGTCTAGAAGTTGAATCAATGGATTAACGCAAATTCACCCAACACCAAAATCGACTTTAATGTCACTAACCTACATTCACCTTGAAAATGAGTTAACTACTTTCATGATATATGAATTTTAGATTATCATATCGTATGATTAATTATGAAACAACAAAATTCAGTTATCTTATACCTAATAGCAATTAAGACCAAATACTTTGATGGAATACACTAGTCAAATCTAAAAGTCGCAAAAACCAAAATGCTAGAAATAAATTTTAAAATAGCATACAATGCCTCAAAAAGCTATACCAAATCTTATAGTAAGCCAAAAAATATACTTCTAAACGTGATTCCATTGGAAATTCCTTTTCGCATTTTCCATTAACAATTATAATTTGTTAAATACACGACCGAAACCAAAAGTATTCACTTTTGATAGCCGTATGGAGTCAAAACAACTAAGAAGTATGTTTAAGGGCGCATTTTAAACTTACCTCAAAATATAAAGGTTATGTTTAATATTTTCTCTCACATTTTAGGTGGTTTTTTTGCAAAAAATGATCAAAATTATTATTGTAAAAAGTATGCACAGTATAATAATTTTTATGTAACAAAAGAAAGAACACTGATTTTGAGTAATGCGTACAAAACTGGATGACCATTCGTAAAATTTAATCGCCAAAAGCTCTTTATTTTTAGGTTCCCATCTACTATCTAATATAGAGACAAAAACATAGAGAAGAAAGTACAGAGAGCGAGACAAGGATAGTGGTCAAGGGAGATCAAAGGGAAAGAGACGAAAGAGATAAGGTGGTTTTTTTTTTGTAATCATAACTTTCATTAATAACCAAAAGTAATATATACAAATCAGTCAGACTTTATAACTCAGTCTCTCAACTCTATTATCAATATTCACTTCTACACAAAACAGTCAATATCTATTGCTACCTAGGAAATTTATATTTTTGAAGCATTATCTTAGTAGTACTATTAGCTCGAACATGGCAAGTATAGGCAATTTCTCGGGCCACTGATTCACATGTATTCTCCTTATGAGCAAACAACATGTTGTTCCTTTCCATCCAAATTGCATACACATATTTTGTAAACACCATCTTCACTAGCTTTGCTTTGTCAGTTTTTCCCTTTGTGCTCTGGTCAATCCAATGTTGCATTTGACTCCAGGTATTCATATTCACCCGGGTAAGTTGTAGCCACTACATTAGTTTCTTCCAAACCTGTCTTCCTACTGAACATTTTGCAAACAAATGGTCTCTGGTTTCTGCTACTTCTTTGCACATAGCACATCTATTATCTACTTGAATCCCCCAGCTTTCTAGTCTTGTAGCAGTTAGCAACCTATCTTATTGTTGTAGCCATATTATAAACATTGCTTTTGGTCTTGCTTCATTGCCACATATGATGTTTTTCCATGTAACCTTAGGCAACTCCCAAATCATTTTCAAATAGATGCTTCTGATCATGCTTTTATTCTTCAAATTTTCTGGTTGTACGTACCTCAGTCCCTCTCTTGCTTTGAGTATTTTCTTGACCATCCAGCTAGCTTGTTGAGGGATAGTCATACTCTCCAACATTTGTGCTTTTATGTAATATTCATGCATCCACTTAATCCACAAAGTGTCTTTCTTAGTCTTCAAATCCCAACAGGTCTTTATTATGGCTGCTTTGTTCCATAGTTTGAGATTAGTGAGATTTAAACCTCTTGTTGATTTTGGCATACACATCCTGCTCCAAGCTACAAGTGACTTTTTGGTGATTTCATTTGTTCCTGACCATATGTAACTTCTGCAGTATCCTTCAATGGCTTTCATCACCTTAGCAGGAATGATAAACAACTGTGCCTAATAAGATTGAATATCAAACAACACTAACTTTACCAATTGTACTCTTCCTGCATAGGATAACTTCTTGGTTGTCCATGATGATACTCTTGCTGTGATTTTGGTTATTAGGGGGCTGCCATTCTACCAATTTCAGTTTTCTAGTAGCTAGAGGGATTCCTAGATACCTGAATGGTAGTTCCCCTTGGCTATAACCAATTGCTTGCTGAATTTCTTGCTTGCATTCTTCTGAAACCCCACCATAGTATATAGCACTCTTGGATTGATTAGCCTGTAGCCCTGAGGCACTTGTGAATTTACTAAACTTTTCATGTAGAAGTCCCACTAATAGCTTATCTCTCTTAGCAAACATGAGTAGGTCATCTGCAAAGCACAAATGTGTGATGTTTAGCTTGGAGCAGTTTGGGTGATACTTGAATTTTTTTCTCCATTTTTATTTTATTAAGACTTCTACTCAAATACTCCATAACAATAGCAAATAGAAAAGGAGACATTGGGTCTCCTTGATGTAGTCCTCTGGCAGCATCAAAGGGAGGTGTTGACTCTCCATTTATAACTATAGAATAGTTAACAGTAGTGACACACTCCATTACCCATCTGATAAATTTTTGAGGGAAGTTCAGTTCTGTCAGCATTTGCTCCAAAAATCTCCAATCTACTGTATCATATGCCTTCTGAATATCAACCTTAACCATACATCTGGGAGATATATGTTTTCTTGTATAAGCCTTCACCAACTCATGTGCCATTATCACATTATTTGTTACCTTCCTTCCTGGGATGAAGCCTGATTGAGTTTCAGTGGTTATAGTTGCTATCACCTTCTGAATTCTGCTAGGAATGACCTTTGCTACAATCTTGTATAAAACAGTGCAGCAAGCAATTGGCCTATACTCCTTAATTGTAGCAGGGTTGACAACCTTTGGTATCAGTATGACTGCTATACAATTAATCCCCTTATACATTCTGCCTGTTGTGAAGAACTCTTGTACAACTTCAATGATTTCTTCGTTAATGACTGGCCAAGCTTTTTTATACAATACTGCATTATAACCATCCACTCCCGGAGCTTTGTCATCTCCTATAGTTTGAAGACCTGAATAGATCTCCTCCTCTGTCACTTCTTCACAAAGTTGGAGCTGTTGAGTGTGATTCAGTACATTCCCTCTTCTCATGATTACCTTGATAACTGTTGTTACATTCTGCAAAGGTGTTCCCATAAGTGACTTATAGAACTGTATTATCTCTATCTTGACGTCTCTAGCTTCTGTTAATTTGCCTCTCACTTGAGACTGTAATTCTAATATTTGCTTCTTCTGTTTTCTATCATTTATAACAGCTGAAAATAATTTGTGTTAGCATCTCCAAGTTTGATCCATCTTGACCTAGCCTTTTATTTCAGTGCACTTTCTTCTATCATTGACCACTTCTCTAGTTGGCAGATCATCTTCTTTTCTTCCATTGCTAACTCATCTAAGTATTGGTGTCTTGGCTTGAGTTGTATTTCTTGAAGATCCTCTCTTGCTTGAGTAATTCTTGTTGATACACCTTTGAATTCAGTTTCATTTAGTCTCTTCGGCTTCTCCTTTAATTCCTTCTGCTTAGTCCAAATATTCCTCATCTTATGTGAGTGATATCTTTACTTCCAGTTTTCCTCCACTAGATGAAGAAAATCCTCATGAGTTGCCCAAATATTGAAGAATTTAAAAGTTATTTTGACCCTTGGCTCCCTCACATTTGTGGTTATCATCATTGGACAGTGATCAGATATATGAGGGAGTTTATATTCATTCAGCAAATGGCGACATTTTAACATCCATTCTGTATTTCCAAAAGCGCTATCAATCCTACACCATATTATTTCACTTCCTTGTTGCTTATTTATCCAAGTATAGTAGTCTCTTTTCTATGTCAGTTCATTCAACATCAATTGCTGAATACATTCTGTGAAATCTTTTATCTCATGGCTAGTGACTGCTGCTCCTTTCAACCTGTCTTGTGGACTTAAAAAAGCATTAAAATCTCCCCAAAATGATCCATGGTTTGGCTATTGTTTGAGCAAAATTGCTCAATTGATTCCATAACTCTCTCCTCTGCTCCACTGTGTTATAAGCATACGCTATTGTCATTGCACATTCAATTTGTTGATTTCTTCTCACCACTTCACAGTGAATAAACTGTAATGCCTTCTTCAGAACTTCAACCTTATAAGCATTAGCATCCCAAATCATCCAGATTCTGCCATTCTGTACATAGCTACAGTTATTCTCAAAACCCCATTGTGGGACAATTTTATTATAGATTGCTAGAGTTCTATGTTCCTTCACCCTTGTCTTCACTAATCCTGCTACTTTAATTTATTCTCTTTGAGATACTTAGCTAATTCTTTTTGCTTATATCTCTTATTCAAACCCCCCATGTTCCATACTAACTATGTCATTATTGACGATATATAAATCCTCCACCTATATCAGTTGGTAGGAGTTTTATCATCACATCATCTTCACATTGCGATAGCTCAAATTCATTTCGCACTGGAATGGTTGCTTCAATCAGCTGCTGCACAGGTCGACCATTAATTTTTTTTAGTTGCCTTCCCTTTTAACAATTGCTTCTCTGTATAGTGTAGATTCAAGCCCCCTGTGTCCATTTTCTCTGTTGGTTTGGTGAGTGGTTTCTGTAAACTGATTTCCCTTCTTCTCTTCATTAGTTTCAACTACAGTTCTCTTGTCTTACTTTGGTACCCAGGCTTGCACCATCTTCTTATGGCCTTGTTTCTTCTTTTCAAAGTTGTTGAATCTGTGTTCCTCATTCTTCACATCCTTCAGTTTCAGCTTTGCACAATTATGTCCTATCATTAGACATTCATCACAATAGTCTGGCTTCCATTCAAACATAACCAATTGTTGAAATGTTTTCCCTGATGGATCAAGAACAATTACTTCATCTGGTAAAGGCTTGGTGACATTAACCTCTATAAGCATCCTGACAAATGATACTCTAGTTTGCTTTGCTTACATTCATCCGCGTATTTTGGCACTCCAATTGCACTAGCTATCCTGCTCAATGGATCTCGGCTCTAGCAATTCATAGGTAGGATAGGGAATTTAATCCACAGAGGCAATTCTATAAGAAACTCGGCATTGAAATCAAATTCAGGGCACCATTGTTTCACAATCATTGGCTTATTATTGATGCTATATGGTCCTGTATATTGCACTTCTTGCAAATCAACTATCGACTTGAATTTAACTATATAATACCCTTCTTCATGGTAATAAACTTCAGGTTCAGCTACCATATTCCAATTTTGAGTCCATAACGCTTTATATAGTTATACCCTTGAGTTTCCCCTATCACATAGACCACTAATGCAGTTTTCCACTTATCAGCTTTCCTGTTCGTTTCTTCCTTATCGAGCTTGACCGTTAAATTTCCATCAATCAACTCTGGTGGTATGTAATCAAGTGACATACCGCTAATTGCTACCCGATTGCGATTAAAAAGTCCAGACCAAGTGATGTTTGTCTCTTATCCCTTCAATGGCTGTTCGGGCTTCCTCAAATCTGGCTGGAGTTGTGTTGATTTTTGTTCTTCAGTAATTCCTGGTAATTGCAGTTGTAGAGGCTCACTTATGTTCAATTTCCTAGCTCTAGCTGACAATTTGCCCGTCGAAATTAGCAGAGACAAAGGGGGAAATTGAGTTGCTAGTGGTGTAATCACTCGTTGTTCACTTCCATTTTCTAGGGTTTCAGCTATAACCCTAGCACTAACCGAGCTTCCCACTGTTACGAGTGCTAGCCATGGCCGCTGCCGTCGGCATAGATTTGCTTAATCTGCGCCGATCGCCCTAGTCTAGAGAGAGAATATCTTTTGAGATAGGGTGTGTTTGGTATGACGGAAAATATTTTCTGAAAAAATATTTTTCCATTTTTCACTGTTTGGTTGCACAAAATAGTTTGAAAAATATTTTCCTAGATATCACATTTTCCTGAAATTAGAGGAAAATGACTTCCCTAGAAAAAGTTAGGAAAATATTTTCCAAAAAAACTCCACTTACCCTCACATCTAATACCAAACCCCACCCCCTTCTCTCCCTAACCCCACCTCTCCCACCCCTTCTCTCCAAAAAGGTTTTTTTTTTCAAATTTCAGTTTTTTCTTCCGTCACCATCCACCCTGCTAACCCCCCCTCCCCCCACCCGCGAAACAAATTATTATTTTTTACTTTTTTTT
>NC_031994.1:42046105-42086176 GCF_001879085.1 Nicotiana attenuata | reverse complement strand
TTCCTGACCACCCACCTCCCCCCCCCCCCCCACAGCCCCATCCCGCACAATTTTGATTTTTACTTTTTTATCCAAATTTTTATTTTTCGTTTTTCTGAACACCCCCCCCCCAGCCCCCTGCCCCTTCCCCCTCCCCGAGAAAAAACTATTTTTTTTTTTATATATTTTTACTTTTAGTTTTTTCATCTTTCGGTTTACAAGTTTTAAAGTTATGAATACTCTTGAGAAGTTATTTTCCTTAATTTGCGTACCAAATACGAAAAATGTGTAAGATTACTACTTGTTTTCCAAGAAAATATTTTTCGTTATACCAAACACACCATAGTCGATGAAAGGGACCATTGTAGAAGAAGAATAAAATAACTGATGATATATACTCCCTCGTTCTAGTTTATGTGAACATATTTTATTTTTGATCCGTAAAGAATGACCCTTTCCTAAATTTGAAAACAATTTAGCTTAAACTTTCAATTTTACCCTTAACGAGAAGCTTTTATAACCACACAAATACTTTGGACCCCTTTTTAATTTATTTAGGACAACAAATTCAATTTTTTTTATTTTTTCTTAAACTCTGTGCCCAGTCAAATAGGTTCACATAAATTGGAACGAAGGGAGTAGCTTACATGTGAATTTGCAGAAGTAAATAATGAAGAATTCAGGTAAGTTTTGTTGGTTCTTATTAGAACGAAGAAGGAGATTAAAAGCGGGGGTCTGACTGTCCTTGGATGGGAAAAGTAAATTTTTGGTTTTGTCTTTTCTTCTTATGACACGTGTCATTGGATGTGTTTGGTATAACGGAAAATGTTTTCCGTAGAAAATATTTTCCAAACATGAAAATAACTTTCCATGTTTATTTTCCTTAATTTGGTACGCAAATTAAGGAAAATAACTTCTCAAGAGTATTCATAAATAATTTAGATACAATAAACATGAAACCATAAACTTTCGAACCAACAACCTTTCGAACCAACCAATTTCATAAACTTCTTAACCGCTAAACTTTCAAAACCGTGAACTTTCGAACCCGTAAACTTTATAATATAAACCCGTAAACTTCCAAACACATAAACCTCCAAACTCATAACTTTGGAAATTGTAAAATTTCGAACGTGTAACCAAAAGATAAAAAAACAAAAACTAAAAATATATTTAAAAAAAAATTCCGGGGGAGGGGGGTGCAGAAAAATAAAAAACAAAAATTTGAAATTACGAAAAAAAAAGTAAAAACTTTTTTTTGTGCGGGGTGAAGGGCAGTGGGGTGGGGGTGGGGAGGTGGGTGGTGCAGAAAAATGAAAAAAACAGAAATTTAAAATTATAAAAAAAAAGTAAAACAAATTTTTTTTGCAAGAGGGGGGGGGGGGGAGGGGGGAGCTGGGGTAGCAGGGTGGGTGGTGACAGAAAAAAAATTGAAATTTGAAAAAAAAAACCTATTCGGAGGGGGGGGTTGGGGTTGGGTGAGAGGGTGGTGAGGGTGGGGAAGGTTAATAAGGAGTTTTGGTAAATATTTTTCCTTCTCTTGATAATGAAATATTTTTCTCCAATTGGAGGAAAATGAGTTCATAAGGAAAACGTTTTCCAAAATATTTAGGCCAACCAAACCTAAGAAAATTGAAAAATATTTTACGAAAAATATTTTCTAACGTACCAAACACACCCTTTATCTTATTCATTCTTTGATACATCATGGGCAAGTAATGTACATCCGGTTGATTTTTTTATTGACTTAAAGACACATTTTTACTGAGTTAAGATGTCTATTTGGTCACTAGTTAAGTTAAAGTCTCTAACTTATATTATGCCAAATTGAAGGGGCTACCTAGGTATTTAGTCATTAAAATATTACTCCTTTATGAATAATTACAAATTGTTTCAAATAGCAAAATAGCAAATGTCTAATAATTTTGAGAGAAACAAAATTATAAAACAAATAGCCAGTGCAAATATAAATTTCGACTATCTATATTCAATAACAAATGTTTAAACGATATTCATTCTCATATTTTCCATTAGAAAATATAGAATATTACGGCTCGTAATTGGAGCTACTCTCAATCTTCATATTTCTCTAGAAAAATATAACTTTTATTATTCATTTGACAAAGAATTTTAAGGGTCAATAGTACTGAAAATTTAGCACATGATTTTGCGTATGAATTATTGGGTGAGTCATGAACATTGAACTTTACGCGCATTTTAAGTATCCAGCCGGATCTTGGGGCATAAGCCCCAACAAACAACCATAGGTGAACCTCGTGGCTTTTTGCAAGTGCTCTTCCGGGAGCAAGCCCCAAAAAAACTTTTTAAAATATTGCTTTGAACCAGCATCTATATTCTCAGCGCAAGTAAAACCCGAGGTAAATTCGAAAGTTTCAGTTAAATTCTGATACTATGTTTAGTCACAACCAGCCCTAAACTCTTATCTTGGTATCTCCGAGAACACATTAGTCATTCGGTGTTAATAATTTATTAAATTGAGGATATTTTTGAATTTCTGTTACTGTCAAATGGTACCAACGTTTTCATTCAATGTTTTCTATTTGCAACTGCATAATGACAAGCTAAGAGAAAAGAATTTGATATTAAAAATTTACTTGTTTATGTAACATGTAACGACCCATCGTTCAGTGGTTTGAGGCTCGAGTAGTTTTATTTCATGTATTATGACTTGTAAGTGTAGTCGGATTTGAATTTCGGGAAGTTCGGAGTTGATTGGAAAGGAAAATTCTCAATTCAGAAGCTTTAAGTTGAAAGAATTGACCAAGGTTTGACTTTTGAGTAAACGACCTCGGAATCGGGATTTTAAAGTTCTAAAAGGTTCGTATGAGGATTTTGGACTTGGGCGTATGTTCGGGTTAAGTATCGGATGGTCCGGAAGCATTTCGGCTTGTTGTAGAAAGCTGGTTGCCATGGATATGCAGGTTTTACTACCTGGTCTGGAAGGTTGTGGGAGTATATCCCATGTGATGATTGTATAAGTGTGATATGTTAGTCATTTAAGTGTTAGAGATCGAAATAAGGTATGAAGATTCCGGTATTGTCGTTGATTGGAGAGTTTATGTATGAAAAACGCTCTATCCTTTGGTTGCAGACTATGAAAGTTTGTTCCATATTTGACGATTGATCGTATGTGTCATGAATAGGGTCATTGTGGATCTTTGGAATGTTATTGGCCCATTATGGGATGATCGAGATTGGCTTGTGGTTCGTTAGTAGGCCTAATATGAATGTATATTTTACACCAAATCATATATGCTTATTCGGCATAACATTGCTTATGGATGAGTCTTCGGGCGTAGCAGATGTTATTCATATTGTCGTTTATTTCATGTGTTACTCTTTTATGTCATGTGGGTTGTGAGATGGTTTAATTTTTCACACGCGTGTTGTGATCCGGTGTAGCTTGTGGTGTTATATGAGCGAGATGGCTCTCGAGATGCAGGTCGTTTATTACACCTTAGACGTGCTTGGCATTTTGTAGCGCATGGCGCTATCTGTCTCCCTAGGGTTGTGTTTATGCACTTGACGTGCTGATGGTCGATATTCGGGCATTTCGTGGGTATAAGCGTTCTGGCTCGGTAGGTAATTCCTTATTGATTGTATGTGTGGATCGGGTGGCACGCCACCACGGGTATGATGTTTAGACGGATTGCACGCTGCATCAGTGAGATGTTGAGTACGGTTCCTTATACTTATTTCATGTGTGTTGTTTCTTACCCTTGGGATAGTCCACAAGAATTTGTCGATATTTCCGATTAAATCTTCTATTCATAGCGTTTGTCTGGTTGATTTGAGTGTTATGCGGGCTGGGTAGTTCCTTACCCGAGTTCGTTTTTCTTATTGGTCATATTCAAGTTGTAGCTTGTTGGCGCATTGATGGCGTCGTATGAGATTTTAGATGGTGTTTGAGGTGGCTTGTTTCCCGAGCGGCTTGTACTAGGTGAGACGAGGTTGTATGACCCGAAATCAATGCAATCGGATTTATATAAGGTATATTAGAGGGAAATTGTCACTATTCAGTTCAGAATGAGGCAAGGGTTCTTGTTGAATGGAAGAATTTCATGAATTATTGATTTGGTGGGTGGTTATGAGATTCTATACATCTCTTTCATCGTTGTAGTATTGTGAGGGTTGGAACATGGCTTATATGTGTTATGAGGTACACTACGGGCATCATGTTAGTAAATTTGCAACTTCTACGGTTGGAGGATGTTATTATGGGCATACGAATTATATGATGCATTGTGTGATTTTAGCATGGGTGCATGATCATGTTTTGGTACAGTGTGTTGAGATTGATACAGTGTTCGTATGTTAGAATCGAGTCTTGTAGAGAATTCTGGATGTTGTAATTTAGTTCTAAGGCTTGTGGGCTAAGGTAGCAGGAAACATCTTCAGTATGGATTGAGCTAATGTGCTCATATAGGTTGTTGTGGTAGGGGTAGGTGCACGAGGTGTTAAACAGTGCTTTTGGGCAACCATGGAATGGATCTTGGCACGTTCGAGGATGAACGTATGCTTAAGTGGGGGAGAATGTAACGATCCGACCGGTCGTTTTGAGCTCTAGCGCGTCGTTCAGCGGTTTGAGGCCTTGAGTAGCTTCACTTCATGTATTATGACTTGTAAGTGTAGTCGGATTTGAATTTCAGGAAGTTCGGAGTTGATTGGGAAGGAAAATTCTCAATCTGGGAACCTTTAAGTTGAAAGAGTTGGCCAAGGTTTGACTTTTGAGTAAACGACCTCGGAATCCGGATTTGAAGGTTGCACTAGGCTCTTATGATGATTTTGGACTAGGGCGTATATTCAGATTAAGTATCGGATGATCCGGAAGCATTTCAGCGCTTATCGTGAAAAGTTGGCATTTTGAAGGTTTTAGAATTTCCTAAATTCGAGCTGAAGTGGACTTTGGTGTTATTGATGTCCGTTTGGGATTCCAAGCCTTGGAATAGGTTCATATTGTGATTTGTGACTTGTACGCAAAATTTAGTGTCATTCCGAAATGTTTAAGTGTGATTCGGATGCGTTCGATGAAGGATGAAGGTTTGAAAGTTAAGAGAGTTTAAGAAATTGAGTTTGATCTTTAATTCTAGCTTTCAATGTTGTAATTTGTGTTCCAAGCCTTTGGACAAGTTTACATAGGGTATATAAACTTATTAGAATGATTGGATGGGGTTCTTCAAACCACGGGTGAGATTTGGGGTGGTTTCGGACCACTTTTAGGCCCTTTTGAACTTTTGATATCTGATGCCAAGGGTGTGAATTGCGACCGCGGAGGTCCGGGCCGCGATTGCGAAGAGCAAAGTGCATTTATGGCCTTGTGAATCGTGATTGCGGAAGGAAGGGTCGCGATCGCGTAGAAGGAATTTCTGTTGTCAGTGATATTATTTCTGGAGCTTATATTTTGCAAGCTATAAGGAATTTTGGGATGATTCAAAAATAAAAGTTGTAGGCCTTGGAATCTGGTTTTCTAAGAATCAAACCGTTTTTCATTTTGAATTTCTTACAAAATGTTATAGCCACTATACCGAAGGGTATCTGTGAAGAAGAAAATGAAATTTATACATCGCGATCGTGTAATTTTGGCCGCAATCGCGATGAAGGAAATGATGCTGGAACTTTTGTTAACCGCAATCGCATGGCTAATGACTGCGATCTCGAAGAAGGAGGCCTGGAAGGTGATATTTATAAGGTGTATTAAATATCTAATTTTGAGCTCAAATATTCTCTTATAAGTTCTTGGAGCACATGTGGGGCGATTTGGGGTGATTCTTTAAGATCAATTTCGCCATTTATCATAAAGTAAGTTATTCCTACTTGTCTGGAGTTTATTACATGGCTTATATATTGATTTTAACATGAAAATTGATAAAAATTGTGGAATTTTTGGAAGAAAACCTAGAAATAATAATTTTGGATTTTGACCACGAAATTGGACATGAAATTAAGAATAAATTATATATTTGAGTTCGTGGCGTATTGGTTAATGATTGTCTTAAAAAAAATCGAATTCCGAGCACGTGGCCTGGGGTTGACTTTTCGAGCGTAGCTGTGAATTATTATAAATTGTTAAGTTATGAGTATTCGAGTATATTTTGATTGGTTTGCACATTATTTGGATAGTTTCGGATCGATGTGCATCGGTTTGAGGTGTTAGGGAGGCCTTGGAGCCGGTTATCGGATTTCAAAGCGAGGTAAGTCTCATGTCTAACTTTGTGAGAGGGAAATTACCTCATAGGTGATGTATTTGTTATGTGTTACTTGTTGTGGAGGCTACGTACGCACGAGGTGACGAAAGTCCTTACGTAGCTAATATCATGCTTATGTCCGTGTAGACTTAGGACTATATCATGCGATATTTGTATTAGCTAAATTCAACTTGTTAGTTTAATTACCTAAACTTGTAAATGTAATTTTATTAGAGATCATGTTAGGTCGAATCTCGATACCTTGAGTTGTTTGATGGGATATCCGATTACTCGTAACAGTTATGCTTACTTTATGTTCCTGTTCTTGTATTGCAAATACGTGACTCGTAATTCAATAAGTTTCTCCTCTTATTGTGGATCGGGCCGAATGCCTCGGCAGTATATTTGTGATGGATCTATGGTTCGCACCGGTCGATTTATTATATTGATTTGTTGGACCACTAGTAAGTGTCGATGTCGACCCCTCGTCACTACTTTTTCGAGGTTAGGCTAGATACCACTTATTGTGCAGGTATATTTCTGATAGTCATTTGGGCGGCGCAGTTGTCGATGGGACTTTATGGTGAGATGTATTCCGTGTTACGATCTGAAGCACACTAAGTCTCCATCATATTCATTTATTTTATCATGTCTATCTCATATTTCAGCCAGATATTGTATTATTATTGTACTTCCTAGTAGATGCTCATGCACTCGTGACACCGAATTTTGGGATGTTCTAGTAATTTTTTGTGATTTTGCTTAACATTATCACACTTTTATTTTAAATTTTACCAAATTATATTGTAACGACCCGACCGGTCATTTTAAGCTCTAGCACGTCATTCAGCGGTTTGAGGCCATGAGAAGCTTCTCTTCAGGTATTACGACTTGTACGCGTAGTCTGAATTGAGCTTCAGGGAGTTCGGAGTTGATTTGCAAATAGAATTCTCATTTTGGAAGCTTAAAGTTGGAAGAATCTGACTAAGGGTTGATTTTGAGTAAACGATCTTGGAATCGGGATTTGAAGGTTCCAATAGGTTCATATGATGATTTCAGACTTGGGCGTATGTCCGGATCAGGTTTTGGATGACCCGTGAGCATTTCAGCATCTATTTTTGGAAGTTAGCATTTTGGAAGAAATTCATAAATTTGGGCTGAAGTGCATTTCAACGTTTTCGATGTCCATTTGGGATTTCGGGTCTGAGAATAGCTGGGTATGGTGATTCTGGTATTGGGAGCGCGTCCGGAAGTGGATTTGGAGGTCCGTAGGTCATTTTGGAGTCGTTTGGCGAAAGTTAGAAATTCGAAGGTTTTTGAGAAGTTTGACTGGAAGTGGACTTTTTGATATCGGGGTCGAATTCCGATTTCGGAAGTTGGAGTAGGTTCGTAATGTCAAATACGACTTGTATGCAAAACTTGAGGTCAGTCGGACGTGATTTGAAAGGTTTCGGCATCGAATGAAGAAGTTTGAAGTTCTAAAGTTCATTAAGCTTGAATTGGAGTGCAATTCTTGGTTTTCGTGTTGTTTGATGTGATTTGAGGCCTCGAGCAGGTCCGCATATTGTTTTGGAACTAGTTAGTGTGATTGGACGGGGTCCTGGGGGCCTCGGATAGAATTCGGGTGGTTAACGGATTGAAAATAGAACATAAGGAATAGCTGAAGTGCACCAGCTCTGGTGTAATCGCACCTGCGCAAGTTTGATCGCAGGTCAGTGATCGCAGAAGCGAGGAAATGGTCGCAGGTGCAGTTTGGGCGAAGAAGGGCAGTGACCGCAGGTGCGAAAGGTTGTCCGCACCTGCGAGGTCACAGATGCGGTGAAGCGTCGCATGTGTGAGAATGAGAAAGGAAGCCTGGGACGCAGGTGCAGAAATTTACCCGCAAATGCGGGTGCGCATCTGCAGGGAGACCGCAGATGCGGAATTTGGACTTGAGCCCGGGACCGCAGAAGAGGCACATGCGCTGCAGAAGCAGGGCCGCAGAAGCGGCCTATGCACCGCAGGTGCGAAAAGGCTGGAGGCAGTGAGGTTTCTTTAAAATGGAGGCTTGGCCTATTTTTCTTCCATTCTCTCTTGGTGGGACGATTTTTGGAGAGCTTCAAGTGGGGATTTCATCATTCAAGTCGATGTAAGCTATCCCTAACTATTGTGAGTTAAATACATTGATTATGAATATATTTTAAAATAGAAGTTATTGGAAATTTGGGGTTTTGAAGAAAAACCTAGAAATTGGTATTCTTAGATTTTTAACCACAAAATTGGGCATGGAATTGGTAATAAATTATATATTTGAGTTCGTGAGGTTATGGGTAAAATTTATCTTCAAAAAAATTTCGGAATCCGGGAAAGTGGCCCGAGGGTGATTTTGTCAACTTTTCGAGCAGAGTTGGGAATTTGTATAAATTGAATATTTATGAGTAATTGAGCATATATTAATGGGTTTGCATAATTATTGGCTAGTTTTGGAGCGTTGTGCATCGGCTTGATTCATCGGAAGGGCGTGGAATGCCGGTTATGGGACTTCGGAGCGAGGTAAGTCTCCTTTGTAACCTTGTAAGAGGGATTACCCCGTAGGTGAAATAAATCAATATGTGCTCCTATTTGTGGGGGCTACGTACGCACGACGTGACGAGAGTCCGTGCGTAGCTACTATTATGCTTAAGTTTGGGTAGTCTAGGACCCAAAAAGCATGCTTTACTTGTAATATTTGCAATCTTGTTGTCAATTAAAAATGCTTAAATCATATCGAACTTTGTAAATAAATTTCTAAAAGGCTAGACATCGTTTTCTTGACTTTCAAAAGAGAAATTGCCTGTTTCTTGGATAATTACCCCTTGATGAATTCTTGATTGACTGCTTGAATGTGTTTATTTTTTGTGGAACGGGTCGAACGCCTTGGTAGATTAAATAGATGCATCTATGGTTCGCGCCATTCGACCCTCTGGCAGTGCACAGTTTAAATATTTGTTGGATCGGGCCGTTCGACCTCGGAATGATTTGCGCATGCTTGTATTGCTTGCCTTGAAATTGATAATTAATGATATTGCCTGCCCGGTCTGAGATAAATTGATAAATGATGAAATATGAATTTGGAAACCTCTTATTATCAAAAGAATTATTTACTTGCTTCATGATTTCCTTGAGGTTTACTGTCGTTTCAATAAATCCACGACTTATTATATTATTGATGGCTATAGTAAGTGTCGGAGTTGACCTCTCTTCACTACTTCTTCGAGATTAGACTGGATACTCACTGGGTACGTGCTGTTTTCGTACTCATACTGTGCATTTTTGTTGCACAGGCACATGTATGTCTAGTGGCCTCGTTGGGCGCAGCGGCATGTTCGATGCGGAGACTTAGGTGAGCTGCATCTCTCGAGCCAACCCGCAGCCAGTAGAGTCTCTTTCAGAGTATTGTATTTTCTTTTCTGTCTGTGAGCACGTGATTTTTGCCCTATATGAATTACTCCCACAAATTCAAAACAAAATAATTTCTCCATTGTTTGTAATTTTGTGGATTTTTGTGGCATTTTTCGTTAGTTGTTTGCATATTGTCTGCGCATGTTTATTTCATTTGACTAATGAAAAAATACAAAAATACTTGACATTTGCACTTAGGGTTTAACTTTGCATTTTAGGATTAATTAGTAGTAAAGAAAATAACAAAACTAGTTCAATTCGCATTTTTTAATTTTGATTTTTGATTTTTAGTAGTGTTTCTTTTGAATTTATTTGGTGTTAATTAGTCTAGGATTAGTTGAGTATTAGGAGTTAATTTAGATTTTTACTTGAATATTAGGAATTAATTTGGATTTTTAGGAATTAATTAAAATGAATAATTGAATTGAAAGATAGAAGTTTGGGTTGTTCAGATTTAATTAACCCAGGCCCAATAGATACCCCTTTTAATCCGCACAACCCAGGCCCAAAACGCCTTAGCCCAGTCTGGCTCTGAGACGCGAAAACGACGTCGTATTGCCCAAATTAATCTCAACCATCGAGGTTGATTAATCCAACGGATGGGAAGCCCCCATCATTAACTATATAAGTGTCTGAACCCAACCCCACCCCCCTCAGACCCCATACCCCTCGCTTCTCTCATCAACATCAGAGAACCCTTCATCTCACCGCCGCCTACCACCACACGCCGCCGGCCGAAAATCGCCTCCGCCGGCGGCGATCGTCCGATGAACCTAAAATTTACACCACGAATTTCCCATGACCTCCTCTTTCCAAACCATAAACTTCCATGGCTCGAATCACACCCAATCTTCTCGAATATTCGAGTTTGTTGCCGCGGCCTACGCCGCCCACGGCGGCGCCTCCCCAAATCATACCAAATTTACACTCCACAACCCCCAGGCCGCTCTAAGCTCCATTCTCATGTTTACTGCACAAGAATCCTAACCGAAGTCCTTCAATTTCACATCTAGGGTTTGAGTCTAATAGTGAGTTTCCCCCGATTCTTCTCTTGTTGTATTTCTTTCTTCTTCTGCTCTCTTCCTTTTGCTTCCTGTGATTTGATCTTGCTTTGGTAGTTGTTGTTAATTAGGTAGTTGTTGTTTGAATGCATATAAATATTAACTCAGTAAGTTTTTTCGTTTATTTCTGTTTTGATTCTTAGTTTTGGATTCCATATATGTTCTAACAATCGTTTTGTAGTATAATTCTGTTCATTCTTGTTTAATCTTGCGTCGTTATTTTAGATTCTAGTTTAGTTTTTGTTTCGAATTTGTTTCTATCTGTCTTTGATTCATTAGTCAATCCTGTTTGAAGTCCTGTTTGAAGTCCTGTTTGAATTCTAATCCCTTATGATTGTGGTAGCTAGGATTAGTTAGTTTAAGACAGTTTAATTGGTAATTATCTTTCACAATTCCATAGTTTGGTGTCTAGTTGCAAATAACCCTTAGGCTTAGTTTAGTAACTCTAGTTAAATAATTATTTGGATATAGTTGTATTAAGGATAGTAATTTCAGCATGAGTTCAAGGGCAATTTAGGTACTTAGAGTGACACAAAATGTTGTAGGTTAAAATAGAATACCCTACACTCTTCTAGAAGAGGGCCTTAGTGTACATTTTGATAGTTTGGTGGCCATAACTTGAGCAGCAAGTCAGAACATTAGGGATTATTGAATAAAATCTGAAATAAAAGAGGGAAAAAAAGTGTGAGTGAGATCTAGAAGCTTCCCCCTGAAGTTTGCCTATAAAAGGCAGCCTACCTTCCTTCTTTTCCAAGTTTTGAAGATGAGAAAAATTCCAAAAGATCTGAAAATCTGAAAAATCCCTAAAAATCTCTAAAAGTTTAGAGGCTCTAAAAATTCCCCCCCCCCCCCCACTCTCACAAGCATAGATCATCTCAAATTTTGACTTTCAAATTCAAAAACTTCTCTTAGATCTTATTTTCCTCCAAAAAAACCAAAAAAAAAAACAACAAAACCAACAGAAAATCCAAAAAAATCTACTGTTACATTGAGATTTTAGATTAATTGCAAGTCTAGTTTGGTCCTAGATTCAATTTCAAGTCGTTTAGGAGTTATTTCAAAGCTTTTTGGTTTGTTTCTGGTGGCTAAAGTTTCAGAGATCTGTTAGGACTAATTTTGAGTAGGACTTTTCCTTTTATTATTAGAGACAAATAAAAAAATATAAAATCATAGTTACTTTAGGACTTGCCCTTTTAAATAAAATGAGACGGGTCTCGCCGCACAAAACATATAAATTGCGGGGCCCTCATTAAACGATTATATAAAAATATTTAGAATTCGGGGCGTGCCATTTAGCGAATTTTCATGGCCTCCCGCAAAGTTATAACACGTTAGTCGCTTTAGGCGCGTTCTTTGAATAATTTTACCTTCTTAACTACGGGTGTGCATTTCATGCGATCCAAATCCAAATCCCAAAACGTTGAATAAGAGGTGTCAAGGATCCGGGCGCATTTCATGTGACGTGATCCAAAAACACGCTCTTAAACGGCGCTCACTTTCATTAAAACTAATTAAAATTGGTTAAATAATTCTAAAAATTGCAATAGGATAACATGTATTAAAATCAGACTTTAGCCAAATATAGCAGTTGAGCGACCCTGCTAGAACCACGGAACTCGGAAGTGCCTAATCCCTTCTCTCGGGTTAACAGAATTCCTTACCTGGATTTCTGGTTCGCGACTATTAAACAGAGTCAAACCCTTTCCTCGATTCGGGATTCAAACCGGTGACTTGGGACACCATAAATCTCCCAAGTGGCGACTCTGAATCTCTTAATAAAATGAATTCCATTTCGATTGTCCTTTAATTGGAAAAACTCCTTTTATTATACGCTTCATGGGGTGTAGTAGGTGAAAGAGGAGGTGTGACACTGTCCAACTTGTATTCCGGACAGTTATAGTGTTATATTTTATTTCCTAGAAATTGCTCATGCACTTGTGACACCGGGTTCTGGGATGATTATGGGATTATTTAGTATTGAAATTTTTAAAAATGCTATTATTTACTCTGTGAAGTTCACCATTTATTATTTGACTTAAGGAAATTTTGATTTCAAAAATACTAAAACAAGAACCAAATTAAATTTTTTTTGTTGGCTTGCCTGACAGTGGTGTCCGGCGGCATCACGACCTTTAATGAATTTTGGGTCGTGACAACATGGTATCAGAGCAATAGGTTCCCTTAGGTCTCACGAGTCATGAGCAAGTCTAGTAGAGTCTTGCGAATCGGCACGGAGACGTCTGTACCTATCTTCGAGAGGCTACAGGGCTATGAGGAGCACTTTCCTTCTTGATTCCTCATCGTGCGGTTTGATTCCTTTGGGGCTTATGCCTACATTTCCTTTCCATTCAATCTTATGCGACGTGAAGCGCTTGTTATAAATCGGGAGTTGAGGAATTATAATGGTACCACAGATGTGGTGCAGGGTGTTTCTCCATGCGTAGTTGTTTGGGCTATTGTCATCGCCTTGCGAAAGGATGTTCTGTCATTTTAGCTCAGTAGCGGTACTTCTAAGAGCATTGAGGCTATACACAGGTTGCTATGATGCTCATGATCGGTTATCGCACGGTATTGATGTGATGGTAGGATACTTGCCTAAGTGTCGGGGCAGTGAATCACTTGAAAGGAGGTCTACTCAGAGCATTGTTCAGAGATTCGGTATTTTATTTCTGGCAAAGGAAAGGCAATCGAACTATAAATGTTCAGGTTTGGGTTGATAGAGTAACGAGACTTAGTGTTTTTGAGTGTGGTGGAATTTTCATCTGTGATGAGGTGTCGTCGTCCTTGATTGAATGTGTCAAGTTCGCCGATGTTATGGTTTTCTTCACTTCGCCTTTGGGCAGAGTAGCGTGAAAGGGTACCGGAGAAGCGGCTGTCAAAGATCGCGTTGTGCAATGATTCAGGATTCAATTGGCATTCCTAGTGTTGATGGCTCGAGGAAAGATGATTCTTGGGAAGGTTTAAAGTTAGTAGCGATTTATTGGTTCAAGTGCTACAGAGATGGATTTTGATTTAACGCAACAACTGGGCAACAAAGGATGAGGAAGGACATGTGGGAAGTTTCATGCGGTGGTTAAACTTCTAGAAGGCCAAGTGTGACAAGCAGGAGTCGAGTAGTTGCTTAAAGGTTGAGTTTGACCAAGTGAGAGAGTGGCGGAGTAGCATATGGGTTCTGCGCTAGGATGACTACACAACTTGAGGAATGTTTAGAATGATTTGGGAATTTTAGTAGACGGTGATTGGGTCTACGGGCTTAATTCAAAATATTGGCTAGTATTCGGCGGGAGGTTGGATGCAACAGAAAAGAGTTGCTTGACATCGAGAATGATACAACATAACTTTGAATTGGAGGATATTGTCGCACGTTTAGTTGATGCCCCTGAGGAATGAATGGACTTGTACAGCTAGTGAATGAGAACGGGCTCAGGTTGGGTTACTGATGTCGTAGTGATTGTACCCCGTGCAGCGATGTTGGAAGATGCCGGCATGTAATTTCCACAGGTGGCTTATCTCCGGTGATCAGGTCAGCGGTCGTGTGGTTGACGAAGCTTCTGCGAAGGATTTTACTGACTACCCAGTAAGAGGTCGAATATTGGAATGTTGCTAGAGATTCAGAGTGTTCCTAAAATGCTAACAGAAGGATTTCGAGGAATTTGGCGGGTTGGTTGTGCAAGATCATGTCAACAATGAAGAAAGAATTTTGGTGGGTTCCAGAGTTAAGTAATAGTAGCTTCAAGCTAAGTGGGAGTGTCCCACCGCCTACGATTGGATTGTATGGTTATCTACTTATGAGGTTTTTGGTTATCGGCATATGGATGGGTTACTGCGACTAAGGAAAGATAACATCAGTGGTAATTTGAGCAAAGGATTTGAGGAATGTGTTCTAAAACTGGCATTATCGATTCATGTTCAGGCTTTGGGAAGACTCAGGAATTTTGCTTCGTGTAGAAGTGAGTTATAAGGAAGGTGATTCGGCCGGGTGCTTCTTTAAAGGGGTGTTCAGGTGCTAGCAAAGCCTTAGAGTTGATTATATCCAGGACCAAGTAAGAGTGGGTGACTCTCAACAACGGTCCTAGTGAATTCAAAAGTTAAAATGAGGTGCCTAGGAATTTCAAGCCCGCGAATCATGCTTTTGCAGCGGATTATAAAAAGAGGCTTGGAGTGTTCTATTATATCTTCGGCTTGCAGTGTAGCATTTGGAGGGATGGGAGAAAATGACTTCGGATTCGTAGAGGAATTATCAGAATGGGTGTACCAATTGAGGATGCGAATATGCGCACAAGGGGGGTATGAAATGGTTCGTGGGATTTGAGACAGGTTGGTCTCGTGATACAAGGCTACTCAAGATGAGTGCGGATTGAGTTCGTTATGTGTTGAATGGAGTTATTATTATTTCTAGGACAAGTCAAGAATAAATTAGAAGAAGTCGGATCGGTTAGCCATGGTTGAATTGGCATGATGGTGGCAGTGATCAGTTCCTCCAGCGTGATTAAATTATGCGTGTGATGGGGGACGGTGCGTGCGAGGCTTCACGGCCGTCGTAATTGATTGTATTTGGATGCAATCGAGTATTATGGCCTGTTATGTGTAGGCGGATCCCGGAAGGGTTATGGTGGTTTAGACCACTACTTGAGGATTTGTGTGTTCTACGGTTATGAGAATTCAGTCATGTGTTGCAATGATTTTCTTGAAACGAGTAAAGTGAAAGGTTTCTATATGATGAAGTGTTTACCCTATTAGTGGTTCAAGAGTTATGACGAAATTCTTATATTATCGCATATTGTCGTGTTAGGTGCAGTGAGCGGTATGAAATTTGAAAGTGAGGATCAAGGTTGCGGTTCGGTGTTGACAAGGATGTCACAAGCTAGAATGAGTAGGAAGGGGAGTTGGATGTTTGTAGTAAGCTAGTATTGTCTTCAGCGTTACCTGAGATCGGCATTTTTCTGTCGCAAGCTTTGCATCTTGGTTACGGATTCTTGATATGCTTTACAACATTAGTGTTACCGGTGGTATGGATGTACAGACTTGTTACCTAGTGCGGAAGGTCGTGGGAGCGTATCTCACGGGAAGATTGTATTAGTGTGACATGTAGTCACTTGATTGATTGAAGATTTAAACCAAGTGTGAAGATTGTGGTAATATCACTAATTTGAGAATTTATGTCTGGAGGGCACTCGGTTTATTGGGTTGGGACTGTGGAGGTTTTCTCCGGATATGAGGGTTGTTCTTGTGAGTTATGGGAAAAAGGGTTATTATGGACTCTTGAGAGGTTATTCACCTAGTACGGTGCGGTCGGAATCGTCTTGAGGTCAGTGGGTGGATTTAAATATGAATATAGGCTCTATATCAGGCCAGATGTGTACATTTCAGCATAGCACTCCTTATGGAGGAGTATTCGAGTGTTGCATGTTATTTCGTCGTCGGCTATTTCATGTAATACTATATGGTGCCGTATGAGTTGTGAAACGGCTTATAAATTTCATATGTGTTGAGGTTCCGCATAGCGAAGGTATTATGTGAGCAGGATGGCTCTCGAGATTCAGATCATATATTGCACCTTAGATGTGCTTGAGTTTTGTAGCATATGACGCTATCTGTCTCCCCAGGGATGGTATTATGCACTTAGCGTGCTGGTGGCCGATATTCTGTATTTTGTAGCAATGAGCAATTTAGCTCGGTAAGTATCTCCTTATATGAATTTTATGTGTGGATCGGGTGGCATGCCGCCACGGGTATGTTGTTTGGATCGGGTTGCACACCGCAACAGTGTGATGTTGAGTACAGTTCCCTACATTCTATTTTGTGTGTTTTATATCCCATTTTCTAAGGAAGGTTCATGACACCTTTTCGGTTGTCTAATTAGTTACGTGGGTTGAGTAGTCCCTTCCAGAGTTAGTTTTCCTTATGTATCACGTTCAAGTTTGTAGCTTATTGGCATATTGTGGCATCATATGAGACTTTTGGCAGCGCCGGAGGTGATTTATTGCTTGAACATCATATACTGGGTGAGACGAGATTGTTGGATCTAGGATCAGTGCGATCGGATTATATGAAGTATATTACAGAGCAAATACCATTATTTGGTTCAGAATGAAGTAATGATTCTTATCAGGAGTATGGACTCAATGATTTGTTGACTCGGCAGTTGGTTAGGAATTTCTACACATCTCTCTCGTCGTGGCGGCATTGCAAAAGTTGGGACTAGACTTATATATGTCATGAGGTGCATTAGGATCATCTGATTCGTGGAATTTTGGCTATTGTTATCAGAGGATGTTATTATGGTCACATGAGTTATGCAGTGCATAGTGTGAATTCAGCAAAGGTATGCAACTATGTATCGGTGCATCTTGTAGTGATTGATACGGTGTTCGTATGTTGGAAGCATGCCTGGCAGAGAATTTCGAATGTTAGAATCGGGCTCTAAGCTTATTTGCTTGAATGAAAGAGAATATCTTCAGATTTAATCGAGCTAATGTGCTCAACGGAGTTGTGCTAGAACGAGTGGGTGCACGAGGTGTTAACAGTGATTTCGGACAACTCCAGCGCACGTCATAGCACGTTCGAGGACGAACATATGTTTAAGTGGGAGAGAATGTAACGACCTGACCGATCATTTTGAGCTCTAACACGTCGTTCGGCGGTTTGAGGCCATGAGCAGCTTCACTTCAGGTATTAGGACTTGTACGCGTAGTCAGAATTGAGATTCAGGGAGTTCGGAGTTGATTTGGAAATAGAATTCTCATTTCGGAAGCTTAAAGTTTGAAGAATCTGACTAAGGGTTGATTTTGAGTAAACGATCTTTGAAACGGGATTTGAAGGTTCCAATAGGTTCGTATGATGATTTCAGACTTGGGCATATGTCCGAATCGGGTTTTGGATGACCCGGGAGTGTTTTAGCATCTATTTTTGGAAGTCAGCATTTTGGAAGAATTTCATAAATTTTGGCTAAAGTGTATTTCAATGTTATCGATGTCTGTTTGGGATTTCGGGTCTGAGAATAGCTCTGTATTGTGATTCTGGTATTGGGAGCGCGTCCGGAAGTGGATTTGGAGGTCCGTAGGTCATTTTGGAGTCGTTTGGCGAAAGTTAGAAATTTGAAGGTTTTTGAGAAGTTTGACCGGAAGTGGACTTTTTGATATCGGGGTCGAATTTCGATTCCGGAAGTTGGAGTAGGTTCGTAATGTCAAATACGACTTGTGTGCAAAATTTGAGGTCAATCGGACGTGATTTGATAGGTTTCGGCATTGAATGAAGAAGTTTGAAGTTCTAAAGTTCATTAAGCTTGAATTGGAGTGCAATTCATTATTTTCGAGTTGTTTGATGTGATTTGAGGCCTCGAGCAGGTTTGTATTTTGTTTTGGAACTGGTTAGTGTGACTGGACGGGGTCCCGGGGGCCTCGGGTGGGATCCGGGTGGTTAACGGATCGAAAATGGAACATAAGAAATGGCTGAAGTGCACTAGTTCTGGTGTAATCGCACCTGCGCAAGCTTGATCGCAGAAGCGAGGAAATGGTCGCAGGTGCGGTTTGGGCGAAGAAGGGCAGTGACCGCATGTGCGAAGGGTTGTCCGCACTTGCGAGGTAGCAGATGCGGTGAAGCATCGCAGGTGTGAGAATGAGAAAGGCGGCCTGGGGCGCAGGTGCGGAAATTTACCCGCAGATGTGGGTGCGCATATGCATTGAGGAGACCGCAGATGCGGACTTTGGACTTGAGCCCAGGACCGTGGAAGCGGCACATGCGCCGCAGAAGCGGCCTATGCACCGCAGGTGCGAAAAGGCTGGAGGCAGTGAGGTTTCTTTAAAACTCCCATTTTTCTTCCATTCTCTCTTGGTGGGACAATTTTTGGAGAGCTTTAAGTGGGGATTTTCATCATTCAAGTCAATGTAAGCTATCCCCACCTATTGTGAGTTTAATACATTAATTATGTATAGATATTAAGAAGGAAATTGGTGGAAATTGGGGGTTTTGAAGAAAAAAAAATTGGTACTCTTAGATTTTTGACCACGAAATTGGGAATAAATTATATATTTGAGTTCGTGAGGTTATGGGTAAACTTTATCTTCAAAAAAAAATTCGAAATCCGGGCACGTGGGCCCGAGGGTAATTTTTTCAACTTTTCGAGCGGAGTTGGAAATTTGTATAAATTGAATTGTTATGAGTAATAGCATTATATATTAATGAGTTTGCATAATTATTGGCTAGTTTTGGAGCGTTGTGCATCGATTTGAGTCATCGGAAGGGCGTGGAATGCTGGTTATGGGACTTCGGAGCGAGGTAAGTCTCCTTTCTAACCTTGTAAGAGGAAATTTACCCCATAGGTGAAATAAATCAATATGTGCTCCTATTTGTGGGGGCTATGTACGCACGAGGTGACGAGAGTCCATGCGTAGCTACTATTATGCTTAAGTTTGGGTAGTATAGGACCCAAAAAGCATGCTTTACTTGTAATATTTATAATCTTGTCGTCAGTTTAAAATGCTTAAATCATATCGAACTTTGTAAATAAATTTCTAAAAGGCTAGACATCGTTTTCTTGACTTTTAAAAGAGAAATTGCCTTTTTCTTGGATAATTACCCCTTGATGAATTTTTGATTGACTGCTTGAATGTGTATATTTTTTGTGGAACGGGCCAAACGCCTCAGTAGATTAAATAGATGCATCTATGGTTTGCGTCATTCGACCCTCTGGAAGGACACAGTTTAAATATTTGTTGGATCGGACCGTACGACCTCAGCATGATTTGCGCATGCTTGTATTGCTTGCGTTGAAATTTATAATTAATGATATTGCCTCCCTAGTGTGAGATAAATGATGAAATATGAATTTGGAAACCTCTTATTATCAAAAGAATTGTTTACTTGCTTCATGATTTCCTTGAGGTTTTGCCGTTTCAATAAATCCACGACTTATTATATTATAGATGGCCATAGTAAGTGTCGGAGTCGACCTCTCGTCACTACTTCTTCAAGATTAGACTAGATACTTACTGGGTACGCGTTGTTTTCGTACTCATACTACATTTGCTGTGCATTTTTGTTGCACAGGCACTTGTATGTCTAGTGGCCTCGTTGGGCGCAGCGACATGGTCGATACGGAGACTTAGGTGAGTTGCATCTCTCGAGACGACCTGCAGCCAGCAGAGTCTCTTTCAGAGTATTGTATTTTCTTTTCTGTCCAACTTGTATTCCGGAGACTTATAGTATTACATTTTATTTCCTAGAAATTCCTCATGCACTTGTGACACCGGGTTCTGGGATGATTATGGGATTATCTAGTATTGAAATTTGTTAAAAATGCTATTATTTACCCTGTGAAGTCGACCATTTGTTATTTGACTTAAGGAAATTTTGATTTCAAAAATACTAAAACAAGAACCAAATTAATTATTTTTTTGTTGGCTTGCCTGACAGTGGTGTCCGGCGTCATCACGACCTTTAATGGATTTTGGGTCGTAACATGTATGTACCACGGATTTAATGCATATATTTATTTATTTAATATAAATTCATGATTTTAAGAGTAATAAAATAAATAATTAATTTGATTGTTCACCATTGGCTTGCCTAACGGCGACGTTGGACGGCATCACGACCTATAGCGAGAATTGGGTCGTGACATAACAATTTTAAATGTGATATATATCCGATGATCATTGCATCATCTAATTCAGTCGAACCTGTGTTTATTTTCTTAATTGCTATTGTGTTATTTTTCACTTTTTGCAGTTATTAGATTGAAATCCGCACTCGCCGACTGTAGAAAAGTGTTAAGTTCTTATGTAATTTGGTTAGCGAGAATTTATATAATTGATCTCAATTTGTTTAAAAATGAGGCGTACTATTATATGAAGCTCCTCATTAAATTTGAAGAAAGTCATTGCTTGAACAAACAGCCAAAAATAGATAGGAAAAAGAAAAATACTATTATCTATTTTAAAATAAGAAAACAAACAACAAAAAGTAATAAAAGGTTTATTTATTTCATAATTGTTCTGTTCAGAAGAACTATATCCATGTCCATATATTTGGAGAACAAGAAAATCTATGTCTTTGATTGAATAAACTCCACTTGCCAATGACTATGCCTTGGTAATCCTTTTTGAAGGGTGGCCTCACAGCAGTCAGGATTCCACGCGCAACAAAAATTCTGTGCGTGAGCCCCTTTCAGCATCGCCAAAATAACCATAAGCAGAAAAATCACCATCACTTTGTTAGCAAAACTCATGCTTTCTTTCATTAGAAATATTTTCTTCTACTGTGCTTGATTTTAGTACAGAGAGTGGGTATTTATATTTGCAGTTGCACATTAGAAAATCTCTAGAAATTCGGAAAATCTCCACTAGTTATTATATTCCCATTATAGTGTAAATGTATAGATTCGCTTTTAAGTTCTCATACTATAGATATTTTTATAGTGTAAATGTATAGATTCGCTTTTAAGTTCTCATGCTATAGATATTTCTTGATCATTTCTTTTTTTAAGTAACTAGTAGTCGTACTCGCGCGATGCGCGGTCAATATTAAAAAATATTAATTAAATTAAATTGTCCAAAATTGCCAAGTGGCCTATTGTGAGGTTGCCACTTGATTTAATGTGGAGGCTTTTTCCTCTCCTTATAATAATATATAAATAAAATTTTTATTATTTATTATATTTTTTTCAATAATATTTTTTGAATTTTAATCAATAAATACACTTTTTATTTATAAAAAAAGAAAATTATTTAAACAAAAGAAATAGAAAAAACTAACTAACCTAAAACAACGCTAACCCATGTTTGAGTAGTTAATTTTAGGTAGTTAATTTCTTTATGTCTTTTTTTCAATTTTCTTTTTTCTTTATTTTAATAAATTTCTTGAATCTCCAATTTGAATGGACAGTTATTTTTAATTTTCGTCTTTATTATAAAATATTTGATTTTATTATTTTATAAATATTTAATTCAACAATAATAATCAATAACTAATTATTAACTAAATAACTAATTATAACTACTTATGCCATGTGGCTTTATTCTAGGCTGCCACTTGCCTTAAGGAGAGGCATTTTCCTCTCCTTTTAATAATATATTGATAGATTATAAAATATTTTATTTGAGTATTTTATAGATATTTAAATTCAAAAATAATAATCAATAACTACTTATTAACTACTTATGCCATGTGAATTTTTTCTAGGCTGCCACTTGGCTTAAGAAGAGGGCATTTTCCTCTCCTTTTAATAATACATAGATAGATATACATTCTTTATTATTTATTATAGTGTTCTCAATAATATTGTCTGACTTTTAATCAATAAATACACTTTTTATTTATAAAAAATGAAAATCATTTAACCAAACGAAACAAAAAAAATTAACTAACGTAAACCAACACTCGCCCATGTTTGAGTAGTTAATTTTAGGTAGTTAATTTCTTTATGTCTTTTTTTTTCAATTTTATTTTTTCCTTTTTTTAAAATAAATTTTTGAATCCACAATTTGAATGGACAATTTTTTTAAAATTTTCGTTTTTTATTATAAAATAGTTTATTTTAGTATTTTATAGATATTTAAATTTAAAAATGATAATCAATAACTAATTATTAACTAAATAACAAATTATTAACTACTTATGCCATGTGGCTTTTTTCTAGTCTGCCACTTAGCTTAAGGAGAGAGCTTTTTTCTCTCCTTTTAATAATACTAGTAGTCGTACCCGCGCGATGCGCGGTCAATATTAAAAAAATATTAATTAAATTA
Organism: Nicotiana attenuata; assembly: GCF_001879085.1. NCBI lineage: Eukaryota > Viridiplantae > Streptophyta > Magnoliopsida > Solanales > Solanaceae > Nicotiana > Nicotiana attenuata. Next base: position 42,063,766 of record NC_031994.1, on the reverse strand, counting down.
ATGATCAGGCTTGTTTGATCCTATTATATCGTATTGCTATAATAAAATTCAATTGTCATCTTGNATCTTGCTTACGGAATTTGATATTGTCTACGTGACCCGGACTGCAATGAAAGCACAAGCGCTAGCTGATCATTTGGCCGAGAATCCAGTTGATGATGAATATGAGCCTTTGAAAACATACTTCCCTGACGAGGAGATAATGCATGTTGAAGAATTAGAACAAATCGAGAAGTCAGGATGGAAAATGTTCTTTGATGGAGCTGCCAACGCCAAGGGTGTCGGGATAGGAGCAGTACTGATTTCTGAGACAGGGCAACACTACCCTGTCACTGCTCAACTTCGTTTCCATTGCACCAATAACATGGCTGAATACGAGGCGTGTATCTTGGGTTTGAGATTAGCTATAGACATGGGTGTCCAGGAAATCTTGGTCATGGGTGACTCGGATCTTCTGGTACACCAGATTCAGGGTGAATGGGAGACACGAGATTTGAAGCTCATTCCGTATCGGCAGTGTTTGCATGAACTTTGTCAACGGTTTCAATCAATAGACTTCAGGCATATTCCAAGGATTCACAATGAGGTTGCTGACGCTTTGGCCACTTTGGCGTCAATGTTGCATCATCCAGACAAGGCTTATGTGGATTCGTTACAGATTCAGGTTCGAGATCAGCATGCCTATTGTAATATGGTGGAAGAAGAGCTTGATGGTGAGCCGTGGTTCCATGATATCAAAGAATATCTCCGGATGGGAGTATACCCAGCACAAGCTACAGGGGATCAAAAGAGAGCAATTCGACGCTTGGCAAGCGGATTTTTCTTCAGTGGAGGAGTGTTGTACAAGAGAACTCCAGATCTTGGATTGTTGAGATGCATGGATGCTAAACAGGCTACAGTTATCATGGCTGAGGTACATGCGGGAGTTTGCGGACCTCATATGAGTGGATATGTATTGGCAAAGAAGATTCTCCGAGCAGGTTATTATTGGCTTACTATGCAACGGGATTGCATCAGTTTCGTGCGCAAGTGTCATCAATGTCAGGTACATGGAGATTTGATTCATTCTCCACCATCTGAATTGCATACAATGTCAGCACCATGGCCGTTCGTTGCTTGGGGAATATATGTCATTGGACCGATCGAGCCAGCGGCGTCAAATGGGCACAGGTTCATTCTGGTAGCTATTGATTATTTCACTAAGTGGGTGGAGGCAAAAACCTTCAAATCTGTGACCAAGAAGGCAGTGGTTGATGTCGTGCATTCGAATATCATCTATCGATTTGGGATCCCGAAGGTAATCATCACAGACAACGATGCCAATCTCAACAGTCATTTGATGGCCGAGACATGTCAGCAGTTTAAGATCACGCACCGCAACTCCACACCATATCGTCCTAAGGCAAATGGAGCAGTCGAAGCAGCTAACAAGAACATCAAGAAAATACTTCGAAAAATGGTAGAGGGGTCGAGGCAATGGCATGAGAAGTTACCTTTTGCCCTGTTGGGCTATCGCACTACTGTCCGCACTTCAGTAGGGGCGACTCCCTATTCGCTGGTGTATGGAACTGAAGCAGTAATACCCGTAGAGGTTGAAATCCCATCCCTTTGGATCATCGCCGAGGCGGAAATTGATGATGTTGAATGGGTTAAAGCCCGCTTGGAACAACTAAGTTTGATTGATGAGAAGAGATTGGCAGCAGTGTGTCACGGTCAGTTGTACCAACAGAGAATGGCAAGAGCATATAACAAGAAAGTGCGTCCGCGGAAGTTTGGAGTAGGACAGTTGGTGTTGAGACGTATCCTACCTCATTGGGCTGAGGCAAAAGGAAAGTTCGCCCCAAACTGGCAGGGGCCATTTGTCGTAACCAGAGTGTTGTCCAATGGCGCTTTATATTTGACAGATGTGGAAGGAAAATGTGTAGAAATGGCTATCAACTCTGACGCAGTCAAGCGATACTATGTATAATTTCTTGGTTTAATTGTACTTTATTGTATTTGGCATATTTTTGAGATTGAAATGACGAAGGCATTTTGTTCTACTATCCAAACACTTTATCCTTTGTTACCCCTCTTGAGCCTCATTTACTTTCTTTCGTACCCCTCTTTCGAAATCAATAACAACTCGGAAGCTCGAGCAAGGCAAAACAGTGAAGAAATAAGAAGCCACAGTCCAACGAAAAAAAAAAAGAGAAGAGAAAAAGAAAAAAAAGAAAAAAAAAAGAGAAAAGAAGAAAAGAAAAAGAAGAAAAGCAAGAAAGAAGAATGAAAAGAAAAAATAAAGGAAAGAAAAATGAAAAGAAAGAAAAGAAGGTGGAAGAAAAGGAAAGATTGCAACAGCAAAGTAATTCCTATGACCTGAACTACGTTTGACTTGATCCCGAAAGGGTACGTAGGCAGCCTCTCCTTGGGGTTCAGTCACATCGAAACAAAATCCCAAAAGTCCCCACGAAAGGAACTGGGGAAGCAGTTATGATTGTGCAAGGAAATTGATTCCGAAAGTGTAGTTGCGAACCCATATTGAATTGTTTTAGAGCCTTTTATACCCTTTCTTCCTAACCCTATCCAAAAGCCTGCATTACGGTCCAAAGAAAGACCTTTCGATCAATCTTCAGGAAGTGCCAATACGAGCAAGTCGAAGTGATTCACATCAGGGGTAACACTCCGGTGCAAGGGAAAAATAAAAAATGAGAGAGTCTTATCGGTGAAAACCCTCTCGGGCACCGTAAGGCGAAGTGAGTTGAGAGAAATCAAAACGAGAGAGTCTTATCGGTGAAAACCCTCACGGGCACCATAAGGCAAAGTGAGTTGAGAGAAATCAAAATGAGAGAGTCTTATTGGTGAAAACCCTCACGGGCACCGTAAGGCGAAGGTGAGTTTTTCAGGCAAAAGAGACATGTCCGTGGTCAAAAGATGCTCAGGATATTGCAAGACGAGCAAGGTTTGGGTTTGGATAAAGAACAGGTTGTGAAAGTTCGGAACAACAAATGTGGCGATCGAAGTTGATTGGTGACAGACTGGGTTGATTAATCCAAAATGCATGGCATGCTCAATGGTACCAGCTGTTCCACTCAGATAAGTTTCATTCTCTCCTTTCTTCATCACAAATCATCCGTTCTCGGATTCTCTTTATCTTTAACCCTTGAGGTCATTGCATTTCATTCTTTTGAGGTCTATCTCTAGGATGTTTCAGTGTCAGCTCTGTTCGAAACAAAGGAGGGAATATCAAAGCTAACTACCAGCTTCCTAGTTGCACAGATAGGGCCAGAATATATCAAAGATGGCCAAAAGCAAAGGAAGTCATAAAGGACCACTGGAAGTTTCATTATTGGATTAGTGGGATAATTGTGGGGAAGAAGTGAAATACCAAAAGAGGGGTCAGAAACACAAAAACAACAATATGGGATAGAACACTTGGGTCATCAGAGTCAAGGGGTTGAAATTCGGTCAGGAATTCAAGGGGGATTCAAGGCAAGGCCAGGAAAGCGAGACGGAGTAAAGCCCAGCGGCACGGATGTACCTAGCAAGAATGCCAGCAACTAACCACATTTTTAGAACTGACAAGATTTTTCTTTGATTGAAACAGGGGCAGAAAGTTTTCATTGGTTTCGGAGAAACCCTCCTTAAGAAAAGGTAGCACCCAAACAGGTATGACCGGAAACTCTCAGGACCCTCCTGGAAAATGGGACTTAGTTTAAATCTCAAAACAATCATGAGTAGCATAATTTAGCATAAATGTACGCCAAGGAACATAAGTTGGTTTCAAAGTTGCCTGTTTAAGATAGGATCCAGTTAGGAGTGGTCTGGACCCTCCTGAATAATGGCAGAATGGCACACCTAGGATAAGACTTGAATTTTGATTTTCAGGACCCTCCTGATAATGGTAGGTAACAAAATACAGTGGAAGTCGTACCTTCAGTAGATATAGCTTAGGTTAACACTGTTTTTTAATTAGTAGTTGTCAGGACCCGCCTAGATAATGGGAAGTAGTTTAAGACCTTCTAAGACAACAAGTGTAATGGGAGTAATACCTTTAGAAGATATAGCTTAGGCTCGTAATTGTTAGGAGTTAACAGGACCTTCTGGATAGTAGGATTTGGCTTTCACATTCTTGGTAGAATAATTCAGTTTAATACTCACATCTGTACCCGGTCACCAAACTGGGGGAAAAAATTTTCTTTGTTTGTTTATTTTGTTGCAATCAGGAGTCCACCTGGAGAACAAGGGAATGCTTTTCAACTTTCAGCAGTCAGGTACCCCCTGGAGAACAAGGGAATACTTTTCAAGTTCAGCAATCAGGAGCCCACCTGGAGAACAAGGGAATACTTTTCAAGCTTCAGCAGTCAAGCGCCCACCTGGAGAACAAGGGAAGTGCAATTCAAATTTTAACTTTTAATTTTTATGTTTGATAACATGCTGTACCCAGTTACCAAACTGGGGCAGAAAATTTCCTTTGTTGTTTATTTTGTTGAAGTCAGGAGCCCGCCTGGAGAATAGAGGCATACGTTTCAAGTTTCAACAGTCAGGAGCCCGCCTGGAGAACAGAGGCATACATTTCAAGTTTCAGCAATCAGGAGTCCGCCTGGAGAACAGAGACACACATTTCAAGTTTCAGCAGTCAGGAGCTCGCCTGGAGAACAGAGGACTACATTGCAAGTTTTAGTGGTCAAAGCATCACTTGGGGAAAAGGAGAACACTCCAGAATGCAATTCAAGGCAGCAACAAAAGAATTCCACCGGAATAATACAAGTTAACAATGCAACAAGAACCACAAGAGCAAGTTTGAAGATATAGATAGGATCTTTTGTAATTCATAGATCACAGCTTAGTCTAGTTTCTTTTATTTTTGACATGGTGTAATAAGGGGGTCCAGTAAGCAGTAACAGCAGCAGCAGCAACAGTGAAACCACAGCTTCATGGTAGTCCCAGCTACCAGACCTTCCCGAACTACACTGACCTGATTCCTTTTTAGCCAAGGATATGTAGGCAGCCTCGGAAGCAGGGTGCGGTCAAATCTTTCAAAAATGCTTCCCACGGAGTATTCAAATGGGCAAAAATCGCTCGTATCCGCTCACTTATCTTTGCACGAAAACTCTTCGTGTTTCCGAGCAAAGAGGGGCAGCTGTGAGCACGTGATTTTTGCCCTATATGAATTACTCCCACAAATTCAAAACAAAATAATTTTTCCATTGTTTGCAATTTTGTGGATTTTTGTGGCATTTTTTGTTAGTTGTTTGCATATTGTCTGCGCATGTTTATTTCATTTGAGTAATGAAAAAATACAAAAATACTTGACATTTGCAGTTAGGATTTAACTTTGCATTTTTGGATTAATTAGTAGTAAAGAAAATAACAAAACTAGTTCAAATTCGCATTTTTAATTTTGATTTTTGATTTTTATTAGTGTTTCATTTGAATTTATTTGGTGTTAATTAGTCTAGGATTAGTTGGGTATTAGGAGTTAATTTAGATTTTTACTTGAATATTAGGAATTAATTTGGATTTTTAGGAATTAATTAAAATGAATAATTGAATTGAAAGATAGAAGTTTGGGTTGTTTAGATTTAATTCAACCAGGCCCAATAGATACCCCTTTTAAGTCGCACAACCCAGGCCCAAAACGCCTTAGCCCAGTCCAGCTCTGAGACGTCAAAACGACATCGTATTGCCCAAATCAATCTCAACCATCGAGGTTGATTAATCCAACGGATGGGAAGCCCCCATCATTAACTATATAAGTGTCTGAACCCAACCCCACCCCCCTCAGACCCCCTACCCCTCGCTTCTCTCATCAACATCAGAGAACCCTTCATCTCACCACCGCCTACCACCACACGCCGTCGGCCAGAAATCGCCTCCGCCGGCGGCGATCGTCCGATGAACCTAAAATTTACACCACGGATTCCCCATGACCTCCTCTTTCCAAACCCCAAACTTCCATGGCTCGAATCACACCCAATCTTCTCGAATATTCGAGTCTATTGCCGCTGCCTCCGCCGCCCACGGCGGCGCCGCCCCAAATCATACCAAATTTACACTCCACAACCCCCAGGCCGCTCTAAGCTCCATTCTCATGTTTACTGCACAAGGATCCTAACCGAAGTCCTTCAATTTCACATCTAGGGTTTGAGTCTAATAGTGAGTTTTCCCCTGTTCTTCTCTTGTTGTATTTCTTTCTTCTTCTGCTCTCTTCCTTTTGCTTCCTGTGATTTGATCTTGCTTTGGTAGTTGTTGTTAATTAGTTAGTTGTTGTTTGAATGCATATAAATATTAACTCAGTAAGATTTTTCGTTTATTTCTGTTTTGATTCTTAGTTTTGGATTCCGTATATGTTCTAATAATCGTTTTGTAGTATAATTCTGTTCATTCTTGTTTAATCTTGCGTCGGTATTTTAGATTCTAGTTTAATTTTTGTTTCGAAATTGTTTCTATCTGTCTTTGATTCATTAATCGATCCTGTTTGAAGTCCTGTTTGAATTCCAATCCTTTATGATTGTGCTAGCTAGGGTTAATTAGTTTAAGACAGTTTAATTGGTAATTATCTTTCACAATTCCATAGTTTGGTGTCTAGTTGCAAATAACCCTTAGGCTTAGTTTAGTAACCCTAGTTAAATAATTGTTTGGATATAGCTGTATTAAGGATAGTAATTTCAGCATGAGTTCAAGGGCAATTTAGGTACTTAGAGTGACACAAAATGTTGTAGGTTAAAATAGAATACCCTAGACTCTTCTAGAAGAGGGCCTTAGTGTACATTTCGATAGTTTAGTGGCCATAACTTGAGCAGCAAGTCAGAACATTAGGGATTATTGAATAAAATCTGAAATAAAAGAGGGGGAAAAAGTGTGAGTGAGATCTAGAAGCTTCCCCCTGAAGTTTGCCTATAAAAGGCAGCCTACCTTCCTTCTTTTCCAAGTTTTGGAGATCAGAAAAAATTCCAAAAGATCTGAAAATCTGAAAAATCTCTAAAAGTTTAGAGGCTCTGAAAATTCCCCCCCCCCCCCACTCTCACAAGCATTGATCAGCTCAAATTTTGACTTTCAAATTCAGAAACTTCTCTTAGATCTTATTTTCCTCCAAAAAACCAAAAAAAAAAACAACAGAAAATCCAAAAAATCTACTGTTACATTGAGATTTTAGATTAATTGCAAGTCTAGTTTGGTCCTAGGTTCAATTTCAAGTCGTTTAGGAGTTATTTCAAAGCTTTTTGGTTTCTTTCTGGTGGCTGAAGTTTCAGAGATCTGTTAGGACTGATTTTGAGTGGGTTTTTGGTTTCAATCGAGTTATTTAGGGGTCATTTGTGATGCTGAACCTCTGTTACATTCTCCCGGGCTCTTTGACATTGCGTGTTGGACCTAAATCTGATTACGAGCTGTTTCCTGTTGGCTTTGAGCTGAGTATTGTTGACTGCTGCTGACTTCCTTCCTTCTTCTTATTTGATTCAAATTCCAGGTACATACCTTGAACCAGTTGTAGTGTAGCTCAAATTGGAAAGGGAATGAAAAATTATGCATGATATTTGCCTCTCTATATTCATTTGGTTCCATATGTGTTAACAGTTTGGCAGATGTAGTTGTTTGTGTAATTGTAGCCTCGTTTCATATTTGTAATTGAATTGGACTGTACTGGACTATGTAGGTCGTTAGATTTGTGACTATTCCTCCAAATATATTAGCCTAGCATAGTTTAAATTCTAGGAGTTGTTTTAACTTTAAAACCTTGAAAAATCATTGTGGAACTCGAAACTGATTCAGAGGTAGCATGTGTATTCGCATTCGTCAACTTCAGGTCTAGGGAACGTTTGGAATAATGTTGTACATCATGCATTTGAGGTCAAGTGATATGGCTATTAAAATCACAAACGTGTACTTCAACATGTTAAATCCGTTCCAATTTTTTGATTCCATCTAATTGATAATCACCCTGGTGTAATCATCATTTCCTATAAGTGTTTTTATTGATTTGTAGCTTAACAAATGTTTAGATTCTAGTTGATACATGAGTTTGAAGCCTGATGTTTGATACCATGTTCATGTACAATAAAATTAAATTCTAACTTTAGTTGACATTTTCAAGGCCTGGATTGTTTGGGCCCTGAAGAAGTATTTCGACGTGGCCAAAAATTGATGCCAGGCCCGTTTTCTGCTAATTCAATAAGGGCCTGAGCTGCTGGGCTTCATGACAGGCCCAATTTCCCATTTTTCTTACTCTCAACGTTAGTTCTTTTAGCCGGCTCGCCCATTTGGTTCAATTCCCTTTTAATAGCTAAGGGGTGTTATGAATAAAGCCAATTGGTAATTTTGGGCTTTCGAGTTAGGTAGCGGGTCCAAACTAAAAGGCTTGACCTTTTGTTTGAACCCGGACTTGAACATGAAGCCCGAATTTTTTAAATATTAATTGGCTAGGACTTTTCCTTTTATTGTTAGAGACAAATAAAAAAATAGAAAATCATAGTTACTTTAGGACTTGCCCCTTTAAATAAAATGAGATGGGCCTCGCCGCACAAAACATATAAATTGCGGGGCCCTTATTAAACGATTATATAAAAATATTTATAATTCGGGACGTGCCATTTAGCGAATTTCCATGGCCTCCCGCAAAGTTAATAACACGTTAATCGCTTTAGGCGCGTTCTTTGAATAATTTTACTTTCTTAACTACGGGTGTGCATTTCATGCGATCCAAATCCAAATCCCAAAACGTTGAATAAGAGGCGTCAAGGATCCGGGTGCATTTCATGTGACGTGATCCAAAAACACGCTCTTAAACGGCGTTCACTTTCATAAAAACTAATTAAAAGCGGTTAAATAATTCTAAAAATTGCAATAGGATAACATGTATTAAAATCAGACTTTAGCCAAATATAGCAGTTGAGCGACCGTGCTAGAACCACGGAACTCGGGAGTGCCTAATCCCTTCTCTCGGGTTAACGGAATTCCTTACCCGGATTTCTGGTTCGCAACTGTTAAACAGAGTCAAACCCTTTCCTCGATTCGGGATTCAAACCGGTGACTTGGGACACCATAAATCTCCCAAGTGGCTACTATGAATCTCTTAATAAAATGAATACCGTTTCGATTGTCCTTTAATTGGAAAAACTCCTTTTATTATACCCTTCACGGGGTGTAGTAGGTGAAAAAGGAGGTGTGACAATAGCCTTTCCTTTACTCTTTGCAACTTCTGCCATTTGATCCTCTTTAATTGTCTGGGCATTTACATCTTTAAGGATAGCAAGATGCTGAGTATGCACATTTGTTTGCACATCATTGTCTTGTGTGCCTTGATCTTGTTTCTATTGCATCTGCCAATTACCTTCGATAGGTTTGTCCCTTTAATTCTTAGTTCTCCATACTTGTTCCACGTTTTTTGGGCCTCTATTTTGTCTCTGAACTACTGGATGTTGCTGGCCAGGTTGTGGTTGGACTTTACATGAGTGACCTACTTAGAGGCATTGGTCACAAAATACAGGTTTCCAATCATAAGTGACGCTCTGCTGAAAAACCTCCCCTGTTGGTTCCATCACAACAACTTCTTCAAGGAGTGCCTTAGTTGCATTCACCTCTATCAACATCTTAGAAAATGAAATTCGAGATTATTTTGAGGTGCATTCATCTGCAAAAATTGGTGTACCAATGAGACTTGCAATTCTACTAAGAGAATCACTACTCCATTGGGGCATTCTATGTAGGATTTGTGCTTGTGCTTTCCAAATCCATGGCCTTCTTGCTTAGGTTCTTCAAAATTTTGTCGCTTCAGAGTTGAATCCTCTTTCAGAATCTCCACTGGTGAACTCACTCCCCCTGGGGTTACTGTTCCATTGGATTTCTCCATTCGGGTTACAGTACTCAAGCCCAATCCCTTTGGCGTTGTTGCTGGATTTTCCTTTATGTCTAATTATGTGCTGATTTCACTAGCTAGCAGGTCTATCGAAACTCGTCTAATGCTTGCATGGTCAGGATTGTTCTCCTTCGTACTTTAAGCGTTGCTTTGGATGTCTCCGGCGCATCCTTGCACCAATTGCACTCCAAACGAAACAATTGGTACTGATTTTGGTCGCCCCCTTCCCCTTCCTCTGCCTCGTCCAGGCCCCATGGTATTTACAGTGGCGTAGGTTAACTACCGTGCGCCGGGAGCATGGTGAGAGAGAGAGAGTTTATTCTCTAACGTGGTATGTATATAAAAGTAGTTTTTATGAAATATTAAACATGGAATAAATAAATATGTTTGTGTTACTTCCTCAAACATGCAAAATACTATTTTAAAATTTAAACAATTTCGTATAATTCTAAAATTAAATATTATTATGAACAAATGATAGATTTAGTAAAAATTAATTGCCTAAACAAGTTATCATTGGAAGTGCATATTTCGTAATTTATATGATTTGTTACATGCATTACTAATTCGTATATTATCATTTCACATGTGAAATAATATGTCAATTACTTAAATATGATGTAAGAATTATTAATAAGAATATTAGAAAGAACAAGCCATCATTATTAGAAGAAATAATTAATCTAGTTCCCTCATTATTTTAATATAATAAATTTAGCAAACGAACCTAACTTAGTTTTTTTGTTAAATACTTTCCAAATTGATATAGGAGAATGGTAGGACTCCCACTTCCATTAGAAATATAAGAAAAAAGAAAGTTCCACTCTTAAAACAAGGACCTAATTGATCAAACAAAATACTTTAGGGACTAAGATGCATTATTCGTTCCTGAAGCAACAAATCAACTGGGCCCTAGTTTTAGAAGCCAAAACCCCAAAAACCTACGCTCCCATCACCTCTACCACCAGCTTCCTAGTTTCGCTGGCTGGTTTATACACATTGCAACAATTTCTACAAGTATCATTGGAAAAACCCTTTTGCTGAATCATAATTTCTTGCAATATAAGGCCCTTTATATCCTGGTAATTCTTGTTAATCTCTGGTAATTCTCTGATACATAAAAATGCCAGCTTTATAATTTTTTCATATGATTCAGACCCATGAAATCACAATATAATGTGTTGCTAAGAACAAAGAACCATCAGGGTTTTAATTAGTTCTTTTTTTGGGTTTTGAGGTTTCTCATTGTATTAGATTGAATCCATAATTTGTTTTTCTTGGCTTAGTTGTTTGATGAAAATGGAACATGGTTTCTGATGATTTTGATGGTTAATGATGTTGGGGTTCTTCATTCTTGAAACGGGTACTCAACATTTTGCTAATATATTGAACTGAAGGTTAGTGGTAATTTGAGATATTGCTTATATTGAATTGAAGATTAGTGGTATTTGAGATATTGCTTATATATTGAAGTGAAGATTAGTGGTATTTTGAGATATTGCTTGTGTATTGAACTGAAGACTAGTGGTACTGTGAGATATCGTTAATATATTGAAGTGAAGATTAGTGGTATTTCGAGATATTGCTTATGTGTTGAACTGAAAATTAATTGGTATTCAAGATTTTGCATTTCTATTGAAGTGAAGATTAGTGGTATTTTGAGATATTGCTTGTGTATTGAACTGAATATTAGAGGATACTCAAGATTTTGCTAATATTGAATGAAATATTAGTTCTTGGTTGGTGTATATGTTTGAAACTGAGGGAGAGAGCTTCAGAACATGCTCGCTCTGCGCCTGATTCGCAGATTTGGAACTGCGAGTCACATTGCTGCTGCCACGGCTATTGCTTCCTCAGGTGCTGCTGGTAAGAATTCCAGTAAAGGTTTAGTATCTAAGAGAAAGCCTTTAAAAGTAGATGAACCTGCACTTATTAAGCTAAAAAAGGAAAGGAACCCTGGGAAGTTGTTTCAGTTATTTAAGGAGAATGCTCATAATAAGGTTGTTGTCGAGAACCGCTTTGTGTTTGAAGACACGGTTTCTCGCTTAGCAGGTGCGGGCAGGTTTGATTATATTGAAAATCTGCTTGAGCATCAGAAGACTCTGCCGCAAGGTCGGCGTGAAGGTTTCATTATTCGGCTTATAATGCTCTACGGGAAGGCTGGGATGACGCAGCATGCTGTAAATACCTTCTATGATATGCATTTATATGGTTGTCCGCGGACTGTTAAGTCATTCAACGCTGCACTCAAGGTTTTGACTCAATCTCGTGATTTGAAGGCGATTGAGTCGTTCCTGTGGGATGTTCCTGAGAAGTTCTCCATCAATATAGATATACTTTCAGTAAATACAGTCATTAGCTCATTTTGTGAAATGGGTATCTTGGAGAAGGCTTATTTGGTCATGGTTGAGATGGAAAAGTTAGGTATAACGCCTGATGTTTTTACATATACGACACTTATATCTGCCTTCTATAAAGTCAACAGATGGCAGATTGGTGATGGATTGTGGAACCTCATGGTCGGTAAGGGATGTATGCCTAATGTTGCTACCTTTAACGTTAGAATTCAATTCTTAGTAAATGTCGGGCTTGCTTGGGAAGCTAATAAATTGTTGCTGTTGATGAAACGTATTGGGATAACTCCTGATGAGGTTACGTACAATTTAGTGATCAAAGGCTTTTGCCGAGCAGAGAATCTTGATATGGCAAAAAGAATCTATTCTGCTTTATGTGGTACTGGCTTCAAGCCAAATGCTAAAATCTATCAGACCATGATTCATTACCTGTCTAGAGCGGGTGAGTTTGATTTGGCATATTCAATGTGTAGAGATAGCATGCAAAAGAATTGGTTTCCAAGTCTTGATAGTATTAAAAAGTTACTTGAAGGGCTGTGCAAAGATGGAACGGAGGAAAAGATGGGAAAGGCTCGATTTTTAATCATCCTGGCTAAGAAAAAGATACCTCCTTTCTCATCAGACGCTTTGAATGTGATGCAGTCAATAATAGCTTGTAGTTAAACGTACAGAAACGTTAATTTCTGCTCACTTGTTTAGCTGATTTTGCAGCAACTTGTATAATCCACAAAGCTCCATTCTCTTTTTGGTGAAGCAGAAGTGATGAGCTATTAGTTCAATGGATTATGAGCCTCTAAAACGAAGATAAGTTGTAATTTATCAAGAAATAAGTTCCTACTCGTTCCAGAGAGTGCAATGGGGATTGAAAGATGTTTGGAAGTACACTGGCAACCTAATTTGTTTGGTAAGTTTTGTCTTCCATTTTTTTATGACCCCCCTTCCATTTTATGTTACTTCTGCTTCAGTGTATTGCTATTGTTGATTTTTTTTTCCTGCATATTTCCCTTCTTGATTCCTGCATCTCTTGTTCTAAATTGTTTTCTATTGGAAACAACCTCTCTGCCTGCACAAGGTAGGGGTAAGGTTTGCATACACTATCCTCCCCAGAGCCCACAAGGTGGGATTACACTGGGTATGTTGTTGTTGTTGTCCCGCTTATATAGAAACCCCTTCTGGCAGACATATTCATTTATATGTTTGCGTTTGTATTTCTTTTACTTTTTCAAGCTCAGACATTAAGTTGCCGTGTTTGAAGGAAGTGAGATGTTTCTTAGAAATTTCTATTTTTCTTGCGTTCAGATTTCTTGGTGTATTTGGGGGTTAAGGGTATGCAGCAGTTTCTCCATTATCATCTCTCGACAACCACTGCAGTTAATAAGTATAGAAAGGTTGCAGTATGATATAGTTGATTAATTGTTTATCTTCACTTGTCTCTATACTTGGGACTGAGTGTTGTGTCCCACTAGATTGTTGTGGTGCCAGTTAAAACTCTTGTATTACTTGATAACGGAGAAATGGAAAGAATATATCTCTCTCGGTGTACCTTTGACATGTGTACATTATACACTCGTTTAAATATCACACTGACACTGGCAATAACAAATAATCAGACAATTAATAATCTTAGGGAATGCCACAAAAAAGTTGACCCTCTGATATAATTTCACCAAATTATCATGTGTGCTGATATAATTGAACTTTCAAGTTGAGACTTACCATAGCCTTTTCCTGCAAGGCAGCTAGTCAACGTGTTACTATCGTAATATGGGTATTAGATGGACATCTAATGGCTATGGGTTTTTGTTGGATATTAGGATGTCTAAGATGGAGCTGTTTTATCTTCCATTCAGAAATGATTGTCTCTTTTCTTTTTTGTCGGTCTATCGGAAACAACCTCTCTATATTCACAAGGTAGGAGTAAGGTTGCGTGCTCACTACCCTTCCCAGACTCCACTTGTGGGATTGCACCGGGTATGTTGTTATTGTTGTTGTTGTTGTTTTCTTGTTCGTTGACAAAGTTCCTCCCAAATAAGAAAGTTTCTTACACTTTTTTCCATTCAATTTCAGCATTCTTTTCTCCTTTTCTTTACTGAACTTCATAGATTTGAAGACATTGTCTGGGATTCTGAAGCCCAGCAGTCTTCTCATGTCCAATACAGTAATGACTGGCTTCTAATTTTGAAATGCAGGAGAATAATCCAGTGTTCTCATGTGCCTCGCCAGAGAATATACCATTACAATGGATCAATTTGCTCGTGAGTTTGAGCTGGTTGCTTCAGGGTACTTATACTTCAGCTATTTGGTAAAATTTAGTTCTTTTTATAGAAATAAACGAGTAAGTGGTATTTAGTTTTCTTTCCCCTTTTTCTTTCCAAGAGAAGCTTGCTGCAACTACATAGTTTTAGAAAAAGAGGAAGCTGGAGGACGGAAGTCCCGATCTCTGCTTCAATGTAGAACTCCCGTTTCTTCCATAGGTTCCCCTATCTTCTCTGAGTCTTTAAGGTCTAATACTGATTATGGCATGTGCCAGTTGTGCGTAGCTGATTTAAAACACTGAACATGATTTGATAAACAAGATTCCGACCATCTGTTCTTACACTGTAACATCACCTCTCAAATATGGGCAGGATTCCTCAATTTTTGGGCGATGCCTATTTCTCCTCTTGCTTTGCTAGCTTTTTGGTGCAAACTTCTTTTTTAAATGATACAGATGATATCATTGACCTAATCGCCGTGCACTCCTTGTAAAGCTTTTTCAGCACAGCCTTAGTGCTGTTAGCAGTTTCAATGAAACTATAACACTTACAAAAGAAAGGAGAAAACATTTTTGATTGATTGAATACTGCAATAGAGGTATATAATTTTGTTGAAACTATCGAGGATCCATCATTTGTGAACAGACATAAACATTTATGGTGATTTCCCCTGCACATTGAGGGAAAGTTTTTTTATAAAAACCAACAAATGATTTTTCACTTAAAAAACACTTACAATTTCAGAAAGAACTACAACTATCCATGCATCTTTTCTTCTGTACAAACTTTTCCTCCAAAAAATTTTCCACCAATTTTTTTTTTCCTGAAATTAGCTGACCCCGGCTAGCTTAGGATTGAGGTGTAGCTGTAGTTGATGTAACTTCTTCTATTCTATCTATCTCTCCTCTCTCTTTTCTCTGACCTGTCTCATTCTTCTCTTCGATTGTTCTTATAGAGTGGTTATGAAAAAACGTAATTCCTATCATCTCTTCCTCTCCCGTTCTGTTACAAGTTAAAACTTATAGTACTTCTTTGAAGAATGTTTATCGATGCTTTTTCCTTCTTTCAGAAAACCGTCAATTCTGAAATTGAAGAGAGGTTTTTCGTCACTCCAATTTCATGCTGATTTAGGATCGTTGGTAAATCATAAGAGGAGGGCAACCTTCAAAAGCTTTTGCGGATGTATGATGAATAATGAACATGTACATAACTATGAAAGGACATCCTATTACCAGGTATTTCTTTTCTTTTACTCTTTTGGATAAGTTCTTTTACCAGGTATCTTCATTTTAATATGATTTTTCGGTCATTTACTGGCCAAAAAGAACTGAAAAGCAAAAGAAAAAATAAAAAGAAGAAAAGAAACGAGAAAGGTTTGTGATGCCATTCTTGAAAATAAAATTTACATAATTATAAACTAGATAAAAAGTATTGTAAGTTACAGTTTTTTAACATTGAAAATAATCAAATATCCATAAAAACATATGATTTTTTTTTTGTTAAAATAGAAGTTGTTGCACTCTCCGAATAGTAGTAGTGTCATATAAAGTAGGAGGGAATAGTATTTTTCTTGGTCTAGCTTGCAGGGCTTTGATCTAGTGGTAAGAGCACAATGTGTGATGTGTGGGTTAGACATACTTCATGTCGGGTTCGAACCCTACAAAATCCTGGTATTTAATTGGGGAAGAATAGAGAGGCGGACTCATTATCTACCGAGTTTCAAACTGTATGCTAACGACCCTAGTGGATTTCTCAGTTATAATTTTTTTGTTAATTTGCTATTTTAGAATTGTACTATAGCATAGAAAGAGGTTGTTTACTTATAAGCGGAACAACGAATCTCATATACTCCTATGCTAAAATTGAATACCCTAAATTCCTCTCTAGTTTATCCGCAATTAATACCCAAATTCCTTATGAGCAAAGGTTTGAATTTACATAACCCAATAAGTAATATGTGACTGAATTTTACCCGTCTCAATGTAACAATTTCTCTTTTCTAGTGCTGGTTTCTCTTTTCCCCTATTCCATTACTGAGAAACCAAAATGGATATGTTGCCTACAAAATCTTAGAAATATATGTGAACTATCTTTACTATAATGTAAAAGTAAATCTAACAAAATTTATATTTTGCTGTACTGAATAAAAAGAATCTAACATCAGAGTTTGAGATAAAGTGAGTTGCTATATGCTGTTCTGCCTAACATTTGAATGAAATTGCCCCATTTTGCAGTTAAATACATCAACTTGGCAATGCAAAATATAGAAATTTCCCTCTGTGCTTCAGCGATAAACAGCGAGAAGCACTTTAAACGGAGTAATTTCAGGTATATGTGAAGCTGACAGCGTCTGAGTATCGAACCAGTAGTCTGCATCTCTTGAAAGTGACTGATTCATAAAGGATTGTCGTTGACAGATGATGCCATATCGTGCTCGTTTCAGTCTGCTATCAATCCATTTGATCAAACAAATAGAAACAGTCAAGTGATGCTCCTCTATTGCTGTACTCGACCGACACTATGGATAGTTTCTGGAGCATGGCCCTCGTTTTCTCTAACAGTTTATGAAGAAACATATGGCATTTTCAGTTCAATGTGCACAACTGTGTGAAACTGCCAGCCGTTAAAGTTGCTGGTTCAACATCATAGAGAACCTTTAGGGTGTGTTTGGTATAACGGGAAAATATTTTCTTGGAAAACAAGTAGTAATCTTATTCATTTTCCGGTGTTTGGTACGCAAGTTAAGGAAAATGACTTCTCAAGAGTATTCATAAATAATTTAGATATAATAAACATGAAGCCATAAACTTTCAAACCAATCTTCCGAATCCATAAATTTCATAAACTTTCGAACCGCTAAACTTTCGAAATCGCGGAATTTTGAACCCGTAAACTTAATAATTTCTAAACTATAAACTTCCAAACACATAAACCTTCGAACTCATAACTATGATACTTGTCAAATTTTGAACCTTTAAACCGATAAAAAAAACTAAAACTAAAAAATATATTTTTTTCGGAGGGAGGGAGGGCAGAAAATGAAAAAAGTAGAAATTTGAAATTACAAAAAAAAAGTAAATTTTTTTTGTCCCGGGGGGGTGGGGGTGGGGGTAGGGGGAGAGTGGGGATGGGTGGTGCAGAAAACGAAAAATAGAAATTTGAAATTGCAAAAAAAAAAAAAAAAACGGTAAATTTTTTTAGTACGAGGAGGGGGGGG
>NC_031994.1:42031124-42044149 GCF_001879085.1 Nicotiana attenuata | reverse complement strand
TTTTTGTCTTTTTAGTGATGGCTCTGGAAACACAACAGAATTTATATTCTGTAGATCATCACTTTCATCGCTCATTTCATCATTAAGATAAGTGAAGTGTTCTTTGTCACAATCATCAATAACATTTATCCCTTCTTCATCGAGATTAAGTCCAATGCCCGATGATTGTTCTTGATTTGCTGCACGTGCTCTTTCTCCTGTGGCAACAACATCAGCAAACAGTGCATCGTAGCGAAACCATATGAGCGAAAGATCTTTGTTCCTAAATTTCTTATATTTTGCATTCTCCTGTAAAAAGAAAATAAAAACTACTTTAATCAAACTGATAAAATTAACAATGACAAAAAAAATTACACATATGATAATGTGAGAGACGTACCTTAATAAATGTGTATCATCGTCCCACTTAGCATTGTCCGGCATAACTGAATGTAAATAATCTGAAGAAAGCAGAGCAACCAAGAAGCTAAGATCAACCAGTACTTTTGTATGTTAACTCAGATCAAGCATTAGGAATATTGCATAATGAATAAGTTGGTTTATGTAACTAAGAATGTGTTCTGTACCATCGGAATATCTAAGTACATAAAACTCTACTAAAGTAGTCTTAATGGTATTGTTTCCACTTTATAACCATCCTATGCCAACACTCACATGAAGAAACTTAAGTACACAGTCACTGAACTACAACCTTGCACTACAATACTCATCATAAACTAAGCTGGAACTCTTACCCTTCTAATGATTCAAGGATAAATATTATTCAAATCATAAGCCACCAAACTTGATAAGAGTGGAAAAGGTACAGTATTGTTACAAGTTTCTACTACATCAATACCTATAAGAAACAAACAGCTAAATAAAGATTAACGATTGCCTGGTGATATGTGCCCTTCAAAGCTCTGAATATGTCATGCTTGAGAACTATCAAAAGCACAGAGCATCTCTTAATTCTATTTCTGTATTGGGAAATAGATGTTAGTCATTTGCATATCCTTTTACTTATTTTTTAAATTTTTTGTGGACATACATCAAATTATGGCAAGCTGTATCAGGAACTATGTGTGGTTGGACTTGAGCTGAAGAACCACTCAAGTTTATTTTTCTACACTGTGACAATAGCTTTAGAAGCCAACGGCTAATAGCTGGGAACTTTTCTTGATAATTATAACCACCGAGATAAAATTAAAGTTTGTGTAAATGGAAACACATAAAAAGAGAAGTGCCAATTTAGAGTCATAAAGATGAGATTGTAAGTTTTGGCGAATAAAACACAACATGGAAACTGTGACTAAAGATTTTGTGGTAACTTGAAACTGAAAGATACTTCAATATTGTGAAGAACACAAGATATCAGAATCCAATTTAAACAAAAATATACAATAAGGATCGAGAAGAACTTACAACGATAATTGATTTTCCACCGAATTGCTTGAAGAAAAGCGCAGAAAATTTAAAGATGAAGCAGAGATCGATGAGGATGAAAGGAGACCGCAGTCTTCAAAGTTCAAACTGAAGAAAATAGGAGAAACACAATGATTTAGGGTTTCTTTGACGGGGGGTAATTTTGGTATTATAAAAACTTATAAGGGACAGGAGCGTAATTTCACTGGTCAAACCAAAATGGCTTTTAAGCTAAAATAAAAAAAGTTGGGGTAGACCAACTTGTTGCTTTTAGCTTTTTTTAAGCACTTTTTTGCTTCTTTTAAGCAGCTTTTTTTTTTTATTCAAACACTCCATCCATAAAAAAGTGCTTAAAAGCTGGTTTGACCAGCTTTTAAGCCCATCCAAACACCCTCTTAGTAGAGTGAGCATTCAGCTCTCTTGTTGTTTTATTGTTGTTATCGGGATAACCTATTTTACCAATTGCACCCTTATACTTTGTGGAGGTTTTATGACCCCTTATCATTGTTTGAAATGTAATAAATAACACCCTCCGAGTCTACGTGGCATAAAGAGTGTATCTCACTAGCATAAAAACGTTAAAATTATACTTTTTAAAATTTTATTGTGGTTAACTGTATTTTCCTAATATTTTTTTTCCCCATCTTTTTCTTTTCTTTCTTCAAGCGTTGCCAAGGGAGCCATTAACGAAGTAAAGAAGCTCAAAAAGAGGGATTTCAATGACTTGTAAAATTTTATTTTTCTCTTTGGAAGTCATATTTAGAGAAATTCTTTTTCTGATATTTTATCTGTTAATCAAACAAAAAAAGTAGTAATTTTTTTAGGAAGGTTAATGTAAGCCACGTGTCGTCCTTGGGGATTGTCCACTAGTCAATACATTGCCATTCAAATTACAGTGTCATTAGTCAATTCTAAGTGATCCGATATTACAGTTTGAATAATTGAGTTTTTCGATTGGCGCCTCGTATATGGTCGGCTTATCAATCAGTCTGTCTCTTTTCTCCTCAACCTTTTTGTGTTTTTTGGTGGACACCTTGATCTTCCTTAAACCATCAGGGCAAAAGATATTATTAGGTAAAGTTAAAAATAGATCATGAGATTCCATCTGCCCCACTTCAACGGAAGAATCATCTTCATCAGATTCATATTCTTGAGTTGATATTTTCGAATTCATCAACCACTTCATTATATCATTTGTGCTTCTTAAACTCCCTAGGAAACTTCCATTGACTTCAAGAGGCTGTTGATGCAGAGAATGGTTCGTTGTTGGGGCTAACTATTTTTTCTCAAATTCAAGAATCTATGATCGCTGAATTTGAGAGGGCAATGCAAGAATTTAATGTGCCTGAAATAAAGAATAGACTGGCTGAAAATATGGGTTGTGACACACTGAACCAGGCACAAGATCAAGAATAAAAAGGTTGTTCTTTTGCTGTTAATGAGGAGTATAATGTTGCATATGTGGAATCTGGAGTCAAGGCTACGAGTTTTCTTGAACTACTAACTGGTTGCAAGAGTTATGCTATGGGGAACAATCAGGTGCATTTAGTACCTGATCAACCAAATAGAGTAACAACAACTATGCCTCAATTCCTAGCTGGAAGTTGGGATCGACTCTATGAATCTTCAATGTCCATGTCGTTGGTACTTGAACCGACCGCTATGCTCAGTTCTAATGAAATTGCAACAACAAGAGAATGTGACACAACACCTTGTCATATTCAACTAGCAACTAATATTACCCTGAATTTTCTGGGACCAACAACTGCTATTATTGAAGTACTTGAGGTACATTTAGAATTTGAAGGGAATATTATTCAGACAATAATGCTGGACCAACAATCTTAGGAGTCTAAGATGCATTTACAAGAGATGCTGTTATAAGTTTCAGCTAACTTAGTGGAAAGTAATTTCAGCTAGGTTCAATTCTTGACTTTGAAAGCGTATTTAATATTTCTCATGGATATGTCTATAACAAATTGTAATAATCTTTCCAGCAATTCATTTGAGATTTCAACAATAGCTGTACATACTGCACTTTTGAAATAGTATGAGTAGTTTCAAGTTGTTTTCAAATTAGTCCTTTGGTTTGATGCTTTTGAGATGCTATGTAATGCTATTAACCAGAATTTAGTGTTCTATTTTTACTTAGACAAAGAATCTTCTGCTGGTACTGTTAAACTAATAAGCTTGATCATGTCTTACAAACTGTCTAAACTAATTCTAGTACTGAAAGAGACGAGCAGGTGCTTAGCTCTATCATGTTTTAGGTCTCTTCCCCTTTCTTCCTTTTCACATTTCATGCATGTTTGAGCCATTTGAAATTCACTTAGGTCTAGAAAAACTCACATGAAACTGATAATGAAAAACAAGATCATGTTCGTTTTTTTTTTAATTTGTTGCGCGCACGCACACAAATGAAATCGTATAAAGACAATTCGTATTTGATATAATTATCGTGCAAGTATTTTACCATTAAGAATTAAACAATCTCTTAGCTTGTTATACATTATATATTAATCTATTATAATTATAGGATATCTCCTTTCGCGAATGACTATTTATCCGAGTGATTTCTCCTTTGCGAAGGCAAACTTGATATAATTAAGGAAAATATTAATTTATTGCGCCAACTAGAGATCTTTTATCTAGTTTCTTAATATCCCATTGCATGGGCTGTGATAGACAATGAGTCAAAAGAATCTTGGATTTGATTTATAAACAACTTAATATCTGATTTGGAGTTAGGAGATGAAGCTGGATTAACAATTATGTCTGATACGCAAAAGGTATTTTACCAAAATTTTCTGGTTTAAAATTTTACTTCACGTGTTATAATTTTGATTTATTCATCGCTATTTTGTAGGGTTCTGTTTGATTCATTTCTGTTTTGTAGGGATTGGTACCAAAAATTCATGAATTACTACCAAATTTTGAGCATTGAATGTGTGCTAGGCACATATGGTCTAACTGGTCAAAAACTTGAAGAGGTGAGCAGATGAGAAAGCAATTTTGGAGGTATTCTAAGGCTAGTTTTGAGGTGAAGTTGAAAGAAGAATTGGTTGCTTTGGGAAAAATTGGAAAAAATATATGTGAAAGCCTATTGAAGTATAACAAAGAGTATTGGCGTAGAGCTTTTTTTCTTGTACACTCCAAATGTGATATTGTAGAAAATAATGTGTGAGACCTTTAATTCTTGGATATTGGCACCTAGGCACCGGTCTATTATTAGCATGTTAGAGGGCATTAGATATAAAGTAGTTAGGAGACATGTTGATACAATAAAGTTTGCAGAGACTTGGATTGCAGACATTTCTCCTACGGCAAGGGTGATTCTAGAAGAAAATGAGGAGTATTATAGGAAATGCAAAGTTTTGTGGTTTGTAACTGATGGGTTTGAGGTTATATATATATATATATATATATATATATATATATATATATATATATATATATATATATATATATATATATATATATATAAAACTTGAGGAGAAGAACATGCACTTGTAGATCCTGGCAGTTAAGAGGGATCCCTTATGCACATGCAATATGTGCAATCTATCACCAAGAAGAAGAACTATATAATTATGTGGGTAGCTGGCATAGAAAGGAGACATTTCTCAAGGCACATCAATACTTTTTTGAACCGATCCCTAACATTAAGATGTGGCTTGATACTAATAACATGGTGATTGAGCCCAGCACCAAAATCAATGCCAGGTAGGCCCTAAAAAAAAGGAAGAAAGGCCAAGAATGAGCCTTAAAAAAAGAAGTATGGCAAGCTCTCCAAGCAAGGAGTTGTCACGATCCGAAATCCCACCACAGACGTCGTGATTGCACTTAGTCTCTTAGACTAGATAAGCCGGTTACAATAAAAATTTAAGCATTTTTTTTGAAACAAAATTTAATACAAGTACCAAAACAAAGCGAAAATAAGCCTATGCGGCCATAGTCATAACATCCTCCCAAGACTGGAAATACTGAGTCAAGAACTCTAGCTGAATACATGGAAGGGTCTCAATGATCGAAATACAATACTGTTCAAATAATAGCTGACAGTACAATATAAGGAAAGACTCCAAGGGACTGCGGCGACCAAGCAGCTCTACCTTGAATCCTCGTGATCGATATGCTAACTCTGCCCGACTCCGATATCTTCAATACCTGGCTCTGCATAAAAATATGCAGAAGTGTAGTATGAGTACACCACGGTCGCTACCCAGTAAGTATCAAGACTAACCTCGATGGAGTAGTGACGAGGCACCTCAAGACACTCACTAGTCAAATAACCTGTGCAGTATGACAATATACAACTAATAATGGAAGGCAGGAATCAATAAGGACAACAATTTCAACATGTGCATATAGGCAGTAAAGCAATAAGAATATCGGGAAAATATCATTAAAATCAGATAAAGAACACAAAGGAAGGGCGGACCCACCTTGGTTGAAGCGATGTCATTGTTGAAAAATTATAATAAATATGTGTATGTAATTTGTTTGAAAATACAAATATCGTACAAAGAGTAAAAATAACATCACTTGGCACGTTAGCTTACTTGGTTAGTTGCCTCCCTTCTCTTGAGAGGGGTCATATGTTCGAATTCCCTAGCAGACGTGTCCTTTTAAAGATTTTTAGCCCCATCTGCTAAAAACATTAACGATTGTTTTAGCCAATATAACACCTTTGTGAGCACCTAATTTTTATCATATTTAAAAGATGTACCACTTTTTGTATGTAAATATATTTCAAGTTTAATCTACATATTTTAGCTCTTATTCACCTTTTATAGGTATTACTTAAGAAAATCAAAATCACTAAAAAGAGTCACATTTTTAGAGTAATAGCTTTAATTTTTGTAGAAAAGAAAGAAAAGTTTTCAAAAATATATTTTTTGTTTAGTTTAGTGTATTTTCTAAGGTAGAGACTTTCGATAAATAAATATTGAGTATCTAGTAACTTAAATTGCTTTTTTTAATTATTTATTATGAGTAGATTTTATTTTTTATTTATTATAAAAAAATCTTTAAAAAAAGCAAGCCAATGAAAAAATGACACCCAGCAAAGCTTCTTCTTTTATCTCTTGTAACAACCTCACGTGACTCCTCTCTCCAGTTTTTACAAACTCATAACACAAGAGAGGGGAGGAATGGAAAGAGCACAAATTAGAACCCTAGGAGTGGTCTTATTATTTAATGAGCAATTAGCAGCAACCCCCAAAATCCTCTTCATCCACCTTAAACCCACCTGAAAATCAACAAAATCAGACTATCAACTATACAGACTGTCACACCCCTTTTTACCCCAAAAAGATATACTGTGTTATAAATTATGGGTTAAAGAGTTTTTTTCAATTAAAGTGACGAATTTGAGTAGAGATTATTTTATTTACAGAAACGCCACTTGAAATTAATTTTTGGGTGTTCCAAGTTACCTTTTATTTGAATCCCTAGTCAAAGGAAGATTTGACTCTATTTTTATCGGTCCGCGAAAATAAAGTTCGGGTAAGGAATACTATTGACCGGAGAGAAGGTGCAAGGCATTCCCCGAGTCTCGTGGTTCTAGCACGGTCGCTTTATTGACTTAAATGTTGGTTTGAATTAATTTTGGACAAACTATGATTTATAAAATTTTTATGTTTTACGTATCCGCTTTTATTTCTTGATTATTAGATTTATTAAGAAAAATAATTTTTGGATAAATTACGTTGTCATAACCACGCTGCGCTAGCGAATGAGTGATCGAAACAAAATTTATTAATTTTATCATAACAGCGCTACGCAAGCGAATCTACAGTTATGACAAGAATTATTAGTATATTATTACTTTTAAAAAAGTTACTACATTTAAAGGAATTAATTAAATATTAACTATCGCGTTACGCAAGCGAATTCGCGATTTTAGTAAAAAGGATTAATTAAATTAAAAATTAATTAAAGCGAGTAGAAATGGTATGAGATTATTGAATTAAAATATTAAATGTTAATATCACGCTACGCAAGCGATTCCATGAATGAAAAAAGTTAAAAAGCACCTACTAGTTGCCTAGCGTTTAAATTAATTAAAGGTACTTAAGTTATTGGATTATTGTTACACATCATGAAAATTAACTAATTCCTTATAAGTTTATTCAACTAATCTAGTATTATTTTTGAAGATGGATATTATTTATTGAAAAAGTGGGCCAATTTGCTTATTTCGTTGTGGCATTGGGCCAACATCTATACAAAGGAATGACCAAAATATTTATAGACTTCTTAAATGCCTCTGTCGGACAGAATCCGTCTTGGCCCATTATTGGGCTCCAGAAATGGGCACAAGCTGAAAGCCTAATGGCTTTAAACTGCTAATTTGCTAAGACATCCTACATGGGCTAAATTGTGAGTCTGGCCTCTTTTGCTCTAAGCCATTAACCTTTATTTTTAGCTAGCAATCCCAACCACCTATTTATAATCTAGCCACTTTCTACCAAAAATCCAAGGTCCTAGCAGAGATGGTCACATGTAAAATCAAAATTTTATCACAATAACTAAAGGTTTAATGCATGACTCTTTTGTTCTTTTCTTTAAAGAATAGCCTATCATAAACTGGCCAGAATTGCACAAGGTGCGAAAAGGATCCTTAAACACATTGCAACCTACTTGAAATGTCTCATTTAGTATGCATCAAAACTATAATAGATACTAGTAAAGACAAGTAACACATGAATAAAGGGTGTTTGAACATTTAAGGATTCATTTTCACATATGAACTCCTATAAGATATACTTAAACAGTCAAGAAATTTATCTAGCACTCATATATCTAGATGGAAATGCTCCCAGCAATCAAGATGAGTTCAAATCTTCTTGTTAATGTGAAAATATCTGCAACATAAGATTAAAGAGTTACCTGGGTCGCAGAATAATAAATACAATAACGAAGAATGGAAGTTCAACAACAAAAGCAGCAGAAAACAACAACAAAACAAGCAACAAATATATGTTGGAATAGCCCGAAAACATAGAGAAGAAACCCGGAACCAAATTCTAAAGAGGACTTATATGTTTCTGAAAGATTTTGCACTCTAAGACTCAACAAAAAACTCACGATTTTTAGCCTATTCTTTATGTGTTAAGATGCTGAATTTTTTTATGTTTTTGTGTGTTCAAGCAATTCTAAAGATGTATGGAAGTGTGATAGAGTATCCTTGTAAAGTGAGAAAAGGGCAGCCCTTAAGTAGGCAAAGAAAGTCACTTTTTGGACTGATTTTTGTTCACCAAAAATCTGTCCAAAAAGGGACGGACTTTGTATGCTAAACACTATTCAAAGGCTGTCCAAAAGGTGAAAGGACAGCCTGAAAACCTGCTGTAACAGAAGCAAAGAGTCATTTCAGCCACCCTACTAGTAAAAGTAAGCTACTAGTACTCTAACTCATGATCAAACCCATCTAATCTTCAGATTTTAACAACATCAATACCACCCTATTGATTTTGAACTAAAACAAACTCAAACAACTAGCAATTGACAAAACAAAAACTAGACTTCAAATGGAACTAAAACTCAAACGAACTAGACTAAAACAAATTGATTTGTGCAAACTAACCATAGAATAAACAACTGAATTCACAAACTAATGCTCAAAACAGAGACGAGACGAGCATCACTAACAATCGGACGACAACGTTCAACAACTAAACAATTGATTAACTAAGTAAATTATTCGACAATACTAAGATCAGCTTGGTCGATGATAATCTAATAAAAAACTAGGATAAATAGAAATGACTAGTTTAGATAAACCTAACTTGAGACTCTAGTTAACAACAACCCAAAAATAGAAAATCAGAGTTTAACCTACTGATATTAAAAATAATCAAAATTTAAGGTAAAGGATGACGATTATACCTAACGAGCATTCCTGAAACTTTTTGAGCCACGAGAAGACGCCGGAGATTCCAAGAGGCGGATGTCCAACTTTGAAACGTACGTTTCTTTCGGGCAGACGCTAAAAAAAGGGTTTCAACATCTTGCCAAAAAGAAACGAAGGTCTTTGAGTCGAAAATAGCAAAAAAAATAGAGGTTCAAGGCATTTGGTGGTTGGCAGACGACAGTACAGGTGGAGGCCGGTGGTGGTGAGGGTTTTTGGAGGATTTTAGTTGGAGATATGGAGAGAGGGGGAGAAGAGGAGGAAGTGGGGCAATTTTGGTGTAGTTTTTGGACGACGGGCGGTGGTAGCAGTGGTGGCGGCGCGACTAGGGTTTGATTTTGTTGATTTTTGGTGGAGATTTGGGGGAATTGGGTTGTGGATCTAGAAAGAGGGTGTGGAGAGGAAAAGATTAGTGTAATTTGGGGGTGTTTGGAGGATGGCCGCCGCCGGTGGGCGATTTTTGGTGGGCGCTGCCGACGTAGAGGGAGCGGGCGAAAGAGATGGGGGGAGGAAGAAGAGAGAGTGAAGAGAGTGAGGAAGAAGAGAAGAGATAAGGGTAGGGGCAAAAATTTTGGGAAGTGGGGTCTTTAAATACCTAAGTTAAGGGTAATTTATGGCCATTGGATCCAATTAAGATGGATGGCTAATATTGAATCTCAGCCACTTAAACGAAACTACGTCGTTTTGGCGTGTCTGGTTGGGGCACGAAGGTTGGGCGAGTCAGGTACTCTTGGGCCAACGAATTGGTCCATGTTTAGGGCCAATTTGTGCTTTAAAATGACAAGACCAAATCCCTTTAACCCCATCACTCAATATTTATGAAATCTAATTCTAAAATCTACAAACGCACATAAAATAAACCTAAAACAAAGGTGCGATGTAGGAGAAAAGAAAGAGCAAAAATTAGGTATTTACAGCTGCCCCTCTTTGCTCGAGAACATGAAGAATTTTCGTGCAAAGAAAGTGAATGCCATAGCTAATTTTGCTCGTGTATCACTCAAATGAAAGCATTTTCAAAAAACGTGATCGAACATTGCTTTAGAGGCTACCTACATATCCATGGTTATAAAGGAATCAGGTCAGTGTAGTTCTGGGAAAATTTTGGTAGCTGGGACTACCAGACACTGGAGTTAAGACTACTGTTGCTGCTGTTGTTGCTGCAGTTATCGTTAATTGCTGCTTACATCAAAAGGAAAAAAGAAGAGAACTACATATGCCTGCAAGCTAAGAGTTACAAAATTCCTATCTATGTGTCTTGTGGAGTCAAATATTGAATCTTAACCTGCTCGCTTGTGTTGACCTTAGATTGGATCTTGATGCTCTTTGAAGAAAAAAATTATAGCTCACTCTCGATTGCTTGCTTTCCGGATCAGAATTTGAGAAAGTGAAACTCGAAAGCTGGGTTGCTGACACATTATCAAAGCTAACTCCAACTATATTGTGATCGAAAGACCTTTTTCTTCTGATGAGAAACTGAAACTGCAAGCTTTGATCATCACTAGTGTTATACGGCGGAGCCTGCAAAGCCATCAAAGACGAACAAAACGAACAATGAGCTGGATCCCCCTAGGCGAAATGGCTCTACCTGAGTTAACCTATGTAAAACACCCTGAGTGAAGAGTACTTCTACCCGGAACTATGAGCTAGATCCCCCTAGGCAAAATGGCTCTACCTGAGTTAACCTATGTAAAACACCCTGAGCGAGAACTACTTCTTCCCGCAACTATGAGTTGGATCCCCCTAGGCGAGATGGTTCTACCTGAGTTAAGCTGCGTAAAACATCCTGAGCGAAGAGTACTTCTGCCCGAAACTATGAGATGGATCTCCCTGGGCGAAACAGTTCTACCTGAGTTAAGCTATATAAAACACCCTGAGAGAAGACTACTCCTACCTGGAATTATGAGCTAGATCCCCCTAGGCAAAATGGTTCTACCTGAGTTAAGCTACGTAAAACACCCTGAGCGAAGAGTACTTCTACCCGAAAATATGAGCTGGATCCCCTAGGCGAAATGGTTCTACCTGAGTTAAGCTACGGATATGGGAGGTATGAACAGATGCAAGCTTAAAATTAAAGAAAATGGAGATTTTAAGGAGCTTACGTTTGGTGACATTCGTCCTTTGAGAATCGCCATTCTGCACTGCTTTGTTTCTGCTTCAAACAAAGAAAAATTTATGAGTTTTTAACGTGGTGGTCGGTTTGTGGCCTTGATGCCGTGAGTAGTTTGAATTCACGGCCACTCTGCTGTTAAAGAACTGATTTTGTCAGTGTGGTACCGAGGTGCTCGGATACTCTGTAGCACTTTCTGGAGATCTTGTCTTTCTGACATTGCCCCTGGTTGTTTCATACCCGGATATCCATGGTACCGCTAACCCTTGTCCATAAGGCAAGGCAATTTTCCTTTAAAATCAAACTTAGTTGTTGATAAGTTGTTATTTTACCAACTTATCTCTTCTTAATTCTTAGGCTTTTGTATGATTTTAATGAGAAGTTAAGGCATTTTCTGAGGTTTATTGGCATATTTCAGGTATCATATGATTTGGAGAAGAAATAGAAGAAAACAAGTCAAAAAGTGCTAAAAAGGGAAAAATGGACCACTGCCAGCGATTACACTATGCGATCGCAGGGAACTGTATGCGATCACACAAGTTAACAAAAGCAAAACAATGCGAACGCGGGTAAAGAAGTGCGATCGCGAAGAAGGGATCCTGGTCAGCGGCTGGTTCGATAGAGGCTTATGGATAGAATTGAAGGGGCGGTGAGGATTGTTCGTAGAATCATAGGGGTGGTCAACTGACCTATGCGAACGCAAGACAGTGTACGCGATCGCATAGCTTGGAGAAATCATTCAACGCGAACTCAATAGTACAAATGCGAACGCATAGCGTATTTTCTGGGCAGTTTTGACATTTCACGTTCTTATCCCCAAACCCATTTATACACCACCTAGCAGATATTTTCAGAGGTCTTTGGCATATCTTTGGCTTATTTTCAGTTCTTAGGGCTAGAGAGAACAAGTTTTGGAAGCTAGGGTTTGCATACACACTTGGGTTTTGAAGATTTCAAGCTTGTGGTTAAGGATTTCTTACCCATTTATGTTTATTTCTTCATTTCCTTGCTTTGTATTGAATATCTAAGTGTGTAGTATTTATTTCCAACACTTGAATCTTGTTCATGGAAATATTCTTAGTTAAAGTTTGGATTAAATACCTTGTTGTGCTTATGTATTGAATGATTTTCATTTATTTATGAAGTGAGTTATTGTTACTTTAATTATTCTTGTTCTTTAATATTTCCAAAGGGATTAGCTAACCCTAGGACTCGCCCATTAACTCCGAATTAATTTTGGAAAAGATAATTTGGGGTTGTGAAAGATTAATTAACAAGAACTTGAGGCTTTAACCCTCATTTTATAGATTCTACCTAGGGATAGATTGAACTACTTGTAGCCATATCCGGGTGTGCTTAATCTCCTAATTGTTTTAGGGATAATTCAATTAGGAAGTCCTGTTAGTCTTCGGAAGAAGCTAATATAGAATTATTATCCGTGGCTAATTAACATAAACTCGCTCATATTTGTAAAATCGTGAAATACATTGGATCATTACTTAAGTGTAATTCCCGATGCAACCATACTTGTAGCCATTGATCATTTTACTTGCTTTCTAGGTTAGTTTACATTTCCGCATTTAGGTATAGATATTTTCTCAA
>NC_031994.1:41950729-42031109 GCF_001879085.1 Nicotiana attenuata | reverse complement strand
AAATATTATCAATAAAGGTTTATGGTTCGGTGGGCTCCTGCTTGAAGGCTAAGATTTCATCCCGTAGTGCTGCCATGTGTCCCGGTGAGAAAAATTTGGCAATGAACTTATCTGCCAACTCATCCCAAGTTGTGATGGAATGGTTGGGAAGTCGCTCAAGCCAATCCAATGCCTTCCCTCTAAGTGAGAATAGGAAGAGCCTCAACCGAAGTGCATCCTCGGACACATTGGTTTGCTTTCTCCCCCAACAGGAATCCATGAACCCCTTGAAATGTTTGTAAGCATTTTGAGTGGCAGCGCCCGTGAAGTACCCACGCTGCTCCAACAATGTCAGCATCACGTTGGTTATTTGAAAATTGCCCGCCCGGATCCTGGGCGGAACAATTGCACTTGCATAGCCTTGGTTGGGAAGAACTCTAGGAGCCACTCTTGGAGGTGGCAGAAGAGGGTCTGGAATGTTCTCATTTGCATTGGCCTGGAGGCCTCTACGCTGTCTTTGAGGTGTAAGAGGCACCTCTTCATCGCCATTGTCATCTACCTCCTCCCCCACAATCACATTTCCAAGAGGGTCATTAGCATTTAATGCCATTTTGTACCTGAAGTATTGACACAAACAAATTAGTAACAAAGAAGAAAAGAAGAACAAAACACAAATCTATTTAGATAGATAGCCAAAATCGTTAGCTCCACGACAACGATGCCAAAAAGTTGGTCGCGGCCAACCCTGCACTACTATTAAGTAGCGAGAGAGGTTGAAGCAGCTTTTACCCGATTTAGGGTCGGGATCGAATTCCACAGAGAGCTAGATATTAGAGTTGGGTGTCTATCTAAAGTGGAGTTGTGTGTTTGCTCCAAATTGCACTTTTACACATTTTTGGGTTTTAATTATGATTCTAATTCTATAAACTACAATGCTCAATTTAACTACTATAAGCTAGGATTAAACTATTGCAAGTTGTTCAAATGATTAAAAGGCACTAGGGTAGTGACTTTCGCCTAGGTGGTCAATTGACGGATTCTTGAATCTAAAGCTAGATTGACACGTTTGGGGAGTATGATATAACCATTGCTCGATTCAACTCACTCTATACCTCTCGGTAGTTCGAGTGATTCTGCCTGAATTGACTTTCTCAAGATCAATTGGGTATGCTAATTTGCACAAGCAATTAAGGATCAAGTCGGGTATTATGATCTCTCGGTTTAACCCTTTAATTGGGGCTATCAATTCTCTTGAGTACGCCCCAATTCCTTGCTGGACTAATTCTAAAGACTTAGGCTCTCTTTCTCAAGAAGAGCAAAAGTCAACTAAACACAAACTAGTGTTTGCAACCACTAATTTAGCAATTAAACATGGAATTAGCCCAAATATCAAACTCCATAGTCAATCAAGCTCTAAAATACAAGACCCATCAATTACCTACACTAGGGTTGAGCCACAACCCTAGCTGATGGGTCTAGCTACTCATAATTAGAGAAAGAAACAAAGAAATAGATGAAAAACAACTCATATTAATTAATTTATAAGATAAACTAGAAGATTCAATGTTGAAATGAAGATAAAATTGCCCAAAATAGCTAAAGAAACGGAAGTCACGAGCGCAGCTCAGTACAAAATCTATCTGCCTGACCGAAAAATGGAAAAGAAGCTATTTATACTAAGCTGAAATGTCTGGACAAAAATACCCCTTCGGGGTTAGTGCGGACCGCACAAAATGGTGTGCGGCCGCACTAGGGCTCTGAACACAAAATTCCAGCTCTCTGAACTCAGGAAATGCGGACCGCACAGAATGGTGTGCGGCTGCTTCTAGTGCGGTCCGCATGAAATGGAGCGCAAACTGCATTGGCTTCAATCTCCGAAAATAGCAACTCTCTGATTCTTGGTTGTGCGGACCGCACTAAATCGAGTGCGGCCGCAGTAACTTCAGTGCGGACCGCATTAAATCCCATGCGGTCGCATTGCCTGATTTGCCTGAGTTGCATACTCTCTGAACCTCACTTGTGCGGACCGCACAGAATGGCGTGTGGCCGCACTAGCCTTGTTTTGCCTGAGCTTTGTCTTGCCTTAATACTTGTGCAAGTTTCATTCCTTTTGAGCTGATCTTTGACATCTTGTCACCTTGTTGATCAAACCTGCAATCAAGCACAACTTGTGAGCCTTTTTGGGACTATTTTGTACAAATTTCTAATCAAAACATAAGCAAGGAGGAGTATAAAATGTATCAAAATCCCTAGTTATCAGACTCGCCCATTTACTCCGAATTAATTTTTGAAAAGATAATTTGGGATTGGGAAAGATTAATTAACAAGAACTTGAGGCTTTAACCCTCATTTTATAGATTCTACATAGGGATAGGATTGAACTACTTGTAGCCATATCCGGTTGTGCTTAATCTCTTAATTGTTTTAGGGATAATTCAATTAGGAAGTCTTGTTAGTCTTTGGAAGAAGCTAATTAAGAATTATTATCCGTGGCTAATTAACATAAACTCGCTCATATTTGTTAAATCATGAAATACATTGGATCGTTACTTGAGTGTAATTCCCGATGCAACCATACTTGTAGCCATTGATCATTTTGCTTGCTTTCTAGGTTAGTTTACATTTCCGCATTTAGGTATAGATATTTTCTCAAATCAATTTTAAGTGTTTGGCACTGCATAACAAGTGATAATTCTCTTACATTCCTAATCGCCTACATATTGTTCTCTGTGGGATTCAACCCCGACTCATAGTTGGGTATATTATATTGCATGCGACCGTGTCCATTTACTTTTTAGTAGTGGATTTGGACGTCACCAAAATTGGCGCCGTTTCCGGGGAACAATTTGGCATAATTTAGGTTGTTTGAGAAATAAGCGTAAGTGCTTTGGTCCAAACTTGTGAATATTTGTGTAATTATTTTTCTTACCCTGGTCTATTTTTCTTGTTTGTTTCTTATTTACTTTCTTAGTTTTGAAAAATAGCATCATTTAATAAAAATTGGCCGGATGGTAGTTGCTCATACTTTGATGACCCTTGTCCTTATTGTGGAAGACCACACTCGTGGAAAAATTGTTTAAATTCTCCCGGGGGTGGATTGTGCGCACAATCTCAAACCCATGAGTGGAGTATTTGTGATAAGTGTGGTTGTCAAAATGGTCATTGGGAGTATTGTGCTTATTTGTCCTTCCCTTCCCCAAGCCCCCGCTATGATGATTCTACTTTTTGTGATGAAAATTATAGGGCTATGGAAGTGGAAGAAGTTGAGCATGGTCAAAATGGAGAGTTCAAGCTCATGTTGGAGTGCTTACTTGAAGGTGGAAACAAAGAACAAAGTGTCTTGGAGGAGCTTTTGGAGAATAGTCTCCAAAATGACTTGGCACTTGAAAGGTTGCACTCACAAATGGGAGAAATGATTGAAGCTTTAGAGGTCCAAAAATCCTCGAAAGCTAATGATAGCCAAGAATTTTCCTTAGATGTGGAAGCCGAAAATCCTTCCTTGGCGCTTGACCAAAACCAAGAAGAACTCTCAAATGCTCAAAATGAGAAGATAANGCCAGTGAACGTGGGCCAGCACATCGTGAGTGAAATTGAGGAAGCATGCAATGGAAGGTCTAGAAGCCTATTCTTTCCCTCATTGATCACTCAGCTGTGCTATGATGCTGATGTGCTACCGAGCTCGACTGATGTTGAGAAGGACCCTGCCGTATCAATCTCTCCATTGCTTCGAAAAGGGCCAACTGGAAAGAAGAAGAAGAGAAGGATTGATGTGCTATCTCCTTCATTTGGGCAGTTTGATGAGTCCGCCAAGGGATCCGGTGGTGCTTCCACAGCTACAGCAGAAACACATGAACCCATGATTCCACTTCCTTATGGATCCCCCACTATGCGCCACATTTCCCATTAGATCTATGGTGTAGATGCTCATATTCGACAGCTTGTCGCGGGTCTTCCCTCTGGTCCATCTGGTGAGGTCACTTCGACTAGGTCTGGTAAGAAGCCAGCGACCTTGGATGATGTAGTGCTGGAGCAAAAGGCAATCAAAAGCAGATTAGAAGACATGAGTCGAAGACAAGGAAAAGTTGAAAGGCGATAGATGAAGTTCAAGGAGCATGAGAAGAAGAAAAGCAAGTTTCTGTCGAAGATGATGCACAAGCTGAGTTCACTATGTGGCTCACAGGATTCTGAGGATGATGATGATGAGGATTTGGAGCTCAAATTTCCCACCACCTCCAGCTCCGAGTGATGCAGTTTCAGGGAGCACCTCCTTCATTTTATCTTGTTTTGATTAGTTGCATTGAGGACAGTGCAACACTTTTAGGTTGGGGGTGGCTCATATTTTATATATGTGGTAGAGCATTATGTGGAGCATGAACATTTTTTTTTTGTGAACTTATGTGGATTGGTTAACATTGTTAGTTTATTAGTAATATTTTATAAAATTAGCATTTTCTTATTGGCTCTTTTATTTTTCTTTTTTTATTTGTGTTTATTTTGGTTTCTATTTTTTTTTTATATATAGTAGTATTAGTTAAATTCCTTGGTTTTTCTTTCTACCACGGTTTTTTTTCAAGGAATTTATTTGTGTTGAACCGGGTGACTTTTCCCTATGATGGATGGAGCGACAACTTTCTTAAGGGATTAGTCTTGTTTAGTTTTTCTTTATTTTTTTTAGAAAGTGAATATTTTTTTTAGTTTAGTAGCTAGTTGTGAATAAAGTGGTTATTGGGTATAATCTTTTGTCCATAAACCAATATGTGGCTTGTTTGGTACCAACATAATTTAAACTTTGGCATATGAAGTTTTGATCTTTAAAATGAAAAATGATTGAAGTGATAATTCCTTATTGTGACTTTTAGATTCTAATTTTGGATCTTTGATTCACTAAATAGCTTCTTAGGCTACATGTGACTTCCTTGAGATTCATTGGTTTCAATTGGATTTTGGATTTGTATTCCATTTGAGTTTTCATGTGCCATGTGTGGTGAGCTTTAATTGTGAAAGTTCTTTTGCATCATTTGTAGTCTAGAACTTGCCCGGAATATGCTTTAAGGCGAAATCCTAGATTAACTTGGTTTGAAAAATGATATTAGGCCTTTCCTGTACCATTATTGTGCCTAAATTTCCTACCAGTGAATATTTTTCCTAGTCAACCCTTTTGAGCCTTTTCACTTTTTCTTTGACAACCATGTTACGAGCTATCATCTTATTGATGTTCTTGTGGAACCATACCTCCCTAAGTAATATAAAGTATGAAGATAGGCTAAAAGCCTAAGTTTGGGGGTGGAGGTTGGAAAAGTTGTGATATGGAGGTTTCTCAAAAAAGTGAAAAGTGTTAATGATGATGAAATGAAAAACAAAATAAGGAAATATGAATAAATGGAAGACTAGGTGATATATATAAAAAAAAAAAGAGAAGGAGAAAAGAGAGGAAAGGGTGGAAACATTCTTGAAGGAAGTGGACTTTGATTATTGAAAAAGTGTAGTACTTACGGAGGTTTTGAGTCACTCTTACCCAAAATTGTGCCCTACCTTAACCAAAAGCCTAAACTACAACCCTTTAAGTCCTAATTGATTTTGAACCGAGTATGTCTACATTAGTGGAGAAATTCATGAAGGGCAAGCCTATGGTACTACTTGTGTGCATTTGAATATCATTGTGAGAGAGAGAGAGTTGAGTCTTTCCATTTGACATCCCATTTATGTTTTGAATTGCAATTTATGAGTTTGAGATTCTCTCTTAAAAAGTGTGAGGGCACATGAGATTCGAGTTGTGAATTTAATCCCATTTTCAATTGGGAGGAATGAGCGAGGGAAAACAAATGTGACGGAGAGGCAAATTTTGAATCTTTAGTGTCATGACTTGGTTGCTACTTTGATTAATATAGTGTTTGAGCACTTGATTTGAAACAAAATGTGTAAAAAATTGGTGATTCATATGCCTTGGATTAATTGTTGGTACCAACCGATGTCATTAGATTGTGCTTAAATTGATCCTTCTTGACTTGAAATGATGTTTGGTATGCCATTGAGCTTAATTGATGATTTTAGTGAAGGATGTTCTTAGTCTTTGAATTACTTGAGCACAAGCAATAGATTAAGTTTGGGGGTTTGATAAGTTGGTATTTTACCAACTTATCTCTTCTTAATACTTAGGCTTTTGTATGATTTTAATGAGAAGTTAAGGCATTTTCTGAGGTTTATTGGCATATTTCAGGTATCATATGATTTGGAGAAGATATAGAAGAAAACAAGTCAAAAAGTGCTAAAAAGGGAAAAATGGACCACCGCCAGCGATTACACTATGCGATCGCACAAGTTAACAAAAGCAAAACAATGCGAACGCGGGTAAAGAAGTGCGATCGCGAAGAAGGGGGCCTGGTCAGTGGCTGGTCAACTGAGCTATGCGAACGCAAGATAGTGTACGCAATCGCATAGCTTGGAGAAATCATTCAACGCGAACGCAATAGTACAAATGCGAACGCATAGCGTATTTTCTAGGCAGTTCTGGGCAGTTTTGACATTTCACGTTCTTATCCCCAAACCATTTTTATACATGACCTAGCAGATATTTTCAGAGATCTTTGGCATATCTTTGGCTTATTTTCAGTTCTCAGGGCTAGAGAGAACAAGTTTTGGAAGCTAGGGTTTGCACACACACATGGGTTTTGAAGATTTCAAGCTTGTGGTTAAGGATTTCTTACCCATTATGTTTATTTCTTCATTTCCTTGCTTTGTATTGAATATCTAAGTGTGTAGTATTTATTTCCAACACTTGAATCTTGTTCATGGAAATATTCTTAGTTAAAGTTTGGATTAAATACCTTGTTGTGCTTATGTATTGAATGATTTTCATTTATTTATGAAGTGAGTTATTGTTACTTTAATTATTCTTGTTCTTTAATATTTCCAAAGGGATTAGCTAACCCTAGGACTCGCCCATTAACTCCGAATTAATTTTGGAAAAGATAATTTGGGGTTGTGAAAGATTAATTAACAAGAACTTGAGGCTTTAACCCTCATTTTATAGATTCTACCTAGGGATAGATTGAACTACTTGTAGCCATATCCGGGTGTGCTTAATCTCCTAATTGTTTTAGGGATAATTCAATTAGGAAGTCTTGTTAGTCTTCGGAAGAAGCTAATATAGAATTATTATCCGTGGCTAATTAACATAAACTCGCTCATATTTGTAAAATCGTGAAATACATTGGATCATTACTTAAGTGTAATTCCCGATGCAACCATACTTGTAGCCATTGATCATTTTACTTGCTTTCTAGGTTAGTTTACATTTCCGTATTTAGGTATAGATATTTTCTCAAATCAATTCTAAGTGTTTGGCATTGCTTAACAAGTGATAATTCTCTTACATTCCTAATCGCCTACATATTGTTCTCTGTTGGATTCGACCCCGACTCATAGTTGGGTATATTATATTGCATGCGATCGTGTCCATTTACTTTTTAGTAGTGGATTTGGACGTCATCAGTTGTCTTGCACCCAGAACCAGTTTGTGTCCGTCGTGCTTATCAACTTTTCCCATGAAGCAAGTCTTGCTTAGGCGAATTTTTAGTTTCTTTGAGATACTTTGTCCGCCTTATCAACAGAGATCACAGATGGATTCCTCCCTTCGTCGGTGCCGCATAAGCTCCAAATTGTGCTCGGTACTACAGGGAAGCTGTAGCCAGTTTTGCAGCCATTTCTTTTCTTCGGTTTTGATGCAATATTAGACTGAAAGGGTCTCAATGTTGTGGAAAAAAGCATAAGAGCAATTGAAAACGAAAAAGGAATTGTGTCTAAACAAAAGGTGTCCCTTTCGGGGAGAGGAATAGGGAGACTTATCTGGAGGTGTGTGCCGACTTTAATGAATCATGACATGCATTTTGGACTGGATGCCTGATCCATCTGAGCTATCTAATTCTCAAAATCCGTCGCAAATGTTCATGTTGAAACTGCCCTGGTTGTGCTCATGCCGGAGTATCGAAGACCCTCATTCGGCTAGTAGCACCCTTTGCGGGTTTTTGCTAACTAACCTCTCTTATTTCTCTACTCACAGTCGCCTTATGGTGCCCATATGGGTTTTCACCAATAATACCCTCTCATTTCTCTAGTCACTGTCACCTTATAGTGCCCATACAGGTTTTCACCGTTAAGACTCTCTCATTTCTTTTTTTTCTTTTTTTTGTGACTAAGATATGACATGCGGAAGGTTGCTCAACGCCCTTGGCATGGGGACTTTAAACATTCTCAAAGATCGATCAAAATTTTTTAACAGGGAAGGTTACCCAACGCCTTGGCATGGTTTCCTCCACAATATGCATAAGGAGGATTAAAAGTAGAATTACCAACATCAAAACTCTCATAATTCCAAGATGCCATGTTTTTAAAAACCAACAAGTAAAACAAAAAAAAATCAAATACAAGAAAATAAAAATAAAAGTTTTAACTTGCAACCTAGCAATATGTACACCTACAGCTACACCGTTAGTTTTCCGGGAACGGTGCCAAAATTTGATTATGCCCAACTATGCCTTATAAAAAAGGACTAAGCTATTGTTACAAATATAATCCGGTTTACAAGTCCGAAGTCGAATCCCACAGAGAACTAAGGTTTAGCTTTAGTGTTCAGTATCTCTAAGAAACACAAGTCCAAACAATTTCCTAATTATAAAGGTTGTGATTCTTATTTTACACTAATTAACTAGAAACTATTAAAAGCAGTAAAACTATTAACTAAGGAGACTAAGAGTTAGAGACAAGATTAAGGAGGTCTAGAGTTATGATTTCCCCAATTGCCGGAATCCTTCCCGCTAAGTCTTTTATAATTTCGCCTATGTATTCTCTACTGATCGTGAGTACTTGGGGTGTTGTAGCTCTCTCTCGAGCAACTACCACAATTTACTAGACGTATTCTCTCAAACTACGCTAGCTGGCACTAATTCACCGCTGACTACGATCGTACCAAGGTTTCGTTATCTCTAATCCTGCCTTTAAACCCTCCGTATTGGTCTCTCACGTACGTTAGGAGTGATGTTGTTCAACAACTACCTAGATATGTACTCTCTCTCGAGCAGTACACACTAAATAGGCACAATCAATTGATGGCCATTCAATCAACAACAATAAACACATAGTTGAACAAGTAGAGAATTCCAACTGCTTAATTATATAAAAATATAACAAGAATTCATCCTACAAAAAGTTCCATCAAAACCCTAGATAACAAATTAGCTATTCATAATAGTATGCAAAACTACAATACTAGCGTTCATAACTAATAATGGAAATAGAGGAAGAAAGAGGGAAAAACGTGAAGTTGAGTCCTTCTCCTTCTTGCTCCTAGCGTGTTCTTACCTCCCTAAAGTCTTCTCTCCTTCCAAAGTAGTGTCTCTCCCTCAAAATCACGTTTTAGGATGTATTTATAGCGATTAGGGTTTGTTTGGGCCGAAATTGCTTCTCCTAGTTCGGGTTGGAAAAGTTGAATTTTTTTGCCTCGATCGCGCTCTGGCGAAGTGACCCTCACTTTGCTGTCCGGGACTTTCCTAATTTCTTCTGCTTCAGTTCTGGTATGACAAAGTGAGCCTTGCTTCGCGGTGCGGGACTTTTCTCTTAAGCTCTTTTTCACCAATTTTTCTCCCATTTGATCACTTTCCGTGCAAGTTTGTTCCTACACATAAGAAACACGTAATGAGCATATTTTCACTTCAAAAGCGGTGTGAACATCCACAACTCACCCAAGAAATAGTACATAAACATACTCAAAACATGCACGTTTCACCATTTATCACACGCCCGTCAACTAACATGTGTGTCACCTCAATACCAATCACATAACACGTATTTTGAAGTTTCATACCCTCAGCAGTAAGATTAGAAGTGTTACTTATCTCGAACAAGCCAATTCCAACACCGAACAAGCCAAGCGATGCTCCAAAAAAGCCATCACGCGCGTAGCGACCACCAAATGGCTCAAAACTAGCCAAAAGCAACTCAAATACATCATACAAAGCCCAAGGAAACAATTCCAAATGATAAAGATCGAATCCTTAATCAAAACCCAAAGCCGGCCAAAAATCACACCCGGGCCCACGCCTCGGAATTCGAAAAACTCAAAAAATCCGACAACCCTTTCAACTACGAGTCCAACAATACTAGTTTCACTCATTTACGACTCCAAATCGATGTTCAAAACTCAAAAATTCATATTATGGAACTTTAGGCCAAAACCCCCAATTTCCTCTTTAAAATTTATCAACCAAAAGCTAAAATCGAAGATAGATTCACAAAATATAACCAAAACCGAGTAGAGAACACTTACCCCAATTCATATGGTGAAAATTGCTTCAAGAATCGCCTCAATCCGAGCTCCATAGCCCCAAAAATGTAAAAATGGCCGAAACCCTCGAAATAGAGTACTTTATATTCTGCCCAGGACTCCTCTTACGCAAACGCCGGAAAACCATCGCGTTCGCGATGAACAAAATGCACACTGCCACAAAAGACTCTATGCGTTCGCGCTACACCACACACGAACGCGATGACCACTGCTGCCAAAGCTTCGCGAACGCGATTCATATTACGCGACCACGATGAAGGATTTCCTAGCTCCAGTTGCCAAACCACAACTCTACGCGAATGTGATCCTTCATATGCGAACGCGAAGAAGACTTGCCCCAACTCTACGAGAACGCGGAACATACTTCGTGATCGTGAAGAACAATTGCTGTTGCCATCAAAATACATTACGCGTTCGCGATACTTGCCACCAAAACACACCAGCACTGAAAACATGAAAAAAATAGTCCGAAATCAATATGAAACACGCCCGAGCCCCTCGGGACCCCGTCCAAACATACCAACAAGTCCCATAACATAACACGGACCTACTCGAGGCCTCAAAACACACATAACAACATCAAAACGATGTTGATACTTAATTTTTCCCTCATATTTTTCAAATATACATATATGCTTTCGAAATAGCACACATTCATTGTTATTGGATTTATAAGAATGCACAAGTATTTTTTTATAACTTTTCTATAATTTTTAAAGGCTTTAAATCAATTTATTCTTGCATTTTTATTATAAATATTCAATAATTATCCTTCAAATTATTTTTATGATGATTTAATCATCTAAATTTATCATTTGTACCCACATAATGTTTAAATATTTTTCATTACACTTTTATAATTACATTTGCATTTTTTAGGGCTAAATTGCACATTTTGTAATAATAGCCCATATGCATATATAATTACATTATTTATACAGAAAAATGACTTTTTATATTTTTATAAGGTTAAGTAATTATTTTTAATCATTTTTCATGCACAAGTAATATTTTTTTTATTTATCAACTATTTTTTTATAAATTATTTATTTGTTAGATAGTGGGTATTTAAATAACAATCCATTTAAAGCTTATTTCGGACCAACCCCTAGCCCAATTACCTAAAGTAGACCAGCCCAACCAAATGAACCCTAACCCAATAACCCAACTGGTACCCGTTTAATTAACCCGCCCCAGCCCCTCTTTAAAATCCTAGCCGTTGATCTCAGAGATCAACGGCCCACATTTAGCCTACCCTTTAAAATTACCTAATCCCAAACCCTAATCACATTCTCTACCATTCGCTGCCCCTAAACTCTCAAACACTCTCTTCGTCTCTACAAACCCTAGCGTCGTAACCTCTAATCCCCTTCGATTCCAACCTAGGAATGGAATCAATCAACGATTCCCTTACCTTATTGACCATTTCCCGTTACTAGCTACCCGTTTATGGTGTTACATAATTATTTGCCTAACATGGCAAGCAAATCTCTCTTATTTTGAACCAAATCTGATTCAGATCTTTGCCTCTTTCCATCTGTGTTCGTTCTCGTTTCTTTTATGGTATGAATCTCTGAGATTCTTTGCGATTCTTTGCTCACCCTAAAACTAGGGTTCAGATCTTCCTAAGATCTAATACTGGTTCGCGATTCTTTAATTATTTTTCCTTTAGTATTTCCGTATATATGTCCCTGTGCATTTTATTATGATTTTTCTGACTAATTTTTACTTACCCTAAAATTAGGGTTTTTGATTCTTTGAAATCGAACCAAATCTGGTTCAATTCTTAATTATTCCTGTCTATATGTCTCTTGCTGTTAATTTTGACTAATTTTTACTTACCTTAAATTTAAGGGTTTTTGATTCTTCAAATCTGTTTGATTCTTTAGTTACTTTGTTAAAACCACTGTTTATATGTTTATACGCGTCTCTTTACCAGTTACTTCTGCCGGTTTATATGTTTTACCTAAACTAGGGTTTTGAGTTTTCTTCCTTTAATCAACTGTTAGATGCTTTCCTTTCTAGTACCTTGATTTATTGTTGCCATATTTGTGTGCTCTAATTCAGTACTATTTAAACCCCTCCCCCATTCCCCTTTAAACAGAGGAAGAACTTGAATATTCTCACTTCCAAAAAATTATACATTGCTATTCTTGTTCTGTGATTTGATTCCTGGCCGGCTGGAAGCCAAGGCCAGAAATCCTCTATTGCTTGCTTCTATTAGTGATTATTGCAACATTGTTAGATTCCTTTCTATTTCATCTGAACAGGTAAGTTGTTGAACTTTTCTACTTTGTCACTCGTTTAATATGTTACAGTTATTAGACTAGTTGCTTTTTGTATTTTAGACATGTCGAATTTAGTGAATTAATTAGTAAATCTATTTAACTCGTGTAGCTTAAGACTTTTAGTATTAAGTATGTTTTGATACCTTTCTCTAAAAAACTAGTTCACCATGTATACCTTAGCGTATCCATCAGTTTGTTGTTAAATTTGTTATCATGTTACTCATCTAATTTTGTGCTCACTATGGACCCTGGATGGCTGGTGGGCGGTATGAACTCTGTGGCATGGCACTGAAATAGGCATCGGAAGAACCTTGATGAACTGGTGGGTGATAAGAACTCTCTGGCATAGCACTGAAATAGGGTCGCGCTGGAGCACCTCGAGGAGGTGGTGGTGCTGGATATGTGGGCCTGATAGGCTAACCCCTCCCAAACTGACCTCTGCCCCTAGCCAGCGCACCTCTAAACTCTCTAGAGAATCGGGTCCTCCTGTCCTACTGCATCTGCTCTCTACCCCTCTGGTGGTAGCCCTCAATCCTCCGAGCAATCTCCACCACTAGCTGATAATTAGTGCCCATCTCAACCTCCCGGGCCATACTAGCCTGAATACTGGGGTGCAACCCTGCAACAAATCTCCGCACTCTGTCTGCATCCGTAGGAAGTATCATAAGTGCATGGCGAGACAACTCAGAAAATCTTGCCTCATAATCGGTCACAGACATCTGACCCTGCTCGAGCTGCTCAAACTGACACCGCAACTCTTCCCTCTGGGAGGGTGGAATATACATATCCAAGAAAAGCCGTGTAAACTGGTCCCAAGTCATGGGAGGAGAGCCTACTGGCCTGCCGAGGAGATAACACTGCCTCCATCTGCGGGCCCTGTCCTCCAACTGGAAAGTAGTTAAATCCACCCCATGCGACTCTAATATCCTCATGTTGCGCTGTCTGTCCCTGCACCTATTAATGAAGTCTTGGGGGTCCTCATTGTTGATACCCAATTTTTCCCAAAATATTTTTTTAGTTGCATATATACCTTCAAAATCATGCATTAACACCAATTGGTATTTTTTCCATAATTTTTCCATATTTTTTAATTTGTCCAGTATTTTATTTCCAATAAATGATTAGAAAATTGCATCACAAATAATTTCAAAGGCATTTCTTTATTTAATTTATTGTTTATGGTCCTATTAAGACCAAAGTTCGATAAATAGCCAAATTGGCACCTCTTGGCTATAATTGCAATAACTTTGCAATTATAGCCCATACGTATAATTTTGCACTATTTTTTACCAGAAATTAGTCCTTTATAT
This sequence comes from Nicotiana attenuata, assembly GCF_001879085.1. NCBI lineage: Eukaryota > Viridiplantae > Streptophyta > Magnoliopsida > Solanales > Solanaceae > Nicotiana > Nicotiana attenuata. The sequence continues at coordinate 42,017,193 of NC_031994.1, read as the reverse complement.
TTTTAAATGCCAAATAATCATTCTAAATTATTCTCATGCAATAGAATCACTTTTATAATTAATAATTATGTTATAAACTATTTTTGACTAATTTAATTCGGGTATTTAACAAATAGCCCATTTCTATTTCAATTTTAGCCTTAATTAAACCAGCCCAAACCCTTAATTAAACTAGCCCATACCCCAAGCCCAATTCCTAATACTACTCGACCCAATGTTGATTAAATCCTAACCGTTGATCAATTTTGATCAACGGTCCGGATTCGTTCTTTCCTAATTTAACCTAAACCTATACCCCCAAACCCCTCATTCACTCTTCACTCACCCGCCGTCACCCCTCTCATTTCTCTCAAATTCCCTCTGCCTCAACCCTAACTCCCCTTCGCCGGCTGCTTGCTCGCCGGTAATAATGGTGGCTCACTACCACCTCTATCCCTAATGGCTCCCCCATGATCGGATTCTTGCTGTCTCGAGGTCCTCAAGGGACCAGTGGCTGTTCACTCACCACCCATGGCCTGTTCTCGCCGTTCTCAGGCCACCATGGCCGGATTGAGTAAGATCTTCATATTTCTTGGCTAAACCTATGGGTTTCTAAGCCGGTCTCTCTATTTCTGGGTTATTTTCTAGAAAACCCTAATCTGTTCTCCTGTACCTCTTAGATCTGTAACAGATCTGAGGTTTTTCTGAGCTATTTTCGTTTGTTTTATGAAAAACCTTTATATTTCTCAAAGCGTCGCTTTATTTTTCCATTAGGGTTTCTGGAACTTTTTTTTCAAAAACATATGTCTAGTCTTTTTAATGTTGTTCTCTGATTCTCATATGTTTGAACGACTTTTTATTAAAATTTCTTTTTAGTCCTAATTTATTATTTCTGGTCCTTTTAATTTTGTTTTATGAAAAAACCTTTAGAATTCTCAAAGCGTCACTTTATTTTCCCATTAGGGTTTTTGGAACTTTTTTTTCAAAAACATATTTCTGGTCTTTTTAATGTTGTTCTCTGATTCTCATATGTTTGAACGACTTTTTGTTAAAATTGCTTTTTAATCCTAATTTGTTATGTTAAAACCCCAGTTTTAACACTATGTTATAATCCTGAGTTCATTCTTGTTTGTCGATTCTGCTATGTGTGTGTTCGAAGCCCATGAATATGTTTCGATTAGTGATTTCTACCCCAATAATGTCTTACTAGGGTTTCTGATTTGTCTCTTTCTGGCTATACTCAGTACTTGTTATTCATGGAAGTTTATAATGTTTCCCTTAGTATTAGTACTATTTTCCGATTCTTTAAATTCCTGATTTCCTGGGACGATACTCTTTACTGATTTCTGGCTACTTTTCCTGTTTTTACAACCTTTAAAATATTTTCTTACCTTGTTATGTGATTTACTACATTATTGTTCGATTCTTACTGTTATTTACTTAAGTAGAACTCTATGTATCTACCCCTAATTGCTTATTCTGTACTTAGGTCTTTTGAACTCTTTCCTTATTTGGTACATGTTCTTTACCGTTCGAAATGACTCCCTTAATTAAGGGAAGACTTGGAATTACTTTAATTGATTCCGAGTTCTCCAATTACTGAACAATTTGATTCTTACCTTATTTACCTAGCTTTCAAATTACTATATATATATATATATATATATATATGCTTTCTTCTACTCTCATTAGACACGAACATTAGTTCACAACTCCCTCACACACTTAAAGCTTTTTTGCTCTCTTTCTTGTTACTTGCTACTATTACTGAATTAGCCGGCTGCAAGCCAAGGCTAATTATTGCACCCTATTGCTCTTCACTTTGTGTCTATTCTCCTTAACCGGTATGTTCTGATTTCAATTCAAGTCCTAAATACTATGTGTTTTCTTGTTGTTTTAGTTTACTAGTTACCGGTCTATTTCTGTCTATTATCTGACCTTTCAATATGTAACTAGCCTGTTTGGATCACTGTTAGTTCTATCCTAATTCAAATATGTGATCAGCATGATATGAGCTTCTCCATTCCTTGTAGTATGTACTAGCTTTACTCTATTAGTATATGTTTGAATGGTTATGTGTTAGTTGGTTTCTGGTTTGCACCTGATTTGCAAAACTGATTTGTTACCCTAAGATATTCTGATGCTATGCCCAATCATGTTTAGTACTTCTATGTCCTCACTACTGCTATGAAATCCTATACTATGTCATCTCCCAATCCCATGAACCCCCATAAGCACTTCTGATTCTATAACTATGTTCTAATTAACACCTCTGAAATCGATGCCTTACTGCTTGCACTGTTAGCTACTCCTTAATTACGAAAGACTTCTGTTTATTATATGATCTATGTGTATTATGTGTCCCCAAATCCCAATTCCATTGTATGAATCACGTCGTTAGGACTCTTTTTGCTCTATGATTGATCTTTTGTTTGTTTGACTACACAATTCTTGTCAAAATTGTTTTACTGCTAAATAACTCTCCTATTTTATAAAACTACGTATTTTGAGTCCTTTTCAATACTGTTTTTCCTATCAAAACTTTTCAAAACTATGTCAAGCACTCTCACTCCACTCTTAAGTCCCTAGGTTCTGCCACTCCAGTGTGTAACTGCGTTGGGATTCCTGTGAGATCCCTCTGAACTCTGATGCACTGGGGCTGGCCCTTCCACACTGCACTTACTCAGTTCTAGTTATGAAATCTGGGTGTGAGCACTTCCAGGGATCCTTGAGGTCCTTAGGGAACTCTGACACACTCGGACATGAGGCTGGCTATAAACTTGGCATTTGAGGCTATGGAAATCTGGTATCTTCAGGATACACTTGGGCCTGCTTCAGGCTCCCTATAGTTAACTTCTTCTTTTTCTTTATTTGTTTATGTAATTTATTCGGCTGGTCTGTAATAATTATTTGTAAACAAATATTGGGGATGGCTAATGAAATGGGAGGGGTAGCTATATAATCCTATTAATATCATTGGGGTAGAAAGCATGTCATAGGCTTTACATTATATCTGCATTAGAATCCATGTTTTTAGGATCAATACACTCATCCAAATCATGCCAAATACGCACTAGATATCATGTTCCTATGATTTCATGTCTACTATTTCAGCATCTCATTCATCACTAATCCATGTTTTATGCCTATCACTTAGAAATCCTGCTCCTAGGATAATAACAACATTAGCATAAAAGCTGTTACTCTTGTGCATTCAGAAGTCATATTTCAAAAATTCTGCAACTCTTGTGTGCATTTAGAAATCATGCCTTAGGGATTCTATTTTTAACAATCCTTCCATCTGCATGTGCATATTAGATACCATGTTCCAGGATCCTGTTTGTATTTTGTTTAAGATGCCTAGTTAAGTACTGATTCATTGAAAGATAATAAAAAATAATCTCACATTGTGATGTTTTCTGAATAAAACTGGTAATAATCTCTGCATTCTCAGATTCGTATCAACTAGAACAACATGCTCTTATGGTAAAACGGCTTCTGAACTGTTAATGATTCTGGTAACTATTATGCATGATCCCACGCCTAGGCAAGCATTAGGTGATGAATCTTTATAAAACGGAAAAACTATTTTGCTTGTGTTTACTGCTTAAAGATTCACAGGTTTAAAATTAGTAGGCAAACTGATTAGGGCCCTGCTGTTGAGTTTATACAATGAAGTTGCATATTTTCTGTGTATTGAAACTCACTTAGATATCCCGCTTAGGATTCTGTCTAATAAATTGCCTCTTGTTTGTGTTTGAGATGTGCTGTTTATGTGTATTATCTGTGGAGGTAAATCGGGCCTCTTAACTGTTTTTCCTGCATTACTTGTTAAAGTCCTATTTGTTCTTGCCTGTCGCCTAGAGTTTTATCATTTTTTAAATAAAAAAACCTTAGGGGTTTGTCTAAAATCACATATATCTAGAGGTCCTAAAATTCCTCTAGGACCACAAGGACGGGACGGGTAACAGCACGCATAGAGATCGTTAAATAAAACTTGCCAAATAACCGCTAAGGGGTGGGATAAAGGGTAGATATGGATATGATGACTACACGCTAATGTCACGTGTAGCCCCTCATTGAGGAGTGATTACCGGGCATTGTGTGGGGTGATCCTGTAGGCTAACCATCCTAGGACCCCTCTTTCCCAATTCCCGTTGTTTAAATAAATTTTACTTTCATTTATATATGTGCTACTTGTTCAAGTCTTTTCCCTTTGTTTCATTACTTAAGTCATACATGTGCTTAATAATACCTAAACATGCCTTTATTTGCAAGTACGTGTTTAAACTATTTATTTGTTAAAAGGACTAATTCACATAATTATAAGTTCGGCCGGGACCCACCGTTGTGGACCGAGAGGGGTGCCTAACACCTTCCCCCTCAAGGTTATTTTGAGCCCTTACCGTAAATCTCTGGTAATGTAAACTAGTCTAAGACTTAATCGCTCTAGGTGCCCTAATGCACCATAATCCGTTAGGTGGCGACTCTTCAAAAAACCCAAATCCCAAAAGGAAATGAGTTATTACCCCCCCAGAACGTCGTAACCCGGACTTCTCTCCGCCTCCGCAGAGGGAAAAAAGGGGGTGCGACATTCATGTCGCTCACCTCCAAAGATAGGAGGGTGTAGCCTAGTCCATCTGTCCAAGAGGTCCTGCGGCTCGCCGGCCACAGCTGGTCTAGACTCAGGTACAACCGCTGCAACTGGCTGGGCCCCGTCCGCGGGTAGTGTACTCAGAGTCTTAAACACTACAGCTACATGCCCAGGAGCCTGAGTAGTAAGGGTCTTTGCTCTCCCTCCCGCCTAGGATGTGGCTGGGTCTACTGGAAATAAATAAGCCTGGGTCATAGAATCCATGAACCGCAGCATATGGCCTATGACCTCCTGAAATCCCGGTGCTGTCATGAAATCTACTGGGGCAGTCTCTGCTGCGGGCGCCTCGCCCTGCTTCTCAATAATGGGATCATCTAATGGATCTGCCAGTGGTGCAATTGGGGCAACTCTGGGACGTCCTCGTCCCTACCTCGGGCCGGATCCCTCCCCCATACTCTACCTCAGCCTCTAGTAAAGGGGAGCAGCTCCTCCCGAGTCTGGAACATCTGCTGATCATGCTCTCGCCATCTGTGAGAGAACAAGAGAAAGGAACTTAGTACACCATCAACTGCACGATAGGAGATGAATAAAGAGTAGTTTCCTAACACCCTATAGCCTCTCGAAGATAAGTACAGACGTCTCCGTACTGATCCGTAAGACTCTACCAAGTCTGCCCATAACTTGTGAGACCTATGTGAACCTAGTGATTTGATACCATATTATCACGATCCAATTCCCATTACAGGCCGTTATGGCGCCCAACACCGTTGTTAGGAAAGCTAACATTGATCAAACTAGTGATTTTCTGTTTAAATAAATTATTAAGTGGTAACTTTTCCTTATTTGTTAAAAGAGTTAGAAATTTGCAAGTGTAATATAAATAAATGGAAGCAATGAGTACAAATCGAAATCATGTAAGCCAACCAAAATCATAAGTCTACTAGTGTGTGTGCCAAGACCTGGTGTCACAAGTATGTGGGCAATCTAGTAGAATATACAAAAGAATGCTAGCCTACTGTCTGAAAGGAAATAGACAGAAAATAAAGCATAAGAGAGACTCCGGCTGCTGCAGAACGACTCAGAAGGTATCTCACAGGGAGTCTTGAGATGGGGATCAAATCTGCGTGCCGAACTGGTGGCCAGATGCACCTGCCTCAAATCATGTACAATCAAGTACAGAAGTGTAGCCTGATTACATAAAAATATGTACCCAGTAAGTATCTAGTCTAATCTCGATGAAGTAGTGACGAGGGGTCGGCTCCGACACTTATTAGGATCAACAATATAATAATATGTGATTCTAATTAAGCATGATATAGAGAACTAACAATAAAACTCAGAATAAGAAATAACTGAACAATTCTTTCATCATATTTAAGAACCCAAAACACTTCCTTCATTTAAAACAATGATCTCTAAAACAATGAATTTATACCAATTATAAAAAAGGGGCTTCTAGTTCTATTATCACACACAAATTCCACCGAGGACGTTCGGTCCGATCAATCATAAATGTAAACTGTGCACTGCCGAGGGTTGAACGGTCCGAATCATAGATGCATCTATTAACCTGCCGAGGCGAATGGCCAGCTCCCATTAGAGTAGTGGAAATAGTCACCCCGCTCGCGGAATATACTTGCGACGTGGTTAAATATAAAGAGAACATAACCTTTCTTAATTCTTTTCAAAATAAGAATTTACTTTGAACCTTTGAAATTCTAAAAATCCTCAACTTAGTTCTATTCAATACAATCAACAAATATTATCAGTTAACGGTGTCCACAAAGCATGGTGTAAGCCTAAAACTACCCGGACATAACAAGAATAGTAGCTACGTACGGACTCTCATCACTTCATGCGTACGTAGTCCCCACAAATAAACACATATTAATTAAGTTCACCTATGGGAAAATTTCTCTCTTATAAGGTTAGAAAAGAGACTTACCTCGTCTCAAGGCCTACAATCCGGTCCAAGATTATGCCCAAACCCTCAATTCGGTTCCGAACAATCAAAAACTATCCAAATAGTGTAAAAACTAATCAATATAGGTTTAAAAGTTCATATCCCAACTATTAAAGTAATTTCCCAACTCTAAATGCAAGATTCCTAAAATTTATCCCGAGCCCACGTGCCCCGATTCCGAAAATTTTCGAAGAAAGTTGTTACCCATAACCTTAGGAACATAAATATATGATTTTCTCTAAGTTTCATAACCAATTTTTGTGGTAAAATCCCATTTTTATCAAAAACTTAGGTTTTCCTCTAAACCCATGATTTTAACTAATTTACATGTTATAATCTACCCATAAACTATGTATTAAACTCACATTAGGTAGAAATTACTTTCCTCAAAAAGCTAGGCCGAAATCCCCTCCTTAAGTGCTCTTAAATCGCCCAAAAGTGTGATAAATGACCCAAAAAATGCCTAAGTCCCATTTTTAAAACTCACTGCCCAGTTGCCTCCTTCATCGCGAACGCGGAAGGGGCCTCGCATTCGCAAAGGCAAATGGCTCAGACCCTCTGTAGACTCTACATCGCGAATGCGACTAAGGCCTCGTGAACGCGGAGGCTGGCTTGGCCTACCCTTCGCGAACGCGAGGGCTGCTTCGCGAACGCGAAGAACAAAGCGGCCCAGCCCATCCCAGGCTACTCTGTGCAAACGCGAAGGTCACCGGCGCCAGACCTTCGCGACCACGGAATAGCTATCGCGAACGTGTAGCACACTTTTCCCCCAGTCCCAATTCCTTCTACGCAAACGCGATGGTCCCTTCGCGTCCGCGAAGAAAGAAACCAGAACTAGGATTTTCTGGTTTCTTATACTTTGCTCCGAGGGGTCCGAAACTCACTCGAGCCACTCGGGAACCCGTCCAAAGGTACCAACAAGTTTGTAATCATAATACGAACTTACTTGAACTCTCGAAATGCGAAAAACAACAATGAAACCAAGAATCATACCTCAAAACCAAATTGAATCAAACTTTGAACTTCAAGTTTTCCAAATCTCCGAATGCGTCGAATCATACTTAGACTACTCGGAATGACACCAAATTTTGCGTACAAGTCTTAAATGATATTACGGAAATATTCCCGATCTCAAAATTCCATTTGGACTTCAGTATCACCGAAACCCGCTCCAAACCAAATTTAAAGAACTTCTAAAACCTTCAAGAACCAACTTTCACTATTAGGCGCCAAAATGCTTCTGGGTCATCCAAAACCCGATCCGAACATACACCCAAGTCTGACATCATCATACGAACCTATTGGAACCGTTAAATGTCGATTCCAAGGTCGTTCACTCAAAGTATTGACCAAAGTCAAACTTGGCCTTTTAAGCCAACCTTAAGGAATTAAGTGTTCCGATTTCAACCCAAACTCTTCCATATCCCGATCAAACCACCCTTGCAAGTTATAAATCAGTAAAATTAAGTACTGGAAATATTATTTAGGGTAACGAGGTTCTAGAAAGCAAAACGACCGGTTGGGTCGTTACAAATATGAGTACAATTGATCCCATGTACTCTATAACCATCGAGCCTAACCTCGATGAAGTGGTGACGAGGCTAAGGCGGGTCATATACAATAACATGTATGCAGTAATAATAATAATAATAATAATAATAATAATAATAACAACAACAACAACAACAACAACAACAACAACAACAATAATAATAATAATAATAATAATAATAATAATAATAATAATAATAATAATAATAATAATAATAATAATAATAATAGGGAAGGAAAAACGGGAAATGAAACGAAGGCAGATAATTTATGAAAATGAACTCAATCCTCGCAATCAGAGAACCCAGAATAACATATCTCATAATTTCATATAAAAATGTTGAAACCCATCACAATAACAACAATGAATATAACACATACAATCCATTGCGGCAAGTAACCTGATCCCACCGTACACACACAATCCTCCTTTATTTCACCATAGCATTATTTATCAATATCAAGAATCATGTAACGTCCTGGCTGGTCGTTTTGAGAGTAATAGCCCTGATCCCCTATTTACTGCTTCTCCCATATCTGTTTCTGCTAATGTGACTTGCTGGGAGATTTTTATTGGTTTTGGAGTATTTTAGGACACTTAGTCCCTAAACGGAAGCTTAAGTCTTAGGATTTTGACTGTAGTAATAACTGCATGAAGATGACTCCGGAATGGAGTTTCGTTGGTTCCGTTAGCTCTGTTGGGTGATTTGGACTTAGGGGCGTGTCTGGATTGTGTTTTGGAGGTCTGTAACTGAATTAGGCTTGAAATGGCAAAAGTCAAATTTTTAAATATGACTTGTGTGCAAAATTTGAGGTCAATCGGACGTGGTTTGATAGGTTTCGGCATCGGTTGTAGAAGTTTGGAGTTTCAAAGTTCATTAAGTTTGGATTGGAGGGTGATTTGTATTTTTAGCATTGTTTAATATGATTTTAGGACTTGACTAAGTTCGTATGGTGTTTTAGGACTTGGTGGTATGTTTGTTTGAGGTACTGAGGACCTCGAGTGAGTTTCAGATGCTTAACGGATCGAAAATTGAACTTGTGCAACTGTTGATGTTTTTGAACTTTCGGTGTAATCGCACCTGTGGTGGGTTATCCGCAGGTGCAAACGCGCATGTGCGAATGGAGGATCGCAAAAGCGGATTTAGGCAGCCCAGGCTGGGTTCGCAGGTGCGGAAAGATTTACGCAGAAGCGACTTTGCTTCTGCGGAGGGAATGTGCGCATGAGCGATGTGGCCGCAGGTGAGGCTCCTTGGTCGCAGGAGCGCATCCGCAGACGCGCCCTCCTCTTGCAGATGCGGACCCATGGGACTTAAGTCAAGTCCATAAATGCGATTGAATTTCCGCCGGTGCGATTGGAGGCCCGCAAATGCAAAATCGTTGGGCAGAAAAGGGTCAAGTTCGAGGGTTTTATCCCATTTTCAATTTTGGGACTTTGAGAGCTTGGTGTAAGGCGATTTTTTTAGGGTTCTTCAAGGAAATTGTTTGGGTAAGTGATTCTAACCCAGATTGGACTATATTTCATGAATATATTACTATTTTCATCATCTAATTAGGGATTTGAGTTGGAAATTTGGTGGAAAATAGTAGAAACTTCCTAGACTAAATTTTTGAGTTTTGAAAGGCGATTTGAGGTCGGATTCGAGTAATTCTTGTATGGTTGGACTCGTGAGCGAATGGGTGTTCGTATTTTGTGACTTTTTGTAACGACCCAGCAGGTCGTTTTGAGAATTTAAGCTCCGCTCAGCGGTGTAAGGTCTTGAACAACTTCATATTATGTGTATCGACTTGTGTGCATGGTTGAATTCAGTTACCGGATGATTCATAGTCGAATTGGAAGAAGACATCTAGTCTTGGAAGCTTAAGCGGTGAGAATTTGACCAAAATTTAACTTTTGTGTAAACGGCTCCAAAATGAGTTTTGGATGATGTCATCAGCTTCGTATGGTGATTTTGGAGTTAGGCGTGCGTCCGTATTTGGATTTGGAGGTCCGTAGAGTAATTTGAGGCAATTCGCGAAATTTGGAAAAGTTGAAGTTTGGAAAATGGAGAAACCCATAGTTGACTTTTGTGATATCGAGATTGGAATGGGATTCTGTGAGTTGGAAAAGCTCAGTCTTATCATTTGGGACTTGTCTACAAAATTTGGCGTCATTCCGGGTTGGTTTGATTGGTTTCGACACGAGTTTTCGAAGTTGGAAGGTTTGGAAGTTCATAGTTCGATTCATGGCAAGATTTGCATTTTCGGCATTGTTTGATGTGATTTGAGACCCCGAGAGAGTCCGTGTTAAGTTATAGGAAACATATAGCCGGATCAGATGACTAGGCACTCGCGCCCCTACTAGAGCCTCTAGAGTCCGTGGCCGGGGTAGAGGCCGAGGACGTCCATGTGGTGCAGCCAGATCTCCCGCACGAGCTGCCACAGAGGAGCCACCAGTAGCTCCAATCAGAGCGTAGGCACCTGAGATGCCTACTGCTACACCAGCTCTTCAGGAGCCCTTGCACAGTTCCTGAGCATGTTCGATACTGGAGATCATGCAGGGTTGATTCCCCTTGCTCCTGCCACATCTCAGACCGGGGGAGGAGCACAGAATCCCGCCACCCACACCTAGAGCAGTGGGTTCAGGTTGATCTGCTTCCAGAGGTTATACCGGTGCCACCTGTAGCCCTAGTTCAGCCCGAGGGTAGGGCAACAGTTTATGAGGAGGATCAGCGTAGGCTCGAGAGGTAAAGGAAGTACCACGCTCCTACTTTCAGTGGTTTGGTGATAGAGTATTGATGTTCTTAACGTCAATACCGCACAAGAGGGGGGGGGGGGTTATTTGTATGGTACCCAATTTTCGCTCTAGAAGAACCTGGTTCTTCTAGGTGTACTAACTACTACTGTTTGCGGAATAATAAGTGCATAAAATAAAGAACATAGAGATTTTTACGTGGAAAACACCTGGCTCAAAAGGTGAAAAAACCACGACCTACTACTCAGTAGGATTTTCCCAAACTTCCACTAAAATCACTGAGCCAAAACAGCATTTACACAACTCTTTGTAAACCTAAGGATTAACTCTAATCCCGTTGTAGCACACAGCCTCAACTATTGCGACAACTTCAAGTTAGCATATAACTTGAACACTCTAAGTACCTAATACAATTGCTTCTATGAAAGCTGAAAGGTACAGGTTTAAATCACCTACTATAATTGAACTAGAAATAAAGAAAGACACAATGGAATTGGTTCTTCTATATCATTCAAGTAGCTTCAAGAGTGCACACTCAAATCTCACATAAATTGCTTGCAAAATCGCCTTGCTCTTTTGCTCTCCATTTAGTTTAACTTCTGCATTTGTGCAATGCCTGTAAAAGAGAACAATCACTGTTATTTAATAGGTTAGTAATTAGAGTTTTATTGGGACTCAATTGCTGATCTTCCATCGAAGTTGAGTCCTTGAACATCACAAACTCAACACTATCTTTTATCCGGATTGTGTTCTGTTCACATAAGGAGACTCTCTCCCCTTATCCAATATGCAACCTTTTCGATCATATCAGGAGATATTGCTGCTTAATCAATGGGACTTATCTCCTTCACGTGCATCTCACATGTGTAGGTTGATCATGACTGTGCTTCACATGATGGACCTGGTCCATAACTGAGTTCATTTGTCATTCTTCAAAACTTCACCTGTTCCTGGGCCAACAAATTCCCCCTTTTTGTAATGACAAACTCTGTGCTTTTTACTGATTTGAAGCCTGTAAGAACTCAGCTTAACCATCAACACTAAATTTAGAAAATTCACTTATCATTAAGGACCGGGTTAATTAGGTTATAAACATCACTTATTTCAGAATATGTAAAGCACAATATCTCTTCCCCCTTTTGGCATCATCGAAAAGTTGCATACACACTGTGAATCCCAGATTTTAATAAATACTCATGGCCACAGGGGCAACTACAAGTGCAATCATGGTAATATCATCTGTAATCAACAAACATATTGAAACTATCAAGGTCAGAATAATCATAGATGTCACGACCCGGATTTCCCACCCTCGGGAGTCGTGATGGAGCCTACTAATCGGAGCTAGGCAAGCCAAGTATTAAAACATTGTCCGATAACATCTCAACAATATAAATAAAACGAGTCATTTAAATTAAAACGGAAGTCTTTAAAACATAGATAACTGAAAACCCAAAGATGCGGAAGTTTAACATTTCTCTACCCAAGACTGGTGTGACTAACTCACGAACGTCTATAGAATACTACATACAAAGTCTGAACAAGGTATAACACTGTTTGCTTCGGTACAAGTGATAACAAACTGAATAAAATAGGAAGGGACTCCGGCCTGCGGACGTCAGCAAGGCTACCTCGAATGTCCCTGGACTGAAGTCAACTCCCAGTCAACTACTGCTGTGGTCCAAAAGCTACTCTGGTACCGTGATCTGTGCAAAAGAGCACAAAAGTGTAGCATCAGCACAACCGACCCCATGTGCTGGCAAGTGCCTGGCCTAACCCCGACGAAGTAGTGACGAGCCTAGACAGGACTACCAAACAAACCTGTACAGATATATGCAATAGAAGGAAAATATACAGAACTTAAATAGCTAAGAAGGGGGGGGGGGAACATGCTATGGGGGCTGTAACAGTTTAAAATACAAAATCAATAAATAAAGAATGAAACGGTATAACTACAATAGTCAACGAGAGTAATAATCAAAACATGGCACGGAATGTCCCTTCGTGCATTTATAATCAAAACATGGCACGGAATGTCCCTTCGTGCATTAATAATCAAAACATGGCACGGAATGTTCCTTCGTGCATTAATAAGCAAAACATGGCACGGAATGTCCCTTCGTGCATTAATAAATCAAAACATGGCACGGAATGACCCTTCGTGCATTATCACTCTTCCTCACCCAAACAGTAATCACAACCAAATGGGGCGAGGGGATAGGCAAATAATAAGAAACGTCCCGACAAGGGAAAACACAAGCAAATAGCTAAATCCCGACAAGGGAGCAACAACAATAATAACTTTCACATCCCGGCAAGGGAGATAATCAATATACTCAAACCATCCCGGCAAGGGATTAATCATATCTCTTTCTACTTCTTTCATTTCTTACTCAATAGTCTTTTTATCGTTCGAGCCAACGCTCCAAAGAATTTACAATTCATAATTAGTCCTCATACTCTTCACATTGCATAGAATTCATCATTTAACATGGAAGAGTCATAACAATATCAGGATAAGTACATACAAGGACCCACGGTCATGCTAGACACCCGTGTATAGATACTCGTCACCATGCCTATACACCGTACTCAACATTTAGCAATTAGCAAACAACACTCTAATCCTATTCCCTCAAGCCAAAGTTAGATCAAACACTTACCTCGGTCCAAAGAATAGCAATCAATCCTCAAATACCGCCTTACAATTCGACTCCGAAACAATAATATCTAGGCATAATTAATTTTCAATAATATCAATAAAGACTCAATGGCAACATCCCATAGCCTAGATATGAATTTCCTAGCATTCTTCCAAAAATACCAAAATTCGACACCGGGCCCACATAGTCCAAACACGAGGCTCGGACCAAAACCCAATCACCCATAACCCCACGAGTTCAAATATGCAATTTGTTTTAAGATTCGACCCTAAATTAAGGTTGAATCACCCAAAATTCTCAAAACCCTAACTCTACCCAAATCCCCTAATTTCTACTTTGATTTCATGTTTTAGGCCTAGGAATTCACTAATTAATGAAGAAAAACGAAGGAATTAGGTGGGGAATTACTTACCCAAGTGACCTTGAAGAAGGGAGGCTTCAATGGGGTCCTAAGGCTTGAAGGAGAAGGGAGCTCGTGAGAAAAAGTGAAGAAATCCCGTATGCTACTGTTCTGTTTTAAAAAAAAATCATTGAAGGATTTAACCCTACGCGATCGCGACACAGGGGATGCGTTCGCGATGAAGAGGAACTGGGGGCATCGCGTTCGCGATGGGGAGATGCGAACGCGAAGAAGGAAAACTGGGGGAGGGGGGGGTCCAGGGGCAGGCCTACGCGAACGCGAGGGGGTTAGGACGCGAACGCAGTGGAGGGGGGATAGAACGCGANNAAAATTGCAGAAAATCTGCCAACTTTCCTAAGTTCAAAAACACCCCGAACCACCTCCAAATCACTCCCGAGCCCTCGGGGCTCCTAACCAAACACACACACTAACTCAATAACATCCTACGAACTAACTCGAGCGATCAAACCGCCAAAATAACATCAAAATCATTGAATCAAACCCCAAAATCATCATTTTTCATTCTAACTTCATAAACTTCAAACTTTAGATATTTAGGTCCGAAACACGTCAAATGACGTCCGATTTCGACCAAATTTCACAGAAAGCGCTTAAACCATATATAAGACTTGTACCGGGCGTCGGAACCAAAATACGAGCCCGATACCACAGTCTTTTAATCAATTTTCATTTCCATTTCCCTTAATAATTTCAGAAAAACAATTTCACAGAAAAATTCTTTTCTCGGGCTCTAGACCTCGGAATTCGACTCCGGGCACATGCCCGAGTCCCATATTTTTCTACGGACCCTCCGGGACCGCCAAATCACGGGTCCGGGTCCGTTTACCAAAAATGTTGACCAAAGTAAACTTTAATCATTTTAAAGCCATATTTTGAAATATTTCACAGAATTTAACATATAATCTTTCCGGCTACGTGCCCGGACTGCGCATGCAAATCGAGGCAAGTAAAAAAAATCAGGTTTTTAGGGCCTCGGAAGCGCGGAATGAATGAGGAAACAGGTGATGACCCTTTGGGTCGTCACATCCTCCACCTCTAAAACAACCGTTCGTCCTCGAACGGACAAAAGAAAGAAGTACCTGAGTCGGGAAATAGATGAGCATAACGGCTCCGCATATCAGACTCGGACTCCCAGGTCGATGCCTCAGGAGGCTGACCTCTCCACTGGACACGCACTGAAGGAAAACTCTTCGACCTCAACTATCGAACCTGCCGGTCTAGAATAGCTACCGGCTCCTCCTCGTAAGACAGATCCTTGTCCAACTGGACAGTGCTGAAATCTAACACGTGGGCTGGATCGCCGTGATACCTCCGAAGCATGGACACATGAAACACTGGATGCACGGCTGACAAGCTGGGCGGCAAGGCAAGTCTGTAAGCCACCTCTCCCACACGATCGAGAATCTAAAATGGGCCAATGAACCTAGGGCTAAGCTTGCCCTTCTTCCCAAATCTCATCACGCCCTTCATAGGCGACACTCGGAGCAAGACCCGCTCACCAACCATGAAAGCTACATCTCGAACCTTACGATCCGCATAACTCTTTTGCCGCGACTGAGCCGAACGAAGCCTGTCCTGAATGATCTTGACCTTATCCAAGGCCTCCTGAACTAAATCTGTACCCAATAACCGAGCCTCTCCCGGCTCAAACCATCCGACTGGAGACCGACATCGCCTACCATACAACGCCTCATATGGAGCCATCTGAATGCTGGACTGGTAGCTATTGTTGTAGGCGAACTCTGCTAAGGGCAAAAACTGGTCCCACGAGCCTCCAAAATCGATGACACAGGCTCGGAGCATATCCTCCAATATCTGAATAGTCCTCTCGGACTGGCCGTCCGTCTGAGGGTGGAACATTGTGCTCAACTGAACCTGGGTGCCCAACTCCTGCTGAACTGCTCTCCAGAAACGTGAGGTAAACTGCGTACCCCGGTCCGAAATGATAGATGCCGGCACCCATGAAGGCGAACAATCTCTCAGATGTAGATCTCAGCTAACCTCTCCGATGAATAAGTGGCTGCAACCGGAATAAAATGTGCTGACTTGGTCAGCCTATCAACAATGACCCAAATAGCATCAAACTTCTTCCGAGTCATCGGAAGTCCAGTAACGAAATCCATGGTAATCCTCTCCCACTTCCACTCGGGAAGCTCAATCCTCTGAAACAAACCATCAGGCTCTGATGCTCATACTTGACCTGCTGACAGTTCAAACATCGAGCCACATATGCAACGATATCTTTCTTCATCCTACGCCACCAATAATGCTGCCGCAAGTCCTGGTACATCTTCGCGGCGCCCGGGTGAATAGAATACCGAGAAATATGGGCCTCCGCTAAGATCAACTCTTGAATCCCATCAAGGTTGGGCACACACACTCGCCCCTGAAACCTCACAACACCATCATCATCTAAGGTCACCTTCGTGGCACCTCCACGCTGCACCGTGTCTCTCAGGACACACAAATGGGGATCATCAAACTGCCGATCACGGATACGCTCCAACAATGAAGAACGAGCGACCGTGCAAGCTAACACTCTGCTAGGCTCAGAAATGTCCAACCTCACAAACCGATTGGCCAAGGCCTGAATATCCAAAGCAAGCAGTCTCTGGCTGACCGGAACATAAGCAAGACTACCCATGCTGGCGGACTTCCTACTCAATGCATCGGCCACCACATTGGCTCTCCCCGGGTGGTACAAAATAGTAACATCATAATCTTCAATAGCTCCAACCACCTCCTTTGCCTTACGTTCAACTCCTTCTGCTTGAACAGGTATTGCAGACTCTTGTGATCGGTGTACACCTCACACGTCACACCATATAGGTAATGCCTCCAAATCTTCAAAGCATGGACAATGGCTGCCAACTCTAGATCATAGACCGGATAATTCTTCTCGTGGATCTTCAATTGCCACGAAGCATAAGCAATGACTCTGCCATCCTGCATCAATACCGCACCAAGCCCAATACGGGAAGCATCACAATAAACTGTATAGGGTCCTGAGCCTGTGGGCAAAACCAATATCGGTGCCGTAGTCAGAGCTGTCTTGAGCTTCTGAAAGCTCGCCTCACATTCGTCTGACCATCTGAACTGGGCACCCTTCTGGGTCAATCTGGTCATCGGGGCTGCTATGGATGAAAATCCCTCCACGAACCGGCGGTAATAACCTGCTAACCCCAAGAAACTCCGAAACTCAGTAGCTGATGTTGGTCGAGGCCAGTTCTTAACTGCCTCAATCTTCTTCGAGTCCACCTGAATATCCTCTACTGATACAACATGACCTAGAAATGTAACCGAACTCAACCAGAACTCGCATTTCGAGAACTTAGCGTATAACTGACTATCCTTCAGAGTCTGAAGAACCACTCTGAGGTGCTGCTCGTGCTCCTCCTGGCTGCGGGAGTACACCAGAATATCATCAATAAAGACTATCACGAACAAGTCCAAGTAAGGTCTGAACACTCGGTTCATCAACTCCATAAATGCGGCTGGGGCATTGGTCAACCCAAATGACATGACCAAAAACTCATAATGCCCGTACCGAGTGCGGAATGCTGTCTTAGGGACATCAGACGCCCTAATCCTCAGCTGATGGTAGCCAGATCTCAAGTCTATCTTTGAAAACACCTTTGCACCCTGAAGCTGGTCAAACAAATCATCAATCCTCGGCAGTGGATACTTGTTCTTTATCGTCACCTTGTTCAATTGCCGGTAATCAATGCACATCCTCATCGATCCATCCTTTTTCTTCACAAATAACACTGGCGCACCCCAAGGAGAAACACTAGGCCTGATAAAACCCTTCTCTAGCAAGTCTTGCAACTGGTCCTTTAACTCCTTCAACTCTGGCGGGGCCATGCGATACGGCGGAATAGAAATGGGCTGCGTGCCTAGGGCCAGTTCAATAGAGAAATCAATATCCCTGTCGGGCGGCATACCCGGCAGGTCTGAAGGGAAAACCTCGGGGAACTCCCGAACAATAGGNNGGTTACACCTCACACATCACACCATATAGGTAATGCCTTCAAATCTTCAAAGCATGAACAATGGCCGCCAACTCTAGATCATGAACCGGATAATTCTTCTCGTGGATCTTCAACTGCCTCGAAGCATACGCAATGACTCTGCCATCCTGCATCAATACCGCACCAAGCCCAATGCGGGAAGCATCACAATAAACCGTATAAGGTCCTGAGCCTGTGGGCAAAACCAATATCGGTGCCGTAGTCAGAGCTGTCTTGAGCTTCTGAAAGCTTGCCTCACACTCGTCTGACCATCTGAACTGGGCACCCTTCTGGGTCAATCTGGTCATCGGGGCTGCTATGGTGAAAATCCCTCCACGAACCGCCGGTAATAACCTGCTAACCCCAAGAAACTTCGAATCTCAGTAGCTGATGCTGGTCGAGGCCAGTTCTTGACTGCCTCAATCTTCTTCGGGTCCACCTGAATACCCTCTGCTGATACAACGTGACCCAGAAATGCAACCGAACTCAACCAGAACTCGCACTTCGAGAACTTAGCATACAACTGACTATCCTTCAGAGTCTGAAGAACCACTCTGAGGTGCTGCTCGTGCTCCTCCTGGCTGCGGGAGTACACCAGAATATCATCAATAAAGACTATCACGAACAAGTCCAAGTAAGGTCTGACCACTCCAATCGGGGCAAATCCGGCAAAGCCAAGGTCACGGTCTTGGCGTGACAATCCAAGATAGCATGATACGGGGACAACCAATCCATCCCTAATATAACGTCGAAATCCACCATGTCTAAGAGCAATAAATCAACACAGGTCTCAAGACCCTCGAACACTACCACACAGGAATGATGAACTCGATCGACCACTATAGAATCACCCACTGGTGTAGATACATAAACAGGAATACCCAAAGCACCACTAGGCATAGCCAGGTAGGGTGCAAAATAGGACAACACATACAATATGTAGACCCAGAGTCAAATAGCACTGAAGCATCTCTAATACAACTCAGAATGGTACCTGTAATGTCTGCACCTGAAGACTCAGCCTCTGGCCTGGCTGCTGGCTGGCCTCTACCTCTGGCGACCTGAACTCCACCTCTAAGACCTCTACCTCCACCTCTAACACCTCTGCTACCGCCTCTAGCTGGCTGGGCAGGCTGTGGATCACCTGGTGCCTGAATCATGGGGCGAGGACCCTGCTGCTGAGAGCTACCCGAGGCTCGAGGGCAAAATATGACAATGTGACTCGGGTCACCACAACCATAACAAGCCCTCGACTGCTGAGACTGCTGGCCCTAACGACCTGAATGATCACCTGAAGTACCATGAGTGACCTGGAGAGCTGACTGAAAAGGCCTGGGAGGATGGCCTCTACCATAAGAACCTCTACCTCCTGACGAGGTATCACTGAATTTGCCTGCATGATGGGGCCTCTTATCCGACCCATGACCATCTCCCTGTGGCAGAGTTATCTCAACTCTGCGGCCCACATTGGCCGCCTCCTGAAAAGTGATCTCACTCCCGGCCTGAGCTACTATACCCGGCTGACCTGCCACTGCTGGCGGAACCACTGGAAGCAAACCCGCTCGAATGACACCCTCTATGAGGCCTACCAATCGGACTAGAACGTCCTGAAGAACTAGGGTGGCAATGAACCCTTCTGGGACCTGAGCTGGGCCCACCGAAACTGCTGGGACGGGAACCTCCTCCTCAAAATCAACCTGAGGCTCCGCCACTGGGGCTGCTGCTGGGGTCTCGGACTGCTGAGCGGTAGATGAAGAAGCGCGTGTTCTCGCCATCTGCGAAAGAAAAGAGTAGAAATTCAACCGGTGTTTGAGAAACAGAACCGCACGACAAGAAAGAACGAATGTGAAGTGTTTCCTGACTCTGTAGCCTTTGGGGGGATAAATACAGATGTCTCCGTACCGATCCCTCAGACTCTACCAAGTTTGTCCGTGAGTTGTGAGACCTATGTAACCTAGTGCTCTGATACCAACTTTTCACGACCCGGATTTCCCACCCTCGGGAGTCGTGATGGCACCTACTAATCGGAGCTAGGCAAGCCAAGTATTAATACATTGTCCGATAACATCCCAACAATATAAATAAAATGAGTCATTTAAATTAAAACGGAAGTCTTTAAAACATAGATAACTGAAAACCCAAAGATGCGGAAGTTTAACATTTCTCTACCCAAGACTGGTGTCACTAACTCACGAACGTCTATAGAATACTACATACAAAGTCTGAACAAGGTACAATAATGTTTGCTTCGGTACAAGTGATAACAAACTGAATAAAATAGGAAGGGACTCCGGCCTGCGGACGTCAGCAAGGGTACCTCGAATGTCCATGGACTGAAGTCAACTAATGTTGTGGTCCAAAAGCTACTCCGGTACCGTGATCTGTGCAAAAGAGCATAGAAGTGTAGCATCAGAACAACCGACCCCATGTGCTGGTAAGTGCCTGGCCTAACCCCGGCGAAGTAGTGACGAGGCTAGACAGGACTACCAAACAAACCTGTACAGATATATGCAATAGAAGGAAAATATACAGAACTTAAACAGCTAAGAGGGGGGGGGGGGGAAGCATGCTATGGGGCCTGTAACAGTTTAATATACAAAATCAATAAATAAGGAATGAAACGGTACAACTACAATAGTCAACGAGAGTAATAATCAAAACATGGCACGGAATGTCCCTTCGTGCATTTATAATCAAAACATGGCACGGAATGTTCCTTCGTGCATTAATAATCAAAACATGGCACGGAATGTCCCTTCGTGCATTAATAATCAAAACATGGCACGGAATGTTTCTTCGTGCATTAATAATCAAACACATGGCACGGAATGTTCCTTCGTGCATTAATAATCAAAACATCGCACGGAATGTTCCTTCGTGCAATAATAATCAAAACATGGCACGGAATGTTCCTTCGTGCAATAATAATCGAAACATGGCACGGAATGTTCCTTCGTGCATTAATAATCAAAACATAGCACGGAATGTTCCTTCGTGCATTAATAATCAAAACATAGCACGGAATGTTCCTTCGTGCAATAATAATCAAAACATAGCACGGAATGTTCCTTCGTGCATTAATATATTCTCAACACAAATCGTGCACGACATCAACCTTCGTGCTTTATCACTCTTCCTCACCCAAGCAACAATCACAAACAATGGGGCGAGGGGATAGACAAACAGTAATAGAAGTCCCGGCAAGGGAAAACACAAGTAAACAGCTAAATCTCGGCAAGGGAACAACAACAATAACTTTCACATCCCGACAAGGGAGAAAATCACTATACGAACACAGCCCGGCAAGGGAATAATCACATTTCTTTCTCTTTCTTTCATTTCTTACTCAACAATTACTTTAGCATTCGAGCCAACGCTCCAAAGAGTTCACAAGTCATAATTCTTTCTCATACCCTTCACATTATATAGAAACCATCAATTACACAAAGAAGAGTCACAACAAAATCAAAATAAGCACAACTAAGGACTCACGGTCATGCTAGACACCAGTGTATAGATACTCGTCACCATGCCTATATACCGTACTCAACAATTAGCAATTAGCAAACAATACTCTAATCCTATTCCCTCAAGCCAAAGTTAGATCAAACACTTACCTCGAATGCTCCAAGAATAGCAAANCCCTACGCGATCGCGACACAGGGGATGCGTTCGCGATGAAGAGGAACTGGGGGGCATCGCGTTCGCGATGGGGAGATGCGAACGCGAAGAAGGAAAACTGGGGAGGGGGGGGTCCAGGGGCAGGCCTACGCGAACGCGAGGGGGTTAGGACGCGAACGCAGTGGAGGGGGGAATAGAACGCGAACGCGGGAAGGGGGCCGCGAACGCGTAAGAGGGAAACGACAAAGCACTGCGAACGCGAGCCTGAGGTCGCGTTCGCGAAGAACAAAATACCTGGGCAACAATTGCAGAAAATCTGCCAACTTTCCTAAGTTCAAAAACACCCCGAACCACCTCCAAATCACTCCCGAGCCCTCGGGGCTCCTAACCAAACACACACACTAACTCAATAACATCCTACGAACTAACTCGAGCGATCAAACCGCCAAAATAACATCAAAATCATTGAATCAAACCCCAAAATCATCATTTTTCATTCTAACTTCATAAACTTCAAACTTTAGATATTTAGGTCTGAAACACGTCAAATGACGTCCGATTTCGACCAAATTTCACAGAAAGCGCTTAAACCATATATAAGACTTTTACTGGGTGACGGAACTAAAATACGAGCCCGATACCACAGTCTTTTAATCAATTTTCATTTCCATTTCCCTTAATAATTTCAGAAAAACAATTTCACAGAAAAATTCTTTTCTCGGGCTCTAGACCTCGGAATTCGACTCCGGGCACATGCCCGAGTCCCATATTTTTCTACGGACCCTCCGGGACCGTCAAATCACGGGTCCGGGTCCGTTTACCAAAAATGTTGACCAAAGTCAACTTTAATCATTTTAAAGCCATATTTTGAAATATTTCACAGAATTTAACATATAATCTTTCCGGCTACGCGCCCGGACTGCGAACGCAAATCGAGGCAAGTAAAAAAATGAGGTTTTCAGGGCCTCGGAAATGCGAAATGAATGGGAAAACAGGTGATGACCCTTTGGGTCGTCACAATAGAACAAGAGAAAACAACAGTTGTCATTGATAGTGATATGTTGCCATTAACAATCCACAAAAAGAAAGAAAAATATTCAAACCATGAGCAAAAACAGAAAAAATCCTAATCTGGGTCACTGGGGGTCACTGGGGTACTAGACAAGTTCAGGAACAAGTGCTAGGATTCCTAAGGCTTGGAGGATCTGGGAGGTTGAGTTTGGAGAAGATTCAGCTTGTTCTGAAGAATTCCATCATTCTTCTCCTTTTCTTTGGCAAGCTCAGTTCTAAGCCCATCCCTCTCATTTTCCAATTCAACCACACGATCCTTGAGCCTAGCAATTTCAGCATCCTTAGCTCCACATTCCTGAACCAAAGTTCTAACTTTGCTGTTGATGGGTGTCTTCAGAGATGAACCAGGTTCAACTGGAATGGCATTGACTGGATTATCACAGTCCAGAAGAGTTTTGATGCCAAAGTGTTCCTTGCTCGAGGCCATTTCCCATTTCTTCAAGGGCACATTTAGCCTGTCCAGAACTGTGGTCAGTATGAAGCCATATGGAGTAGCATGAGCCTTGGAGCCATTTATGACCCTGTCTAGCAATTTGACAATGAGGGCAGGCCAGTTGATTTGCTTTCCTCTCTCAAGGCACTCCATAAGAACCAGGTCCATGTAGTTAGCAGTGTGCTTTCTTTCTTGTCTCGGCAATAAGCACTTGTTAACAAACTCAAACACCACCTTGTGCTCAGGTCTCATCTCACTTTTCTGCACAGCCCTGGCTTCATTCACTTCCTCAGAATCACAGAACCTTTTGGTGATTTCAAGGGCAGTAGGGAAGGAGTCCAGGCATAGCCACCTTTGCCTAGTGTAATCATCAAACCCTTCAGAGGGTATGTCCAGAATTTCTCCCAGTTTCTCAACATCAAATTGCACTGAGACTCCCTTCACCAAACTACTGACTACCCCATCCTTAACAACAACATTGGCCATAAACTCAATTAGCTCATTTTTGGCCAGTCTCCCATCTATCTGAAGGACCATGTCCTTCTAACCTTGAGCAGCTAAAGAGTCAACCAATCTCATCATCCCTGGTTCCACCAGGTCTTTCAACAATCTACCTTTTAAAATTTTTCTTTTGCCAAAGATGGCAAACTTGTCCTGTTCCTTCTCAGATTCATCTTCTTCTTCTTCTCCACTCCACTCTTCATCATCTGAAACTTTTGTTTGTTTAGATTTCACTACAAATCTAGTCCTTTTGGCTAGTGAGGGTTCAGCAGACACAGGTTCAGTAGAAGACTTCTTGGAGGAAGTCTTTGGCTTTTTAGGTTTGGGTGTAAGAACCTCCACTGTTGTACCCCTTTCTTGATGGACCAGTTCCATCTCCTCTTCCTCTACAACCTCAGAGGATTCTGCAACCTTTCCCTTCTCCATTTTCTTTTTCTTACTTTCTTCTAAGGCCTTTTGTAGATCAGCTTCACTTTGTTTTACCCTGCTTTTTGTGGCTCTACCCCTAGGCACTGAAGTAGGTGTTGGGGATGAGGTTTTTCTTTTCTTGGATGGCTTGGGAATATTTGGGGCTTTTGGTGTGGTAGCTTTGCGTTTCTTTGGGTCATAACTTGCTCCAACCTTTTTCAGTAGGTCAGCCAAGGTTTCCTCAGTAGATGAAACAGGTTCATCTCTTTGTTTGCTTAGATGAACCAACCCCTCAGCTGCTTCCCCAGAACCACTTCCCCTGACTTCATGCCGCTCTCTTTTACCCTCTCTTGTGCAACCCCACATATAGCCAGAACTTCTCCCTTCCCATTTCCCCTCTCTACACCACTTGCACCCTCTCTCTCTTTTACTTTCTTTTTACCTCTACTCCTACTCGACTCAGGCAACTTAACATCCCTAATGGGGCCAATCAGAACAAACCTAGTCTCTAAGTTTTCAACCATAGATGAACTTACCTCAATGGGTGATTCTTGAATTTTCTCAGTGTCAGAAGACCCATGTCCTTCACCTTCAGTTGCAGATTGAAAAGATTCAGACTCAGAACTGGAGTCAGAATTTTGAGTTGGGCTTTCTTTTACTTGGCTAGCCTTCAACCTTTCATTTAAAACCTTCCCAGTTCCCCAGATGCTACAGTTTTTCGAGCAAGCATTTTCTGCCTTCGAAACCTAGGTTTTGGAGATACACCGGGTGGAGTAGATGAAGATGAATTCGAGGGTGATGGTGGTGGAGGAGTGCCAGGATGATCTTGTGGGTTTGACATGATTGTTCGTTTCTTGAAAGAATTTGGGAATTTTTGGAGAAGAGGGCAATTTGAATTGAAGAAGATTTTTTGACGATTTTAGAATAATGAAGAAGGCTAGAGATGTGGTGTTTATTTAAAGAGAATTAGACATTAATTAAGTAACGGCAGCTTTTTCAGAGGTCAAATAGAAGTCTAATCAAACTGAGAGTCCAGAGATTGTAATGATTGTGAGCACGTGATTTTTGCCCTATATGAATTACTCCCACAAATTCAAAACAAAATAATTTTCCCATTATTTGCAATTTTGAGGATTTTTGTGGCATTTTCTGTCAAGTGTTTGCATTTGTCTGTGCATGATTATTTTATTTAATTAATAAAAAATACAAAAATATGTTGCATTTGCATTTAGGATTCAATTCTTTATTTTGGGATTAATTAGCAAATTAGTTATTTTATAAAAAATAATGGAAAAATCACAAAAAATAATTTGTTTTGCATTTTAATTTTGGTTTTTTGTTTTGGGTAGTTTTTCCTTTAATTCGGTTTTTAATTACTTGTGTTAATTATTATTTAGAATTAATTAGTTTTTTTAGGTTAATTTGGTTTTGTGATTTAACTTAGGATTTTATTTTTAATTTTGAAAAAAAAGAGGAATTAAAAAAAAGAGTTGGAAATTAAAAAAGAAATAATTTGAAAAGAAGAAAAGAAAAGAAAGTGTAGAAGAGGTCTTTTGGGCCTTCTTAATTTTAATTCCCCAAACCCAGCCCAAATTCCCCAAACCCGCCCGGCTGCCCCCTAAACCCGACCCATCCCCACCAATACATACACTAATACATACAGAGATCCAAAATCCTAAATCCCTAATTCAAACGCGCACTATTCATCTTCTTCTTCATCTCAGCCGCGTTCAACTCGCCAAATCTCAAGCGAGTGAGCTCAAATACACCCCACGCGTTCCCCCTCTCTCCTCGTCAGCATATTTGTAACGATCTCTGATAGATTCTCTCATCCCCATCCCTTTCTCACGTGATGGAAGCCTCTAGAAGGCATATGCTGGATGAATGGGGAGCGTGGGATCGATTTGGATTGATCCCAGCCCTTCATTCATCAGGTGTTGGCCTGATAACTAGCTGAATTTTTTGGAGATTTTCAGAGAGAATTCTGGGGGATTTTTCAGTTTTGGAGAGAATATTTTGGGAATTATTCGGAGTTTTTGTTAAGAGAGGATTTTGGAGAGATTTCTTCAAAAAGAAACTGAAAGGAAAATCAGTGTTGAAAAGTTCTTCTTCTTTTCCATTGCTCGTTTTTTTTTTCTGATATCAGAACAGAACAAAAAATATTATGGAGGTTCCATGATTTCATTTGATGTCAGTTTTATTTAGCATTTCGAAATAGTAGAGTTCTTTTACTTCGATTCTGGTTTCTGGATGAACAATAGAATTCGTCAAAAGTGTGAATCTGTTGTTGTTCACCGAGCTGTAGCTGTCCTCATTGGTTCTGTGTTGCTTTCATTCTTCAAAAACCAGATTCAATTTTTTCTCCTTTTGCTGTGTTGCTCAGAAGGTATGAAATTTCATCTTTTGTATCGAGTGTATTAAGAATGTTACAGCCTTGAATACTTTGCATCTATGGAGTTTCAGTGGTTAATGAATCTATCTTTGTCGTGGCTTTTTGTTTTTCTGAGTTCAAATGAATATTTACTTTTGTTCAAACGAATATATGCTGTGATTATATGGTTCACCTAAAAGTATGTCCTGTTACTTCATAGTCGCATGTCTGTTCTTGTTTGCCACGGCTTGAATGTCGATTCATGTTCGAGCTCACTCTAAATGACGTCTGAAATGCCATTTGCCTTTCTGGGTTCGAGATGTATTTTGTCTGAATCAGATCCTCTTGCTGGATCATTATGCTGATCTTGTTTGAACATGCTTGGATAGCAAGAGTTGTAGTAATTAAGTCTTATTTGATTTTGAATTAATCAGTTTGACATTCAGCCCAGTGAGCTCTTGTATTAACTGTGTCTATCTACGCTTCTCCCGTGTTGTTTGAGCATGAAAGCTGGCCTCACCCCCCCCCCCCTATTTTGGTCATCTAATGTCGAGAGGGTGTCTTGAGGACCTGTTTAATTTCTCTGAGGATCTTTGGTAAGATGGAGCTGTGTACTTGAGTGAAAGTGCATTCTTCACTGATTTAGACCCTTTGGTATATTATAGGAATCCTTTAGTCTATTCAATCAGGTTGTTCTTTTAGTTCTTAAAGGATTGAAGTTTGCTTGATTAAATGAGTTGAATACCCTTCTTCTAAAGTAAAAAGTTCTGTGGCGTGTTATTTCGATGGTACAAAGGCTTTGGACATCTGATGTGAATTTTGGCATGTGCTTGATGAGAAGCAAGTTTTCCTTGTTGAATTTGCAAATTTCAAGGCTGTACCTATGAAACTGAATTTTTTTTTCCTAGCAATGATTCTGAGCAGGTCTCCTGTTACAGTGTCGCTCCCCACCCCCCTTTTTTTCTTTGGTTTCTCGTGTTATAATGTTCGTAGGAAATCTCATGTTGGCAATCCTTTGTCATGGTAAACTTTAAGATTCTTGTATTTGATAGTTAAACGTTCCGAGTTTGTTCTGTTGGTTTTCCATGGGAACGCAATCCTTCTTTGTCATGTGTGACCATACTTCAGTTTCTCTTCTTATTTAATGTTTGAACCCTGATGCTATTGGTATTGTTTGTGTGTGAGCCATCATTGTCATAAACGAAGGCATCAGGAGAAGTAAGGCTATTTGATCTACTTACAAATACAAATGTTTCTTAGCTGACATGAACGAATTGAATGATTGAGCTTAAGTGAGGAAAGTTTTGTCCAACGTGAGCTTACAACTAATAAAGGTTAACTGAACGTTAATTTAGAATAGACCCACATCTTATACCTTTTTAAGTATTGCCTTTAAAGTGGAATTGAGGTGCGCCGTGCCAAATAAAATCTCAATTGCATGGCCCTCGTTTAGTCAATACTTTTATCCTTAGAAATCGAGGCGCGCCATTTAGCGAATTCATGGCCCTCGCAAAATTGCAAACGCGTAGTTGCTTTAGGCGCGTTATTTTAATAATTTACCTTCCTAAACTCGGGTGCACATTTATGTGACCCAAATCCAAATCTCAATAATGTTATATAAAATGTGTTGTGGACTGCGAGTGCATTTATGTGACGTGGTTCAAGACATATTTTAAATGACGTTGCAATTTTCTTTAAAAAATTAATAAAAGCGGTTAAAGGTTTAAAATTGCACCATAGGCTAAAACATGTACTAAAATCAGATAATAGGCCAAGTATAACAGTTGAGCGACCGTGCTAGAACCACGGAACTCGAGAATGCTTAACACTTTCTCCCGGGTTAACAGAATTCCTTACCCGGATTTCTGGTTCACGGACTGTAAAACAGAGTCAATCTTTTCCTCGATTCGGGATTTGAACCGGTGACTTGGGACACCATAAAATTATCCCAAGTGGCGACTCTGAATTTCTTAATAAATAATCCCGTTTCGATTGTCCTTTAATTGAAAAAACTCCCTTAATCCCTTATACCTCCCTTCCGGGGTGTAGGAAAAAGGAGGAGTGACAGCTCTGGCGACTCTGTTGGGGACAAGAACCCAGAACTTCTGGTTCAGGGTTCAAGAATTCGAGCTTAGAATAATTGTTGTATTTGGCTTTATTTATTATCTGATTTTATTACATGTTTGGCCTGATGTGCTAAATGTTGCTTTTACCTCTTTGATATTATCTGAACTGTATATAAAATGCTACGAAACCCCTCTCTTCTCTTTTCTCTCTTATGAGGAGTGCACGCTGGCGTGACTTCTTTCTGTTAGTGTAATATCCCAAATTAGAACGAGGTTCAGACAAGTTGCAAAGCCGGATGATCTTTTGGTTACCGGTACATATCCCCCCCCCCCCGGCTCGAGTTGTCCGCTCGGGTAAGCCAGGTCTAGAACGATACACCCAGGTTTTAAACCAAGAATAATGCCAGATCCCTAGTAGGAGCGTTTGTTGCATCACGTGCATTTGACTTAGGGGACTCAACACAGGGGTTGGGTCCGTCTAGGACAGGTGTACCCAAAATAACAGACCATCTTGATGCATCCTATGTGCTACATGTTGCATTTCTTCAAGGTTAAAAGGGTCATTTGGCAGACCAATGAAAGTTGGGGGCAAATGAAAAAATGAAAAAAAAAGGGAAAAAAGAAAAAGAAAAAGAGAGAGTGAAGTGTGAAGGTAAAGCGAGTTGGGCCCAATTTTGTTGTTAAAAATAAGAGCTTGAAAATTCAAAAAAAAAAAAAAGATTTTGCACTTTTTCATCATTTTCCGAAAATCAAAAAAATTTAAAAAAAAAGGAAAAAGAAAATCCAAAAAGATTTTTCATGTTTCATCATTTTCAAGGAAAAGACAAAAAAAATATTTTCTCTAAATTAGTTTTTTTTTTAAAATTCTCGCCCGTAACCAATCTGCCCGAACTACGCATACCTGATTCTCGTCTTTCGGGGCGTGATACGTAGGCAACCCACATAGGGTCCGGTCTTCTATCCACCTTTTTGGCTAAATAAGTCATTTTGCAAAAATAGCCTCAACCATGTCTTGCATGTGTCTAGTAGGGAATGTTATTGTCTCACATAGTGTTGGTTTAAGTTTTCTCATACGGGTGTGGATTTACTTATCGGAGTTTGAGCATGACATACACCCCAGGATCACTGCATTCAGGAGCTGCTCGAGGAGCCATTTTATGTTTTTGAGTCACTTGTTCATGTTTTACTTTTTAGTCCTGTATAGTGGCATTCAGTCTTTTAGGTGATGTTAGAGTTTGTAATAGTCTAGTTGAGTTTGCCTAGTCTTTTGTTATTGTATTTCTTATTTGTATTTGGAGATGTGTTACAAGTCAAAAAATCCAAAAAAGAGAAATTTTGCGTTTTTATATTTTCGTTATAGGTTTTCTTTAGAATGCTAATTCTAGAAATGAAAAAAAAATCCTTTGAGGTGGTTTTTCCTTTAGGCAATTAATATCAAAATAAAAATTGCTTTTATATTTCCTTTAGTATATTAAGACTAAAAATTCAAAAAAAAAAAAGAGAGAATTTTCTTTTAGTACCTCTTTAAAGAGTTTTCTTTAAGGTATTAATTTCAAAAATCCAAAAATTTCTTTTGAGGTTCTTCTTTGGGAAACTAATGAAAAATGAAAAAAAAATCCTTTTATTTTCATTAGAACTTTAGGACATTGTACATAGAAGAAAAGAAAACAACATGATTTCCTTCCTAAAAAAAGGTCAAAAATATTTTTCTCTTCAGGGATTTTGCCTTAATAGAGAATTTGTGTCAAAAGGAAAAAGAAATCATTAAGCTTGAGTTTAGAATAGGTTATAGAACATTCAGTCTAGAAAATTAAAAAAAAAGGATTTGCTTCTTTTGTTTCTCTTTTCTTATCAGAGTAGTCATTAAGGTAAAAAGAAAAGAAAAAGAAAAAGAAAAAAAAGAACGTCAGTTTGTTTCCTTTATTTCTGATCTTTCACGAACTACGCAAAGATCTGATTCATGCGGCGTCATGATACGTAGGCAACCTACATAGAGTTCGATCGAATCATTTTTATTATTAAAAGAAAAAGAAAAAGAAAAGAAAAAGAGAAAAAAAAGGAAAAAGAAAAAAAGAAGAAAAAAGATGGTGAAATTATGGGATGTGAGAAATGAGAGGGAAGAAAAAGAGCGATAATCAGAAAGAAAAAAGGGGAAGGAAAATGAGCGAGCTAAGAAGTGCGAGGAAAGAAAAGAAAAGAGAAGATTCGAATGGACAAATTGGGATGATGCCAAGTGACCTTACGACCCTCGAAGTCATTCTAGAACCATTAATTGTTGCTAGGTGCATTGCATGCAATGTGATATTTTTGCTGTCAAATGCCCTAACGCTAACGGGATGCCCCATTTTGTTCCTTTTGATATCTTCATACCAGAAAGGTGGTTGGTTTGTGGTTCTAGAAGTAGTAACTCCTCTCCGCAACATAAATTCAAAAGGCAATGGCGGACAACAACAAAATTGGGTTGGTTGATACCGGTGCCCGAAAGCAGTTGGTTGAACGGGACACTGGTTTGGCTAATGAGGTAAGGATGTTAAGACAACGCATGATGGACATGTATCAGGCCTGGATGACTGGGAAGGCACCACCCCCGCCACCACCTAGCTTCTTAGATGCTGCCCTTACCCAAACCCCGGTCGTAGTGCCGGATGATCCCCCATACTCTCCAGATCCACCCGTTTATCACAGTTTTCCCAACCACCCTAGTAGCTCCATCACTCTTCCTTCAATTACCTCTCCTCAAAATTGCCCTCCTGCCATATCCACTTTTCCCAACAATGAATATCTACTCAAAGCTCATGACGACCAATATTACCCCTCCTAGGTTTCCCACAAGGTTCCCAACTCATACAAGCAGGGCCCGCGGGATGAGCTTCATGCTGAAAATGAAAAGGTCACAGGAAAAGAAGGGCGAGATAAGATATCCAGGAAGCTAAAAAGCATAGAACAGTCCTTAAATAACATGCAAGGGATGGGAGGCCAGGTTAACTTGTCTTACAAAGAGTTGTGTATGTTCCCTGACGTTCGCTTGCCCGCGGGGTTTAAAGTGCCAAAGTTTAACTTGTATGATGGGTGTGGAGATCCGGTAGCCCACCTGAGGGTTTATTGTAGTGAAATGAGAAGTGTCGGCGAGAAAGATGATTTGTCGATGGCGTATTTCAGTAAGAGCTTGACTGGGGCAGCTTTGGAATGGCATAATCGTCAAGATATCGGCAAGTGGCCTACATTGGGTGACATGGCTCAAGATTTTGTTCGATACTTTCAATACAGATCAGGCATTACCCCAGACCGCTCCTCCCTATCTAAAATGGAAAAGAAGCCGGAGGAAAGCTTTAGGGAGTTTGGGCTCAGATGGAGGGAGCAAGCTGCTCGAGTCAGTACCCCGATTGGTGAAGAAGAAATGGTTGAGCTTTTCCTACAAGCCCAGGGGCTCACCTACTTCAGTCATTTGATCTCGGCCTTGGGAAAGCCTTTCAATGATGTGTTAAAAATGGGGGAGATGGTAGAAGAGGGAATCAAGTCAGGCAAAATCATGAGTTGTTCGGCATCAAAAGATACTACGAAAGACATTCAGAACATCCCAGTAAGTTTGGGTGGAAGAAAGAGAAATAGAAAAGATGATCCGCTGGGCATTCCTGCTCAACACTTTCAGCCTCGACATTGGCCCCATAGATATCCTTGTGCACCAGATGACCCTACCTAATGCTACTTCTCTCCACAGAATGCCCAAAGTCGTACATCACTTTCCCAGTACCCTATCTACAATGCACCACCATATGCTCCACACCCACAAGGCCCGCGATGGCCCACACCACTTCCCCAAATGTCTTACCCACGAGCCTACCGAAACACTCCTGGATCAGGTTTCCAGCCCAATCAAGCATTTAAGAACGAGAGGTTGCAGAAAAAAGAGAAGGCTCTCACCCCTATTGGAGAATCATATGCTAGTTTGTTCCAAAGGTTGATGCAATTGGACATGTTGAAGCCGATTCAGATAAAGATGACGAACCCTCTGTCAAAGAAGTTCGATTTTTCTCAAAGGTGCGCATATTGCTCCGATGCCCCGGGTCACAGTACAGAAAAGTGTTGGAGCCTGAAAAAAGCAATTCAGAAGCTTATTGATGCAGGTGACATTGTTGTGCAAAATCCAGATGCAGCAGACACTAGCCAAAGTCCATCGCCTGTGCATATGGTGGGTGTGATTTATTTTGAAAAAGAATATGAGAATTCTTCTAAGATCCTCGGAGGTCCACGTGCTGCGAAGCTTTCAGCACTATCAGAGGTTGATCCTAAGAACGAGCAGGAAAAGGGAACCCAAAGGCAATTTGTTAAGAACAATGTGATGGAGACTTGTGAAGAGCCCAGTATTGTTGATGCAGAAGTCAGTGGCTAAGATGTTGAGTTTGGTGATTGGAAAGACGCTCCTTTCTTGGTTAGCCAGGGAGGAGTTTTTGGTGGTTTATTTTGTTGTCATTTCTGTTGTCCGGGTTATTTCAAGGGTTGTAATCCGGATATTGTCTTGTGACTCAAACCCTTCTATCCTTTTGTTTTGCCTAGTTCCTTTAGTCGTAGCAACTCATTTAGTGTTACCTAGTTTTGTTCCAGGGTTGTACCCCAGTTTGTTTTACTTGTTTTGTTATTCGAACCGTTTCACCGTCTGTCTAATGCAATTTCCTGTCTCTTGTTATTTCCAGTCATTTGCTTTGTTTAGGTCTTTTCTATC
The DNA here is from genome assembly GCF_001879085.1 of Nicotiana attenuata. Lineage (NCBI taxonomy): Eukaryota > Viridiplantae > Streptophyta > Magnoliopsida > Solanales > Solanaceae > Nicotiana > Nicotiana attenuata. The sequence goes on along the minus strand of NC_031994.1, from coordinate 41,984,087 downwards.
CTTTCATTTTGTCTTTTGTCTAATGCTGGTTCTAGTGATATGACATGCATGCAAAATTCTAGGCCTGGTCTTAAAAGTCAGTCTAGTCATGAAGCAATGGAACAATTTTGAAGATGATGGGGACATTTGAGGGAAATAAGTAAAGGCATCTTGAGATCACTTTAAGCCCAAATTGTGTGAAACTGGGGCAGATAGAACATAAAGAAACCCTATTGAAATGCATCATAACGGCAAGTTTTCCTAAATTAACAGGAGCCGTTCGTGGTAATGAGAGTGAGGTTGTTGTCCAATGGTGCTTTGTAGTTAACAGATGTAGAAGGCAAATGTGTGGATATGGTTATCAAGTCTGGTACAATCAAAAGATGTTACAAATGTTTTCCTTGGTTTGTTTAATTGTGTAGTTTGCACTTGGCATGTTTTGGAGATTGGAATGTGAAGGCATTTTGTTCTGCTATCTAAACACTTTATCCTTTGTTACCCCTTTGAGCCTCATTTATTTCCTTTCATACCCCTCTTTTGGAATCAGTAGCNTACTTTTGGAAATCAGTAAGCAAAAGATACAGAAAACGCAAAGACGACGAAAGATAAGTAAAGGAAAAGAGAGAAAAGAAAAGAATGAAAAGAGAAAGAAAAAGAAAAAAAGAGAAAAAAGAGAAGAAAAACAACAACAACAAAAAAAAGAAAAAAAAACAAAAGAAGGAAAGAAGAGAAAAGAAAAAGAAAAGAAAAATCACAACAAACAAAGTAATTCCTATGTCATGAACTACGTTCGACCTGATTCCTTTTAAGGATACGTAGGCAGCCTCACGGTTCGGTCCCATCAAAGTAAAAATCCAAAAGTCCCCAAGAAAAGAAACTGGGGCAGAAGTTGTGGTTGTTGTAAGAAATCTGATTCCGAAAGTTGTAATCTTGAACCCATTTGAGTTGTTTTGAGCCTTTTGATACCCTTTCTTTCTAACCCTAGCCAAAAGCCCACATTACGGTCCAAAGAAAGACCTTCTGATCAGTCTTCGAGAGATGCCAAGGCGAGCAAGTAGAGGTGAATCATATCAGGGGCAACACTCCGGTCCAAACAAGGAAAATGAAAGATGAGAGAGTCTTATTGGTGAAAACCCCCACGGGCACCGTAAGGCGATAAAAGCTGAGAGAAATAAAAAATGAGAGAGTCTTATTGGTGAAAACCTTCACGGGCATTATAAGGTGACGGAGAGTTGAGAGAGAGAACAAAATGAGAGAGACTTGATGGTGAAAACCCTTCGGGCACTACGAGTCGAATAAGGATCATGAATCGGATTGGCTAATCGGAGCATTGAGGCCCAGTTTCACGGCGAAAAGGTACGACAAGAGTTGAACATCAGACTTGCTCAACGGAATAGGCCACAGGTGCATATCATGGTCATTAGAGTTGGTATCCACATCTGATAGGTTTCTACTTTGTAGTTTTCTTGTTAGGAATCATCTCCTTCCTTTGTCCTTTACTTTGTTTCTTTTGTCTTGTTTACTTCCTCTTCCTGAGTCTGTTTGGTCGGAACAAGTGAAAAATGACTTCAAAATTTGCCACTAGCTTTCCAATTGCACAAAATGGGATTTGGCTAGCACATCAAAGTGGCATAAGTCAGGAAAGAACAACAAGCGCATTGAGCTAGTAACAATCAACATGCTTTGGGATCCTTGTGAAATATAAAGGTTTGGTACCTATCAATTCATGGACAATGCAACAGATGGAGGGTGTTGGGTGAACGGATCGAAGGTATTTTCTGCGATAAGATTGACAAAGAAACCAGTGACAAGCAAGGTCTTCCAAGCACGAATCAAAGTTATTATGGCAAGTGAAGGAACATTAGACCTCAAGGCCAGAGCCAGTGGTTTAAGTCAAGAAAGAACAGCATACGCAATGAGTGGGTGGCAATTGTCGTGCTTTGAGATTCAGAGACACAAAGGTTTGGTAAATGTCAGTTCATAAGCAATGCAACAGATGGAGGATATTCGCTCTGAATGGAGAAGAGGTATTTTCCGTGATAAGGGCGACAGAGAAAGTGGTTAGTCAATAAACAAACAAGGCCTTCAAGTGGAAATCAAAGTTATCATGGGAAGTGAAGGAGCAACAGACCTCAAGGCCAAGGCCAGTGGTTTAAGTCAGGAAAGAACAGCATACACACAGAGTGGGTGGCAATTGACGTGCTTTGGGATTCATGAGAGACACAAAGGTTTGGTAGATGCCAGTTCATGAGCAACGCAACAAATAGAGGATATTGGGTCTGAACGGAGAAGAGCTATTTTCTGTGATAGGGGTGACAGAGAAAGTGGTTAGTCAATAAACAAGCAAGGTCTTCGAGTGGAAATCAAAGTTATCATGGGAAGTGAAGGAGCAATCGCCCTCAAAGTTAAGGCCACAAACCAACCACCATATTTTTAAACTGACAAGATTTTCTTTGGTTGAAACAGGGGCAGAAAATTTCGTTTGTTTTGGAGAAACCCTCCGTAAGGAAAGGCAGGCACCAAACAGGTTTGACCGTAAATTTTCAGGACCCTCCTGGAAAATGGGACCTAGTTTAAAATTCAAAACAATCATGAGTAGCAAGATCTAGCATAAATGTACCCCAAAGGAATATGAGTTGGTTTCAAAGTTTTCATTCTTGAGATAGGATTCAATTAGGAGCTTTCAGGACCTTCCTGAATAATGGGACCGAGCTTTAAGATTTCCATTAGATAACAAGATGTAGCGTATGTTCTGTTGTATGGTAGTATAATTCAGCCGTAAAATTGTCACACTTAAGATAAGATTTGATCTTTGATTTTCAGGACCCTCCTGGATAATGGGATGTAGTTTCAAGATTTTCTTAGATAACAAGATTTAGCGGAAGTCATACCTTTAACAGATATAATTTAGATTAAAATTGTCGTTTAACTAGGAGTTGTCAGGACCCTCCTGGATAATGGGATCTAGCTTTCAAATTCTTAGAATATTTGGTAACATTATTCAGTCTAACACTCACATATATGCCCAGCTACCAAACTGGGGCAGAAAATTTTCTTTGTTTTGTCTATTTTTGTTGAAATCGGGCACCCACTTGGAGAACAGGGAGAAGCAGTTCAAGTTCAGCAGTCAGGCGCCCACCTGGAGAGCACGGGAATACAATTCAAGTTCAGCAGTCAGGCGCCCACCTGGGGAGCACGGGAATACAATTCAAGTTCAGCAGTCAGGCGCCCACCTGGAGAGCACGGGAATACAGTTCAAGTTCAGCAGTCAGGCGCCCACCTGGAGAGCACGGGAATACAGTTCAAGTTCAGCAATCAGGCGCCCACCTGCAGAGCACGGGAATACAATTCAAGTTCAGCAGTCAGGCGCCCACCTGGAGAGCACGGGAATACAATTCAAGTTCAGGAGTCAGGCGCCCACCTGGAGAGCACGGGAATACAATTCAAGTTCAGCAGTCAGGCGCCCACCTGGAGAGCACGGGAATGTAGTTCAAGTTTTGGCAATCAGGCATCCACCTGAAGAAAAGGGAAAGCATCTCAGATTACAATTCAAGCCGGCAACAAAGGGACTTCACCGGGAGAATACAAGACAACAAGGCAACAGGAACTGCAAGATCAAGTTTGAAGATATAGATAGGGCTTTTGTAATTCATAGATCATAGTTTAGTCTAGCTTCTTTTTATTTTGTCATGGTGTAATAAGGGGTTCAGTAAGCAGTAGCAGCAGCAACAGCAACAGTGAAATCACAGCTTCATGGTAGTCCCAGCTACCGAAACTTCCCAAACTACACTGACCTGATTCCTTTATAGCCAAGGATATGTAGGCAACCTCGGAAGCAGGGTACGGTCAAATCTTTCAAAAATTCTTCATACGGAGTATTCAAACGGGCAAAAATCGCTCGTATCCGCTCACTTTATCTTTGCACGAAAACACTTCGTGTTTCCTAGCAAAGAGGGGCAGCTGTGAGCACGTGATTTTTGCCCTATATGAATTACTCCCACAAATTCAAAACAAAATAATTTTCCCATTATTTGCAATTTTGAGGATTTTTGTGGCATTTTCTGTCAAGTGTTTGCATTTTTTTGTGCCTGTTTATTTTATTTAATTAATAAAAAATACAAAAATATGTTGCATTTGCATTTAGGATTCAATTTTTTATTTTGGGATTAATTAGCAAATTAGTTGTTTTATAAAAAAATAATGGAAAAATCACAAAAAAATAATTTGTTTTGCATTTTAATTTTAGTTTTTTGTTTTGGGTAGTTTTTCCTTTAATTCGGTTTTTAATTACTTGTGTTAATTATTATTTAGAATTAATTAGTTTTTTAGGTTAATTTGGTTTTGTGATTTAACTTAGGATTTTATTTTTAATTTTGAAAAAAAAAGAGGAATTAAAAAAGAGTTGGAAATTAAAAAAGAAATAATTTGAAAAGAAGAAAAGAAAAGGAAGTGTAGAAGAGGTCTTTTGGGCCTTCTTAATTTTAATTCCCCAAACCCAGCCCAAATTCCCCAAACCCGCCTGGCTGCCCCCTAAACCCGACCCATCCCCACCAATACATACACTAATACATACAGAGATCCAAAATCCTAAATCCCTAATTCAAACGCGCACTATTCATCTTCTTCTTTATCTCAGCCGCGTTCAACTCGCCAAATCTCAAGCGAGTGAGCTCAAATTCACCCAACGCGTTCCCCCTCTCTCCTCGTCAGCATATTTGTAACGATCTCTGACAGATTCTCTCATCCCCATCCCTTTCTCACGTGATGGAAGCCTCTAGAAGGCATATGCTGGATGAATGGGGAGCGTGGGATCGATTTGGATTGATCCCAGCCCTTCATTCATCAGGTATTGGCCTAATAACTAGAGGAATTTTTTGGAGATTTTCAGAGAGAATTCTGGGGGATTTTTAAGTTTTGGAGAGAATATTTTGGTAATTATTCGGAGATTTTGTTAAGAGAGGATTTTGGAGAGATTTCTTCAAAAAAAACTGAAAGGAAAATCAGTGTTGAAAAGTTCTTCTTCTTCTTTTCCATTGCTCGTTTTTTTTTCTGATATCAGAACAGAACAAAAAATATTATGGAGGTTCCATGATTTCATTTGATGTCAGTTTTATTTAGCATTTTGAAATAGTAGAGTTCTTTTACTTCGATTCTGGTTTCTGGATGAACAATGGAATTCGTCGAAAGTGTGAATCTGTTGCTGTTCACCGAGCTGTAGCTGTCCTCGTTGGTTCTGTGTTGCTTTCATTCTTCAGAAACCAGATTCAATTTTTTCTCCTTTTGCTGTGTTGCTCAGAAGGTATGAAATTTCATCTTTTGTATCGAGTGTATTAAGAATGTTATAGCCTTGAATACTTTGCATCTATGGAGTTTCAGTGGTTAATGAATCTATCTTTGTCGTGGCTTTCCGTTTCTGAGTTCAAATGAATATTTATTTTTGTTCAAACGAATATATGCTGTGATTGTATGGTTCACCTAAAAGTATGTCCTGTTACTTCATAGTCATAGGTCTGTTCTTGTTTTCCACGGATTGAATGTCGATTCATGTTCGAGCTCACTCTAAATGATGTCTGAAATGCCGTTTGCCTTTCTGGGTTCGAGATGTATTTTGTCTGAATCAGATCCTCTTGCTGGATCATTATGCTGATCTTGTTTGAACATGCTTGGATAGCAAGAGTTGTCGTAATTAAGTCTTATTTGATTTTGAATTAATCAGTTTGACATTCAGCCCAGTGAGCTCTTGTGTTAACTGTGTCTATCAACGCTTCTCCCGTGTTGTTTGAGCATGAAAGCTGGCCTCACCCCCCCCCCCCTGTTTTGGTCATCTAATGTTGAGAGGGTGTCTTGAGGACCTGTTTAATTTCTCTGAGGCTCTTTGGTAAGATGGAGTTGTGTACTTGAGTGAAAGTGCATTCTTCACTTATTTAGACCCTTTGGTATATTATAGGAATCCTTTAGTCTATTCAATCAGCTTCTTCTTTTAGTTCTTAAAGGATTGGAGTTTGCTTGATTAAATGAGTTAAATACCCTTCTTCTATAGTAAAAAGTTCTGTGACGTGTTATTTGATGGTACAAAGGCTTTGGACATCTGATGTGAATTTTGGCGTGTGTCTTTGATGAGAAGCAAGTTTTCCTTGTTGAATTTGCAAATTTCAGGGCAGTACCTATGAAACTGAATTTTTTTTTCCTAGCAATGATTCTGAGCAGGTCCCCTGTTACAGTGTCGCTCCCCCCCCCCTTTTTCTTTGGTTTCTTGTGTTATAACGTTCGTAGGAAATCTCATGTTGGCAATCCTTTGTCATGGTAAACTTTAACATTCTTGTATTGGAAAGTTAAACGTTCCGAGTTTGTTCTGTTGGTTTGCCATGGGAACAAAATCCTTCTTTGTCATGTGTGACCATACTTCAGTTTCTCTTCTTATTTAATGTTTGAACCCTGCTGCTATTGGTATTGTTTGTATGTGAGCCATCATTGGCATAACGAAGGCATCAGGAGAAGTAAGGCTATTTGATCTACTTACAAATACAAATGTTTCTTAGCTGACATGAACGAATTGAATGATTGAGCTTAAGTGAGGAAAGTTTTGTCCAACGTGAGCTTACAACTAATAAGGGTTAATTGAACGTTAATTTAGAATAGACCCACATCTTATACCTTTTTAAGTATTGCCTTTAAATTGGAATTGAGGTGCGTCGTGCCATATAAAATCTCAATTGCATGTCCCTCGTTTAATCAATACTTTTATCCTTAGAAATCGAGGCGCGCCATTTAGCGAATTTTCATGGCCCTCGCAAAATTGCAAATGCGTAGTTGCTTTAGGCGTGTTATTTTAATAATTTACCTTCCTAAACTCGGGTGCACATTTATGTGACCCAAATCCAAATCTCAACAATGTTATATAAAATGTGTTGCGGACTGCGGGTGCATTTATGTGCCGTGGTTCAAGACATATTTTAAATGACATTGCAATTTTCATTAAAAAATGAATAAAAGCGGTTAAAGGTTTAAAATTGCACCATAGGCTAAAACATGTACTAAAATCAGATAATAGGCCAAGTATAACAGTTGAGCGACCGTGCTAGAACCACGGAACTCGGGAATGCCTAACACCTTCTCCCGGGTTAACAGAATTCCTTACCTGGATTTCTGGTTCGCGACTGTAAAACAGAGTCAATCTAGAGGGACGGAACTGGTTCAATGCCAACGGATAGAATTTTCTTGGAATTTGACAAGTATTGGACCTCTGCTCATGATTGAACTGTTAATCTTTCTAGTTGTGCAAAGTATAGAAAACATACTTGAGCTTTCATATGAGCCTATACTGATGAACCAGGTTCTTCATTTAGAATTCTCTTGAACATGTCTCATATACCATAATAGAGAAAATTTTGTAAGAGATCAGTGAGTCATATAAACACATGTCACAGGAATATACTAGTTAAAGTATGAAGCTGAGTAAAAATTAATCTAGATATTTTTGCACAAGTTCAGAATTCCTAGCCAAAATTTTTTTTTTTCATTTTTTTTCAATTTTTTTTTCATTTGCATTCTGAACTGGACCTATTAGGTGATCTTAATCATCCCTAATTCCAACCTGTTCCTCTCAAAGTTTTCTCTACTTAGTGCTTTAGTGAAGATGTCATCAATTTATTTATCAGTAGCACAGAACTCTATGGAGATCAATCCTTTCTCATAGTTATCTCTTAAGAAGTGGTGCCTAACATCTATGTGCTTAGTCCTCTTATGATGAACAGGGTTCTTTGTCATACTTATAGCACTAGTATTATCACAAAATATAGGAATGCAACCAACTTCAACACCAAAATCTACCAGCTGCTGTTTGATCCATAGCAATTGAGCACAACAAGAAGCAGCAGCAACATATTCAGCTTCAGCAGTAGACAAGGCCACTGAATTTTGCTTTTTAGTAGCCCATGACACAAGACATGAACCAAGGAAGTGTGCCATACCTGAGGTGCTCTTCCTATCCACTAGAAAACCTGCATAATCAGCATCAGCATATCCTACTAGATTGAAATTGCTACCTTTTGGATACCAAAGACACAGATCAGTGGTGCCTTTCAAATATCTTAGTATCCTCTTGACAGCAGTCAGGTGAGACTCTTTAGGATTAGCCGAAAAGCGAGCACAAAGCCCTACACTGAAAATAATGTCAGGTCTGCTAGCAGTAAGATACAAAAGTGAACCAATCATACCCCTATACAGCTTTTGATCAACTGATGAACTAGGTTCGTCAACATCTAATTTGGTAGCAGTTGCAATGGGTGTGTCTATTTCTTTAGATTCTTCCATTTTAAACTTTTTGATTAGCTCCTTTGCATACTTCTGCTAATGGATCATGGTTCCATTTGGACTTTGTTTGATATGTAAGCCTAAGAAGAAGTTAAGCTCACCCATCATGCTCATTTCAAACTCACTCCCCATTAGTTTTGCAAAGTCCTTACTTAGCTTATCAGTGGTGGCCCTAAAGATTATGTCATCAACATATATTTGTACCACAAGGAGATCCTTACCTTTTTCCATTAAGAATAAGGTACTGTCAATTTTACCTCTTTTGTAGCCATGTTCAAGCAGGAATTTGGACAGTCGTTCATACCATGCTCTTGGGGCCTGCTTGAGTCCATAGAGAGCCTTGTCTAGCTTGTACACATGCTCAAGACATTCCTTGCTCTCAAACCCTGGAGGTTGTTTCACAAACACTTCTTTTTCAGGTAGCCATTCAGGAAGGCACTTTTGACATCCATCTGATGAAGAGTGAATTCCATATGTGCTGCAAAGGCTACGAGGAGTCTGATTGCCTCTAGTCTTGCAACTGGAGCAAAAGTCTCATCATAATCTATGCCCTCCTCTTGGATGTAACCTTGGACCATCAGTCTTGCCTTGTTTCTTGTAACAGTTCCATCTTCATCAAGTTTGTTTCTAAAGACCCATTTTGTACCAATAACTGATCTATCCTTGGGCCTTGGAACTAGATGCCAAACTTGACATTCTCTCAAACTGATTGAGTTCATCTTGCATTGCATTGACCCAATCTGCATCCTGCAAAGCTTGAACAACATTTTTAGGTTCAATAAGAGATAAAAAGGCATCAAAGGCACACAAATTCTTCAGTTGTGATCTACTTTTGACTCCAGATGTTGGATCAGTGATAATGTTCTCAATGGGATGAGAACTTTGATACTTGTGAGGTTTCACAACCAACTGGTTTCTACTGGATGCTTCTCCCATGATCTGTTGCTGAGGAACAGGGTCATGAACAGGTTCTTTTAGGGGATTTATTTCAATTCCTCTTTGACAAGTTCCCCCTGTTAGGTTGCCCTGGATGGAAGAACATGTTCCATCACGTGTTCCTTCTTTTGGTGCCACTTTGACTTGTGCTGAGGCTTCAGTCAAATCCTTTACCAATCCAATGGCTTCATCTTCATGTTCCTGTCTCTCAGAAAGAATGTTAGTTTCATCAAATACTACATGTACGCTTTCTTCTACACACAAAGTTCTTTTATTGAACACTTTATATGCTTTGCTATGTGAAGAATATCCCAAGAATACTCCCTCATCACTTCTGGGATCAAACTTACCTAGGGAGTTTTTTCCATTATTGTGCACAAAGCACTTGCATACAAATGCCCTAAGATGGGATATATTTGGTTTTCTCCCTTTAAGTAACTCATAGGGAGTCTTCTCTACAAGAGGTCTAGTCATGTATCTATTGATAATGTAATATGCAGTGTTTACAGCCTCTGCCCAGAAGCTATAGGGCAGCTCACTAGAAAGAAGCATAGTCCTAGCCATTTCTTCAAGAGTCCTATTCTTTCTTTCAACTACTCCATTTTGTTGAGGAGTCCTAGGGGCAGAGAAATTATGATCTATACCATTTTCATCACAGAATTCAGCAAACTCAGCATTTTCAAATTTAGTTCCATGATCAGACCTAATGGATGCAAGTTGATTTCCTAATTGTTTCTGAATTTTTCTAACAAAGGCAGTAAACATGTCAAATGTTTCATCTTTAGATGTTAGAAATAGAACCCAGGTAAATCTAGAATAATCATCAACAAGTACCATTACATATTTCTTTCCACCTCTGCTCGTGGTTCTCATTGGACCACAGAGATCCACATGGACCAGTTCCAATGACTTGGTTGTGCTTACCATCTTCTTTCTTTTGAAGGATGATCTTACCTGCTTCGCCCTTGCACATGCCTCACAAACTTTGTCTTCCTTAAACTTGATGTTGTGTAACCCTATCACCAAGTCCTTGGAGACTAATTTGTTTAGCTGATTCAGACTGGCATGACCAAGTCTTTTGTGCCACAGGAGGGGATCATTATCCACACACTTAGGCAGGTTAGTTCATTTTCAGAAAGAGTTGACAAATCTAAAATGTAAATATTGTTAACTCTTTTTTCCTACAAAATAATCTTGTCAGTGGTAAGGTTAATCACAAAGCATTTAGTATAGGTGAATGCTACAAGGTTACCTCTGTCACACAGTTGTGACACACTGATCAGGCTGTATTTCAAGCCATCTATCAAGTAGATATTCTCAATGGAGTGAGATTCTATCTTACCTACCTTTCCAACCCCAATAATCTCACCTTTCTTCCCATTTCCAAATGAGACATTACCTCCCTTTAAGTCCTCAAGTGAAAGGAACTGATTCTTGCTTCCAGTCATATGTTTTGAGCAGCCACTATCCATGTACCATATTTGGCTACTTCCCTTCACTTGGACCTGCAAAAAGAAATCAGGCGTTAGTCTTAGGAACCCAAACTAGTTTGGGTCCCTTTCTATAGGCAAAGGGATAAATCAGATTCCTTCTAGCCCACCCAGGCAGCCTATTTTTTTCTTGAACAAAAGTTTTATTCTTTTGACTGGCCTTTTCTTTTGCATTACATTCATTTTTGTAATGGCCAGTCTTGCCACAGTGTGTGCAGATTTTGTTCTCAGGAAGAGTGAGGTACTTAGTTTTAGGATCCCACTTAGGTGCTTGTGTCCCATAACCAAGTCCTCTTTTGTTGCTACTGTGATGTTCTTGTAACAAAGAGAGTGCATCAGAAGCCTTGTTCCATTTGCAAGTTCTGTCTAGTTCATGTTTTACCTTCCCTAGATCTTCTTTTAGTACTCTTATCTGCTCATCCTTTCTGTGCAGCTCATCCTTCATTTTTCCTATGTTTTCTTCTAGGGTGAGATGTGTGTGATCAGCTTTCTTCCTTCCTGTTCCTAATTTCAGTTTCAAATTCTCAGACCTAAGTTCTAGGACACTAGTGTCAAGTTCAAGAACCTGGTTCTTCAACTCAACATTTTTACTTTCACTCTCATTAGCCCTAGACTCTAGATTTTTGCACTTGGCTTTTAGGATCACACATTCCCTAGACAGTTCTTCCTTCTCGTTGTTAATTATCTCAGACTCATCAATGAAGTCTAGCAGTAGCTCAGACAACCTTTCTTTAGACAGCAATTTAATCTTGTCCTTGAGATGAAGAATACTTACCTCTTGTTCATCATCTGATTCTCCAATGGCCATAAGCGCTTGTTCATCTCCAGCTTCATCTTCTGAGTCCTCATCTGATGTTTCTCCCCAGGCAGCAACCATAGCCTTTGTTGAACCTTTGTTCCTTTTTGGTTGAACCTGTTCCTTCTTCCCGTTCCTTCATTCAGCCCTTTCCTTTTTCCACTCAATCTCCCATTGAGGACAGTTCTTGATCATGTGATCAGTCTTACCACACTTGTAACAACCCTCATTGGTCTGTTTCTCAGGAGCCCTTGGTTTGTTGAAGGTTGTACCTCTTGAAGATCCCTTTCCTCTCATCAGGTACTTTTTGAAATCTCTTGTGATCATAGCCATCTCATCATCCTCCAGATCTAAACCTTCAGCAATTCTGAGAGCTAGACTCCTTTCCTTCTTGGGTGCATCCATTTTCATGGTTTGTCTTCTCAGTTCATAGGCAGTAAGGTTTCTAATTAGTTCATCCAGCTTGAGAGTAGCAATATTATTTGATTCCTGGATAACAGTAATTTTGCTTTCCCAAGAGACTGGCAGAACCCTTGTTAAAATCTTCTCAACTTTGTCTTCTTCAAGGATAATCCTTCCAAGAGACTTAAGTTCATTTGTCAGTGTGGTGAACCTTGTATACATCTCTTGAATGGTTTCTCCTTCCTTCATGGTGAAATTCTCATATTGAAAATATAGCAGTGCTCCTCTGGACCTCTTCACTTGAGGTGTTCCTTCATGAGCCACTTGCAAAGTGTCCCAGATTTCCTTAGAAGTGGTACAGCTTTGAATTCTACTGTACTCATCTTGACCTAGTCCACACACAAGCCATTTCTTGGCCTTGGCATTTTTCTCCCACTTCTTTAGGTCTTCAGCAGTGCAGTCAGCTCTTGTCTTTGGCACATCCACTCCTTCAGCATTCTTCTTTGTAGTTGCTAGAGGACCATCAGTGACTATGTCCCAGAGTTCATAGTCTTCTCCTATGATGTGATCCCTCATCCTGTTCTTCCACCAAGAATAATACTGTCCATTGAAGAGTGGAGGCCTAGCAGTGGATTGCCCTTCCCAGTTTCCAGGTGGTGCACTCATGTTGATCTTTTCCTAAGGTGTTAGCCTCTTCAAGGATAACCTGCTCTGATACCAATTGATGTTCTTAACGTCAATACTACACAAGAGGGGGGGTGATTTGTGTGGTACCCAATTTTTGCTCTAGAAGAACCTGGTTCTTCTAGGTGTACTAACTACTACTGTTTGCGGAATAATAAGTGCATAAAATAAAGAACACAGAGATTTTTACGTGGAAAACACCTGGCTCAAAAGGTGAAAAAACCACGACCTACTACTCAGTAGGATTTTCCCAAACTTCCACTAAAATCACTGAGCCAAAACAGCATTTACAAAACTCTTTGTAAACCTAAGGATTAACTCTAATCCCATTGTAGCACACAGCCTCAACTGTTGCGACAACTTCAAGTTAGCATATAACTTGAACACTCTAAGTACCTAATACAATTGCTTCTATGAAAGCTGAAAGGTACAAGTTTAAATCACCTACTACAATTGAACTAGAAATAAAGAAAGACACAATGGAATTGGTTCTTCTATCTCGTTCAGGTAGCTTCAGGAGTGCACACTCAAATCTCACATAAATTGCTTGCAAAATCGCCTTGCTCTTTTGCTCTCAATTTAGTTTAACTTCTGCGTTTGTCCAATGCCTCTAAAAGAGAACAATCACTGTTATTTAATAGGTTAGTAATTAGAGTTTGATTGGGACTCAATTGCTGATCTTCCATCGAAGTTAAGTCCTTGAACATCACAAACTCCATCACTATCTTTTATCCGGATTGTGTTCTCTTCACATAAGGAGACTCTCTCCCCTTATCCAATATGCAACCTTTTCGATCATATCAGGAGATATTGCTGCTTAATCAATGGGACTTATCTCCTTCACGTGCATCACATGCGTAGGTTGATCATGACTGTGCTTCACATGATGGACCTGGTCCATGACTGAGTTCATTTGTCATTCTTCAAAACTTCACATGTTCCTGGGCCAACAAGTATACTCAGTATTTTCTTGAGAATGCCACCGTATCCTCCATACTATGGGCGTAGAAGAGTCGAGTGGGGTTTTTCTCACTGCGTTCCAGCTTAGAGGAGAAGCCTATCAGTGGTGGCGTGCTTATGAGTTGGATATTCTAGCTGAGGTAGCTTCACCTACATGGACTCAGCTCTCGCATATGTTTTTGAGGGAGTATGTTCCCCATAGCCTCAGAGATGCATAGCGCCGAGTTTGAGCAGTTGCGCTAGGGTGTTATGACTGTGTCAGACTATGTAGTTTGTTTCAGTGATTTGGCTAGACATGCACCGGCCTTGGTTGCTATAGGTCGAGAGAGGGTCTATCGGTTTATCGAGAGGCTCCATCCCAGCATCAGGATTAGCATGGCCTGGGAGTTGTAGATGGATATCTCGTATCAGCAGGTTGTGAGTATTGCTAGGAGAGTGGAGGGCATGCTTGCTCTGGAGAGAGAGGAGAGGGGGGCCAAGAGGTCTCGAGAGTCTAGCACTTATACTGGTACTCGTACCCCAGCTGCAGTTTGACATGGTAGGGGCTATGTGAGTCGCCCTATTCATTCAGCTCTTCCAGCCGCCAGTGGTATTCCGGCTACTCCTAGGCCCTAGGAGCCTTATTATGCACCTCCAGTATCTAGTGTGCCTCCTGCATGGGGTGCTTTTAGCGATCAGTCTAGCAGACCTAGCCCGAGCCAGCCACAGGATCCATGCCCTCCGAGAGCTTGTTTTAAGTGTGGCTTCACTCTCCATATGGTGAGGGATTTCCCCAGACTTAGGAGGGGTGCACCTCCATAGACTTCTCAGGCACTACGTGCTCCACCGGGTTCTTAGGCTATGATCACAGCACCAGCTACCACTCCACCTGATCAGCCAGCTCGAGGTGGAGGTCGGGGAGGTGGAGGTCGCCCTAGAGGGGGAGGCCAGGCCAGATACTATGCTCTTCCTGCTCGTATAGAGGTAGTTGTTTCTGACTCTATCATTACCGGTATTGTTTCGGTATGTCGTAGGGATGCGTCAGTTTTATTTTATTCAGGCTCCACTTATTCCTATGTGTCATCTTATTTTGCTCTGTATTTGGGTGTATCCCGTGATTCTATGAGTTCTCCTATTTCTGTGTCTATACCTACGGGAGATTCTATTGTTGTTGACCGTGTGTATCAGTTGTGTTTGGTTGTTCTTAGTGGTTTTAAGACCAGAGCTGATTTATTATTGCTCATTATGGTACATTTTGATATTATCTTAGGCATGAATTGGTTGTCGCCCCATTATTCTGTTCTTGATTGTCAAACCAAGATCGTGACGCTGGCTATGCCATGCTTACCGAGGTTAGAGTGGAGGGGTACCTTAGATTACACTCCCAACAGAATTATTTCATTTCTTAGAGCTCAACGAATAGTTGAGAAGGGGTGTGACGCATATCTAGCTTATGTGTGATACCCCTATAGTTGAGTCAGTCCCAGTAATGAGAGATTTCCCTGATGTATTTCTAGCTAATCTTCCGGGCATGCCGCCCGATAGAGATATCGACTTTGGTATTGATTTGCTGTCGGGCACTCAGCCCATCTCTATTCCTCCATATTGTATGGTTCCTCCTGAGTTGAAGGAGTTGAAGGAACAATCACAGGAATTGCTTAATAAGGGTTTCATTCGGCCCAGTGTGTCACCTTGGGGTGCTCCGATCTTGTTTGAAGAAAAAGGATGGTTCTATACGTATGTGCATTGATTATCACCAGTTGAACCACTACAGCGAAGAACAAGTATCCATTTCTCGTATTGATGACTTATTTGCTCAGTTACAGGGCGCCAGACTGTTTTCCAAGATTGACTTGCGTTCAGATTATCATTAGTTGAAGATTCGGGAACAGATATCCTAAAGATTGCTTTCAGGACTCGATATGATCATTATGAGTTCCTTGTGATTTCATTTGGGCTAGCCAACGCCCCAACAACATTTATGCATTTGATGCATAGTGTATTTCGGCCCTATCTTGACTCTTTCGTCATTGTATTTATTGACGACATTCTAGTGTACTCCCGGAGTCGGGTGGACATGAGCAGCACCTGAGGACTTTGCTTCAGACCTTGAGAAAAAAGAAATTATATGCAAAGTTCTCAAAATGTGAGTTCTTGTTAGATTCCGTGGCATTTTTGGATCATGTAGTTTCGAGTGAGGGGATCAAGGTGGATTTGAAGAAGGTGGAAGCAGTGCAGACTTGGCCTAGACCGTCCTCAACTACAGAGATACGGAGTTCCCTTGGTTTGGTGGGGTATTGTTGGCCCAAGTAAATGTGAAGTTTTGAAGACTGACAAAAGAACTCAGACATGGACCAGGTCCATCTTGTGAAGCACAGTCGTGATCAACCCAAACATGTGAGATGCACGTGAAGGAGATAATTCTAACTTATCAGAAGTACTATCTCCTGATCTGATCGAAAAGTTTGCATATAGGATAAGGAGAGAAAGACTCATTTCACGAAGAGAACACATTTAGGAAGAGGATAGAGTTAGAGTATGAAATTAACTAGAACTCTTCCACCATGGAAGAGTAGCATCTGTATCCTAGTCAATCTCTAATTGCTAACTCCTAAATATTAGTGTTGTTCTCTTTTACAGAAAATGCACATAAGCAGAGGTTAAACATAAATTGAGAGAAAAATAGCAAGGCAATTTTGCAAGCAATTTATGTGTGATTCAAGCGTGCAATCCTGAAGCTACTTGAACCAGATAGAAGAACCAGTTCCAAGTGTCTATTTTTGATTCTAGTTCAATTGTAGTAGGTGATTTTACATTGTACCTTTCAGCTTTTATAGAAGCAATTGCATTAGGTACTTAGAGTGTTCAAGTTAGAGTTAACTTGAAGTTGTTGTAATAGTTGAGGCTGTGTGCCACTACAGGATTAGAGTTAATCCTAGCTTTATAAAAGAGTTTTTGTAAATGCAGTTTTTGGCTCAGTGATTTTAGTGGAAGTTTAGGAAAATCCTACTGAGTAGTAGGTTGTGGTTTTCTCACCTTTTGAGCCAGGTGTTTTCCACGTAAAAATCTCTGTGTTCTTTATTTTCTTTACTTATTATTCCGCAAACAGTAGTAGTTGGAACACATAGAAGAACCAGGTCCTTCTATAATCAAGTTAAGCAAAAATTGGGTACCACACAAATCACCCCCCCCCCCCCCCATTGTGTGGTATTGAAGTATAAAACATCAATTGGTATTAGAGCAGGTTATCCTTGAAGAGGTTAACACCTTAGGAACAGATCAAGATGAGTGCACCACCTGGAAACTGGGAAGGGCAATCCACTGCTAGGCCCCCACTCTTTAATGGTCAGTACTATTCTTGGTGGAAGAACAGGATGAGAGACTACATCATAGGAGAAGACTATGAACTCTGGGACATAGTCACTTATGGTCCCCTGGCTACTACAAAGAAGAATGCTTAAGGAGTGGACGTGCCAAAGACAAGAGCTGACTGCACTGCTGAAGATTTGAAGTAATGGGAAAAGAATGCTAAGGAAATGGCTTGTGTACAGGATTCAAAGTTGTAGCGCTGCTAAGGAGATATGGGACACTCTACAAGTGGCCCATGAAGGAACTCCTCAAGTAAAGAGATCAAGAGGAACATTGTTATATTCTCAATATGAGAATTTCACCATGAAGGAAGGAGAAACTATCCAGGAGATGTACACAAGGTTCACAACACTAACAAATGAACTTAAGTCTCTTGGAAGAATTATCCCTGAAGAAGACAAGGTTGAGAAAATCTTGACAAGGGTCTTACCAGTAACTTGGGAAAGCAAAATCACTGCTATTCAGGAATCAAAGAACATTGCTACTCTCAAGTTGGATGAGCTGATTGGAAATCTCACTGCCGATGAACTAAGAAGGCAAACCATGAAAATGGATGCACCCAAGAAGGAAAGGAGCCTGGCTCTCAAAATAGCTGAAGGTGCAGATCTAGAGGATGATGAAATGGCCATGATCACAAGGGATTTCAAGAAGTATCTGATGAGAGGAAAGGGTTCTTCAAGAGGTACAAACTTCAACAAACCAAGGGCTCCTGAGAAACAGACCAGCGAGGGCTGCTACAAATGTGGCAAGACTGACCACATGATCAAGAATTGTCCTCAGTGGGAAATCGAATGGAAGAAGGAAAGGGTTGAACGAGGAACAGGTTCGACCCAAAAGGAACAAAGGATCAACAAAGACTATGGTTACTGCTTGGGGAGAAACCTCAAATGAGGATTCAAAAGATGGAGATGGAGATGAACAAGCACTTATGGCCATTGGAGAAGCAGATGATGAACAAGAGGTAAGTGTGATTCATCTCAAAGACAAGACTAATTTTTTGTCTAAAGAAAGGTTATCTGAATTATTTCTAGACTTCATTGATGAGTCTGAGGTAATAAACAATGAGAAGGAACAGCTGACTAGGGAGTGTATGTGGTCTTAAAAGCCAAGTGCAAAAATCTAGAATCTAGGGCTAGTGAGAGTGATAGTAAAAATACTGAGTTGAAGAACCAGGTTCTTGAACTTGACACTAGTATCTTAGAACTTAGATCTAAAAATCTAAAACTGAAATTAGGAACAGGTAAGAAGAAGGCTGATCGCACACATATCACCTTAGAAGAAAATCAAGGAAAAATGAAGGATGAGCTGTACAAGAAAGATGAACAAATAAGAGTCTTAAAAGAAGACCTAGGGAATGTAAAGCATGAACTAGACAGAACTTGCAAATGGAATAAGTCTTCTGATACACTATCCTGGCTACAAGAACACCAGAGTAGCAACAAGAGAGGACTTGGCTATGGGACCCCAGCACCTAAGTGGGATCCCAAAAGCATGTACATCACACTTCCTGAAAACAAAATCTGCACACACTGTGGCAAGACTGGTCATTACAAAAGTGAATGTAATACAAAAGAAAAGGCCAGTCAAAAGAACAAAACCTTTGTTCAAGAGAAAAATAGGCTGCCTGGATGGGCCAAAAGGAATTTAATTCACCCCTTTGCCTATAGAAAGGGACCCAAACTAGTTTGGGTTCCTAAGACTAACCCCTGATTTCGTTTTGCAGGTCCAAGTAAAGGCAAGTAGCCAAATATGGTACATGGATAATGGCTGCTCAAAACATATGACTGGAAGCAAGAACCAGTTCCTTTCACTTGAGGACTTAAAAGGAGGTAATGTCTCCTTTGGAAATAGGAAGAAAGGTGAGATTATTGGGGTTGGAAAGGTAGGTAAGACAGACTCACATTCCATTGAGAATGTCTACTTGATAGATGGTTTGAAATATAGCCTAATCAGTGTATCACAACTGTGTGACAGAGGTAACTTGGTAGCATTCACCTCTACTAAATGTTTTGTGATTAATCTTACCACTGACAAGATTGTTTTGCAGGGAATAAGAGTTAACAATATTTAAATTGTAGATTTGTCCACTCTTTCAAAAAATGAACTCACTTGCTTGAGTGTGTTGTACAATGATCCCCTCCTGTGGCACAAAAGACATGGTCATGCAAGTCTAAATCAACTCAACAAATTAGTCTCCAAGGACCTGGTGATAGGATTACCTAACATCAAGTTCAAGGAAGACAAAGTTTGTGAGGCTTGTGCAAGGGGGAAGCAGGTAAGATCCTCTTTTAAAAGCA
Source organism: Nicotiana attenuata (assembly GCF_001879085.1). Taxonomy (NCBI): domain Eukaryota; kingdom Viridiplantae; phylum Streptophyta; class Magnoliopsida; order Solanales; family Solanaceae; genus Nicotiana; species Nicotiana attenuata. The sequence continues at coordinate 41,964,882 of NC_031994.1, read as the reverse complement.
AGAAGATTGTAAGTACGACCAGGACGATGGAAATGGTCCATATGGATCTTTGTGGTCCAATGAGAACATTGAGCAGAGGTGGTAAGAAATATGTAATGGTAATTGTTGATGATTACTCTAGGTTTACTTGGGTATTGTTCTTAACATCTAAGGATGAAGCATTTGACATGTTCACTACCTTCGTTAGAAAAACTCAAAAACAACTAGGAAATTAGCTTGCATCAATTAGGTCTGATCGTGGAACTGAATTTGAAAATGCTAAGTTTGCTAAATTTTGTGATGAGCATGGTATAGATCATAATTTCTCTGCACCTAGGACTCCTAAACAAAATGGAGTAGTTGAAAGAAAGAATAGGACTCTTGAAGATATGGCTAGGACTATGCTTCTTTCTAGTAAACTTCCTCATAACTTCTGGGCAGAGGCTGTAAATACTGCATGTTACATCATAAATAGGTGCATGACCAGACCTCTTGTAGAGAAGACTCCCTATGAGTTACTTAAAGGGAGAAAACCAAATATATCCCACCTTAGGGCATTTGGATGCAAGTGCTTTGTGCACAATAATGGAAAGGACTCCCTAGGTAAGTTTGATCCCAGATGTGATGAGGGAGTATTCTTGGGATATTCTTCACATAGCAAAGCTTATAAAGTGTATAACAAAAGAACTTTGTGTGTACATGTAGTTTTTGAAGAAACTAACATTCTTTCTGAGAGACAGGAACATGAAGATGAAGCCATTGGGCTGGTAAGAGACTTGAGTGAAGTCACAGCTCAAGCTGAAGAGGCATCAACAGAAGGAACAGGTGATGGAACAGGTTCTTCCATCCGGGGCAACCTGACAGGGGGGACTGAACAAAGAAGAAATGAATCTAATTCCCAAATGGAACATGTTCATGAGCATGTTCCTCAGCAACAAAACATGGGAGAAACTCCAAACAGAAATCAGTTGGCTGTGAAACCTTACATGTATCAAAGTTCTCATCCCATTGGGAACATCCTTACTGATCCAACTTCTGGAGTCAAAACCAGATCTCAATTAAAGAATTTGTGTGCTTTTGATGCATTCTTATCTCTTATTGAACCTAAAAATGTTGCTGAAGCTTTGCAGGATGTAGATTGGGCGAATTCAATGCAAGATAAACTCAATCAGTTTGAAAGAAGTCAAGTGTGGCCTCTGGTCACAAGACCCAAGGACAGGTTAGTGATTGGCACTAAATGGGTCTTCAGAAACAAACTTGATGAAGATGGAACAGTAACAAGGAACAAATCAAGGCTAGTGGTCCAAGGTTATAGCCAAGAGGAGGGCATAGATTATGATGAGACCTTTGCTCCAATAGCAAGACTGGAAGCAATAAGACTCCTCATAGCCTTTGCAACACACATGGAATTTACCCTTCACCAAATGGATGTGAAGAGTGCCTTCCTCAATGGCTACTTAAAGGAAGAAGACTTTGTCAAACAACCTCCAGGGTTTGAAAGTAAGGAGTGTCCAGATCATGTATACAAATTGGACAAGGCCTTATATGGACTCAAGCAGGCTCCTAGAGCATGGTATGAACGTCTATCCAAATTCCTGCTTGAATATGGCTACAAAAGAGGTAAGATTGACAGTACTTTATTTTTTAGGGAAAAAGGTAACGATCTACTAGTAGTACAAATTTATGTTAATGACATAATTTTTGGATCAACCATTGAAAAACTGCGTAAGGATTTTGCAAAATTAATGGGGAGTGAATTTGAAATGAGTATGATGGGTGAGCTTAATTTTTTTCTTAGGCTTATAGATCAAACAGAACCCTAATTGAACCATGATCCATCAGCAGAAATATGCAAAGGAGTTGATTAAGAAGTTTAAAATGGATTAATCAAAAGAAATAGATACACCCATTGCAACTGCCACTAAATTAGACATAGATGAACCTGGTTCATTTGTTGATCAAAAGTTTCATAGGGGTATGATTGGATCACTTTTGTATCTTACTGCTAGCAGACTTGACATAGTTTTCAATGTAGGGCTTTGTGCTCGTTTTCAGGCCAATCCTAAGGAATCCCATTTGACTGTTGTCAAGAGGATACTGAGATATTTGAAAGGCACTACTGATCTTTGTCTTTGGTACCCTGAAGGCAGTAAATTTAATCTAGTAGGATATGATGATGGTGACTATGCAGGTTTCCTTGTGGATAGGAAAAGCACCTCAGGTATGGCTCATTTTCTTGGCTCATGTCTAGTATCATGGGCCACTAAAAAGCATAATTCAGTGGCCTTATCCACTACTGAGGCTGAGTATGTTGTTGCTGCCTCTTGTTGTACCCAACTGCTGTGGATCAAGCAGGAGCTAATGGATTTTGGCATTGAGATTGGTTGTATCCCTATTTTCTGTGATAACACTAGTGTTATAAGTATGACAAAGAACCCAGTTCATCATAAGAGGACTAAGCACATAGATGTTAGACATCATTTCTTAAGGGATAACTATGAGAAATGATTGATTACTATAGAATTATGTGCTACTGATAACAAATTGCTGACATCTTTACTAAAGCACTGAGTAGAGAAAGCTTTGAAAGAAACAGGTTAGAATTAGGGATGATTAAGATCACCTAATGGGATCAATTCAAAATGCACATTAAAAAAAGGAAAAAAATTGAAAAAAAAGGAATGAAAAAAAATTTGGCTAAGAAATCAATTTTTACTCAGCTTCATACTGTAAATAGTATACTCCTGTGACATGTGTTGATATGACTCACTGATCTCTAACAAATTTTTTTCTCTATTTTGGTAAATTGAGGCATGATCAAGAGAATTCTAAATGAAGAACCTGGTTCATCAGTATTGGTTCATCCGAGTGACAAGATATATTTTCTATACTCTGCACAATTAGAAATACAAATATTTAAATCATGAGCAGAGTCCTACCAATGTTCAACACATCAGAAAATTCTATCCAGTTGTTTTTTGAACCAATTCCATCCGTATTAGAATTCTAACCACAAAAAATGCCTAGAATCTAGGGAAGCCTAATCGTTCGTTCAACCTGTAATTTCAGGTTGATTAGACCTCTAATTGACTGCTAAAGCTACTGTTATCCATTAAATGAGTCTTTCCCTTTAAATACTCATTATTAACTCCTACCACCCTCATAATTCAAAACCGTCAAAACCCTTCTTCACTCTCAATTGCTTTCTTCTCCAAAGGTTTAACTCACCAATTCTCTCAAGCAATCACCTATAATGACGAACCCACAAGACAACCCCGGAACACCTCCACAGCCTACTCCCTCTGATTCATCTACCCCTCCTCCACCTAGCACGACCCCCCAACCCAGGCGAAGGAGAGTAAAAATGCTTGCTCGCAAAATGGTGGCATCTAGTGCTCTTTCAAAGAAATTGAATGAGAAATTAAAGGCAAGTCGGGCCCAAGATTATGATTCTGACTCTGATTTTTGATTCGTTCAAATTTGCTAGTGAGGGAGAAGGACCTGGGTCTTTTGACTCTGAGAAGGCTCAAAAATCCCCTTCTAAGATAAGTTCTTCTTTGGCTGAAAATTTAGAAAATAGGTTTATTTTGGTTGGGCCTATCAGGGATGTAGAATTACCTGAGTTAGGAAGGAGTAGAGGTAAAAAGAAATTTGAAAAAGAAAAATAGAGAGATGGAGGATGTGGTGATGTGAGGGTAAAAGGGAAAGGAGTGGCTGATTATCCACCCACTGCTAAATTGCCTGTACCTGCTATTTGTGGGGTTGCACAAGAAACTGTTGAAGAAAGTGGCAAGAAGTCAGGGGGAAGCGGTTTAGGGGAGGCTGCTAGGGGCTAGTCAATCTAAGCTCACAGGGAAATGAACCTGGTTCATCAATTGAAGAGACCCTAGCAGACCTTCTGAAAAAGGTAGGTGCAAGTTATGACCCAAGGAAGAGGAGAACTCCAACACCAAAAGCCCCCAGTGCTGCTAAACCTTCCAAGAAATGAAAGGCTTCCTCCCCAACAACTACTGAAACTCCCTTGCCAAAGGGAAGAGCTACAAGAAGCAGGGCGAAACAGAGTGAGAGTGACCTACAAAAGGCTTTGGCTGAAAGTAAGAAGAAAAGGATGGATAAAGGAAAAGGTAAGGTTGCAGAGTCCTCTGAAGCTGTTGATGTTGAGGAGATGGAACACGTCCATCAGGAGAAAGTTCCAACAGTGGAGGTTCAGACCCCCAAACCTAAAAGGACCAAGACTTCTTCTTCACCTGTGTCTAAGGCTGTTGAACCTTCATTGGCCAAGAGGACAAGGTCTGCAATGAAAAGCAAACAAGTTAGAGTTTCTGAAGATGAGGAATAGAGTGGTGAAGAAGAAAGTGAGTCTGAGGGTGAACAAGACAAGCTGGCCATGTTTGGCAAAAGAAAAATTTTGAAGGGAAAATTGCTAAAAGATTTGGTGGAACCAGGAATGATTCGTTTGGTTGACGCTCTAGCTGCTCAGGGCTGGAAGGACAGAGTCCTTGAGATGGATGGGAGATTGGCCAGAAATGAAATCATTGAATTCATGGTGAATGCTGAGGTCAAAGATGGCAGAGTTACAAGCCAAGTCAAAGGAGTTCAAGTGACCTTTGATGTAGAGAAGCTGGGAGAGATTCTTGACATACCTGCTGAGGGATATGATGACTACACTAGGCAAAGATGGCCAAGTCTGGATTCTCTTCCTTCTGCTCTTGCAATCACTAGGAGATTCTGTGATGTTGACGAAGTGAATAAGGCCAAGTTTGTGCACAAAAGTGAAATGAAACCACAGCACAAAGTCATTTTTGAGTTTGTCAACAAGTGCCTACTGCCCAGGTAGGAGAGAAGGCATATTGCTAACTATATAGACTTAATTCTGATGGAGTGCCTTGAAAGTGAAACACAATTAACTGGTCTGCATTCATCATCAAGCTACTGGACAGGGTTATAAATGGCTCCAAGGCTCATGCTACCTCCTATGGCTTTATTCTGACTACGGTTCTGGATAGGTGCAATGTGCCTCTGAAGAAATGGGAAATGGCCACAAGCAAGGATTACTTTGGCATTATACTCTGCTTGCTTGTGACTATTTAGTCAATTCCATCCCAAATGAACTTGGTTCATCCAAAAAGACACCTATCAACAGTAAAGTCAGGGCTCTTGTTCAGGAAAGTGAGGCCAAGGATGATGAGATAGTTAGGCTAAAGGCTCGTGTGGCAGAGGTGGAATCTGAGAGGGATGCTTTCAGAACTGAGCTTACCAGGGAAAAGGAGAAGAATGATGGGATTCTTCACAATATGCTGAATTTTCTCCAAGCCCAAAACCAACCCTCTACCTCCCTCAAGCCTTAGGAATTCTAGCATTTGTCTCCTGAACTTGTCTAGTACCTTCAGTGACCCAGATTAGGGATTTTTCTTTCTTTTTGCTCATGTTTTTGAATATTTTGCTTTCTGGTTGTGGATTGTGGTAACAACATATCCTCTATCAATGATATCTACTGTTTTGCTCTTGTTGACTGTTAATATTTCCTTGATAGTTTAAATATGTTTGCCTGCTTACTGATGATTGATCCATGATTGCACTTGCAGTTGCCCCAGTGGCCATAAGTACTTATTAAAATCTGGGACTTACACTTTGTTTATGCAATTTTTTGATGATGCCAAAAGGGGGAAGAGATACTGTGCTTTCCATATTCTAAATTGTGATGTTTATAACCTAATTAACCTGGTCCTTGATGATAAGTGAATTTTTCTAAACTTTGTATTGATGAATAAGCTGAGTTCTTACAAGGCCTAAGTGAGTAAAAAAAAGCACAGAGTTTGTCATCATCAAAAAGGGGGAATTTGTTGGCCCAAGTAAATGTGAAGTTTTGAAGACTGACAAAAGAACTCAGACATGGACCAGGTCCATCTTGTGAAGCACAGTCGTGATTAACCCAAACATGTGAGATGCATGTGAAGGAGATAAGTCTAACTTATCAGAAGTACTATGTCCAGATCTGATCGAAAAGGTTGCATATAGGATAAGGAGAAAAAGACTCTTTTCACGAAGAGAACACAGTTTAGGAAAATGATAGAGTTAGAGTATGAAATCAACCAGAACTCTTCCACCATGGAAGAGTAGCATCTGTATCCTAGTCAATCTCTAATTGCTAACTCCTTAAATATTAGTGTTGTTCTCTTTTACAGAAAATGCACATAAGCAGAAGTTAAACGGAAATTGAGAGCAAAACAGCAACGCAATTTTGCAAGCAATTTATGTGTGATTCAAGCGTGAAATCCTGAAGCTACTTGAACCAGATAGAAGAACCAGTTCCAAGTGTCTATCTTTTATTCTAGTTCAATTATAGTAGGTGATTTTACATTGTACCTTTCAGCTTTTATAAAAGCAATTGTATTAGGTATTTAGAGTGTTCAAATTAGAGTTAACGTGAAGTTGTCGCAACAGTTGGGGCTGTGTGCCACAACGGGATTAAAGTTAATCCTAGGTTTACAAAAGAGTTTTTGTAAATGCAGTTTTTGGCTCAGTAATTTTAGTGGAAGCTTGGGAAAATCCTACTGAGTAGTAGGTTGTGGGTTTTTCACCTTTTGAGCCAGGTGTTTTCCACGTAAAAATCTATGTGTTCTTTATTTTCTTTACTTATTATTCCGCAAACAGTAGTAGTTGGAACACGTAAAAGAACCAGGTCCTTCTATAATCAAGTTAAGAGAAAATTGGGTACCACACAAATCACCCCATATTGTGTGGTATTGAAGTATAAAACATCATGTATTACCGTCGATTTGTAGAGGGTTTCTCATCTATTGCAGCACCTATGACCAGGCTAACCCAGAAGGGTGCTCCGTTCAGGTGGATAGAAGAGTGTGAGGAGAGCTTTCAAAAGCTCAAGACAGCTTTGACTACAGCCCCAATTTTGGTATTGCCTACAGGTTTGGGGTCTTATACTATTTATTGTGATGCGTCGTAGATTGGTCTCAGTGTGGTGTTGATGCAGGACCGTAGGGTAATTTCCAACGCATCTAGAAAGCTGAAGGTGCATGAAAAGAAATATCTTGTCCACAACCTTGAGTTAGCAGCTATTTTTCATGCCTTTAAGATTTGGCGACACTATTTGTATGGTGTCCCTTGTGAGATCTACACTGATCATCAGAGTTTGCAGCATCTGTTCAAGCAGAAGGATCTTAAATTGCACTAGCGGAGGTGGTTAGAGATGCTTAAAGATTATGATATCACTATTCTATACCATCCCGGAAGGCCAATGTGGTGGCCGATGCCTTGAGTCGCAAGGCAGAGAGTTTGGGGATCTTAGCATATTTACCAGCAGCAGAGAGGCCATTGGCATTGGATGTTCAGGCCTTGGCCAACCAGTTTGTTAGATTGGATATTTTTTAGCCGAGTTGAGTTTTGGCTCGTATGGTCTCCCAGTCTTCTCTTTATGATCGTATCAGGGAGTGTCAGTATGATGACCCCCATCTGCTTGTCCTTAAGGACACGGTTCAGCACGGTGATGCTAAGGAGGTCACTATTGGAGATGATGGTGCATTGAGGATGTAGCACAGTCTATGTATACCCAATGTAGACAAATTGCATGAGTTGATTCTCCATGAGGCTCATATTTTGCGGTACTCCATTCATCCGGGTGCCACAAAGATGTATCAGGAGTTGAAGCAGCATTATTGGTGGAGGAGGATGAAGAAGGACATAGTGGAATATGTAGCTCGATGCCTAAATTGCCAGCACGTGAAGTACGAGCATCAGCAGCTGGGTGGATTGTTTCAGAAGTTAGAGATTTCGGAGTGAAAATGGGAGCGGATCACCATGGATTTCGTTGATGGACTCCCACGGACTCATCGGAAGTTTTATGCAGTTTGGGTGATTGTGGATAGGCTGACCAAGTCAGATCATTTCATTCCCGTGATGACTACTTAGTCTTCCGAGTAGCTGGCTCGAGTTTATATCCACGAGATTGTCAGGCTTCATGGTGTGCTGGTATCTATCATCTTTGACCGGGGTACGCAATTTACATCAAGGTTTTGGAAGGCCGTACATCAGGAGTTAGGTACTCAGGTAGGGTTGAGCACAACATTTCACCCTCAGACGGATGGACAGTTCGAGTGCACTATTCAGATTCTACAGGATATGCTCCGTGCGTATGTGATAGAGTTTGGAGGTTCTTGGGATCAGTTCCTACCACTTGCGGAGTTTGCCTGCAACAACAGTTATCAGTCCATCATTCAGATAGCACCGTATGAGGCTCTGTATGGTAGGCGGTATCGGTCCCCAGTCGGTTGGTTCAAGCCGGGTGAGGCTAGGTTATTGGGTACAGACTTGGTTCACAATGCATTGGAGAAGGTAAAAGTGATTCAGGTTCAACTTCGTACAACCAAGTCCAGATAGAAGAGTTATGCGGATCGAAAGGTTCGCGATGTTGCATTCATGGTTGTAGAGCGGGTCTTGCTCCGGCTTTCTCCTGTGAAGGGCGTCATGAGGTTCGGTAAGAAGGGCAAGCGGAGCCAAAGGTTCATTGGTCCATTTGAGGTGTTGCGGCGAGATGGGGAGGTTGCTTATGAGCTTGCCTTACCTCCCAGTCTAGCAGGAGTTCATCCGGTATTCCATGTTTCTATGCTCCGGAAGTATCATGGTGATCCGTCTCATGTTTTGGATTTCAGCTCAGTCCAGCTGGACATGGATCTATCTTATGTTGAGGAGCCGGTGGCTATTTTGGACAGGCAGGTTCGAAAGCTGAGGTCAAAGAACATTGCTTTAGTGAAGGTTCAGTGGAGGGGTCAGCCGGTCGAGGATGCGACTTGGGAGACCGAGCATGATATGCTAGACTTTATCCTCATCTTTTCACCACTTTCAGGTATGTCTCTATGCTATGTGTCTATGCTCGTTCGAGGATTAACGATTGTTTTAAGAGGGGGAGGATATAACAACCCGGCCTGTCGTTTTGAGAGTAATAGCCCCAATTCCCTATTAATTGCTTCCCCCGTATCTGTTTCTGCTTATGTGACTTGCTGGGAGGTTTTGTTTTTGGTTTCGAAATGTTTTAGGACACTTAGTCCCTAAACGGAAGCTTAAGTCTTAGGATTTTAACTGTAGTCGGAATTGTGTATAGATGACTCCGAAATGGAGTTTTGTCGGTTCCATTAGCTCCGTTAGGTGATTTTGGACTTAGGGCGTGTCCAGATTGTGTTTTGGAGGTCTGTAGCTGAATTAGGCTTGAAATGCCAAAAGTCAAATTTTTGGAAAGTTTGACCGAAAATGAACTTTTTGATATCGGAGCCAAATTCCGATTCCGAAAGTTGGAGTAGGTCCGTAATGTTGAATATTACTTGTGTGCAAAATTTGAGGTCAATCGGACGTGGTTTGATAGGTTTCGGTATCGGTTGTAGAAGTTTAGAGTTTCAAAGTTCATTAAGTTTGGATTGGAGGGTGATTCGTATTTTTAGCGTTGTTTAATATGATTTGAGGACTCGACTAAGTTTGTATGGTGTTTTAGGACTTATTGGTATGTTTGGTTGTGGTACTGGGGGCCTCGGGTGAGTTTCAGATACTTAACGGATCAAAAATTGGACTTGTGTAATTGCTGAAGTTTTTGAACTTCTGGTGTAATTGCACCTGCGATGGGGTTGTCCGCAGGTGCAGACGCGCATGTGCGAATGGTGGATCGCAGAAGCGGATTTGGGCAGCCCAAGCTGGGTTCGCGAGTGCGGAAAGATTTACGTAGAAGCGGCTTCGCTTCTGCTGAGGGAAGGTGCGCAGGAGCGCATCCACAAGTGCGGCCCTCCTCTCGCAGATGCGGACCCAGGGAATTTAAGTCAAGTCCGCACCTACGATGGAATTTTCGCTAGTGCGGCGTCGCAGGTGCGACTGGACACCCGCAAATGCAAAATCGCTGGGCGGAAAAGGGCCAAGTTCGAGGGTTTTATCACATTTTCAATTTTGGGACTTTGACAGCTCGCTGTGAGGCGATTTTTCGGGGGTTCTTCAAGGAAATTGTTGGGGTAAGTGATTCTAACCCGGATTGGACTATATTTCATAAATCTATTACTATTTTCATCATCTAATTAGGGATTTGAGTTGGAAATTTGGGGGAAAATGGTAGAAACTTCCTAGACTAAATTTTTGAGTTTTGAAAGGCAATATGAGGTCGGGTTCGAGTAATTCTTGTGTGGTTGGACTCGTGAGTGAATGGGTGTTCGTATTTTGTGACTTTTGCCTGATTCCATGACGTGGCCCAGGGAGGCTTTTTAGGGCGATTTTTGAGTTTCTTATTTAAGTCTTGATTTCATTAATTAGATTAGTCTATTATAGTTGTATTTATGATATATAATTGCTTTTGGCTAGATTTTGGCCATTCAGAGTTGGATATTCATGGAAAATGCATTGTGACCGATTGATTGAGCTTGGTTCGAGGTAAGTGGCTTGCCTAACCTAGTGTGGGGGAAACTCCCCTTAGGATTTGGTACTGTTGTGATATGTGAGCGCCGTGTACGTGAGGTGACGAGTGCGTACACGGGCTATTTGTTGTAAAATTCGAATATTACTGAGTAATAATGTGTTTTCTTCTTATTTGAGTTATACTAGCATGTGTATTTATCCTGTTTAGCCTAGAATAACATGTCTGCGTGCCTTAAATGCTTATCTGAACTCTGTGCAGCATGCTCGGTGGATATCCTGCTTTTTCCTTGACTTGTACTTAGTCTAAACTGTAGGATTTTTCTCAGTAACTGTTGTTTCCATTGTTTGAGCTGCATATTTACTTTGGGACTACGGAACGGTATTCCGGAAGATCTCCCTGCACATTTACCTTTGGTACTACGGGACACCGGGAGATCTCCCTGCATATTTACTTTTGGAACTACGATACGGTATCTCGGGAGATCCCATGTTGTTATTCCTGTATACTGTACTGTTATTCTTCTATGATTTTCATCTTGTTAAATTTCAATCTTTTATTATACTGCGATATTTTGTTCTGCCTTATTTTATACATATACACACACACCAGTAGGACCCTGACCTGACCTCGTCATTACTCGACCGAGGTTAGGCTTGGCACTTACTGGGTACCGTTGTGGTGTACTCATGCTACTCTTCTGCACATATTTTCGTGTGCAGATCCAGGTACCTCCTACCAGCCTCGCTTTTAGTTACATACTTGTTGTTTCTTCGGATACTTCAAGGTACATATGCCCGCGTCCGCAGACCTCGGAGTCCCCTTCTATCTCTTTTGTGTTGTTCTTCCTTACTTCTTCTAGATACTGATGTACAGTTAGACAAATATTAGAAGCTTGTGACTTATGATGTTCCGAGTCTTGGGGAGATTTTGTGTATATCCGAGAGTGGATATTGTACATGCCAAGCGGCACTTATATCAGCTGTTAAATTATCTGTTGCAGTTAGTTGTTAAATTTATGCTTTCATTTTCAATATTCCGCTAATGCTAGGTTTACCTAGTCGTAGAGACTAGGTGCCGTCACGATATTTCACGGAGGGAGGATTTGGGTCATGACAAATCACATATACAATCCGTTTTGGAGCGCAACCTAATCCCGCCAGATCATCATAATCAATGTCATAATCCTCTCTTATTACACCATATTATCAACTGTTAATATCAAGTAATACATATACAACCGTTGTGGTGCACAACCCGATCCCACCATATCATCAGAATAAATGTCATAATCCTCCCTTATTTTACCATATCACAACATTTGTGGCGTGTAACCTGTCACACCTCCCTTTTCTACCCGAAAGGGTATAGGGGAGTTTTTCCAATTAAAGTGACAATAATCAAAATGAGAATATTTATTCAAATTCAGAGTCGCCACTTGGGATAATTTATGGTGTCCCAAGTCATCGGTTTAAAATCCCGAATCGAGGAAGTTTGACTCTGTTTTACAGTCTGCGAAACACAGAAATCCGGGTAAGGAATTTTGTTAACCCGAGAGAAAGTGTTAGGCATTACCGGGTTCCGTGGTTTTAGCACAGTCATTCAATTATTATTAATTGGCCTAATTATCTGATTAGTGACATGTTTTATACCTATTGTGCATTTTTAACCTTTTAACCGCTTTTACATTATTTAAGGAATTATTTCTGGAACAAGTTACTTGTTTGTTTTGTACACATTGCGAATCGTGTCAGAGGAATCATACCCACGATCTACAACATGTTTATTTTTATTAAAGGTTCAAAGTTATGGTTGGATCACATGAAAACTTGTGACCCAACTAAACAAAGCAAGGATAGACTAAAGGAGAGACGGAATTGTGACATTAATTAAGCACATCACAGTTTCAATCCGAGTTTTTATCCTTAAGAGTTCAATTTTAACTTTTGTTAAACCAACTCAACAACACTTAATTGAAAATCATATACTTGTTAAATATAAATGCAAACAAATTCTAATAATAGAATCAAACACAAATAGTAGCATGATAAATATACTTGTTAAGTACAAAAGCAAACAAATTCAAGTAAGAATCGAACACAAACATGAACAGAGGAAACGAAGCTTGAACCACTGACCGGATAAAAACTCGTCGGCGACTTCAACGAAAAACTCGAACTCGACCCTTTTCCCACGTAATCTTTCGCGAAAACAGAGCTTGAGCTATGATGTTTCGGGCTGTTTTGATGGAGATTTGTTGCTGGTTCTTCAGTGCTTTAATGATGAAAATGGTGAGCTTACATAACTGGTTTTTGAAGCGATTTTCATGGTGTTTCATGACAGTTTTTGGAATGTTTCGCAGCTGGTTCATATGCTTTTTTTTATATTTCGCAGCTGGTTTCTGGGGCGTGTCAGGGTGCTTTTCGAGGCTATTTGACTGGTGGTGGCTGGTTTGAGGTGGTTCTATAGCTGGACATTGGTGTTAGAGATTGATTTTAGGGCTGCTTTTCGTGAGGAAGAAAAGGAGAGAGTGCTAGTCCTTTTTTTTTTTTTTTGTATTGTGCGTGTGTCTGGGTGTTCTTGTGTGAAGATGGCTGCCTTACTTTTTAAGGGAGAAGAAGAGCGGCGATGGGGGGTCTTTAGAGATTAGGGTTCCTAGGTTTTTTATTAGGGTAGCTGGGCTAGGGATTATGGTATGAGGTCTGAATTGGGTCAAATTTTGGCCAAAATTATCTTTAAAAGTGTCCCTTTAACTCTACTAGACTAAAAATATTAATTTCTAAAATAATAACTATAAAATTTTGAAATCAATCCTAATTAATTAAAAAAAACTACTATATATATTGATATTTTCGAAGATTATACTAAAAGTAAAAATGGGTTAAAAATAATACTTTTCTAAAAGTACCTAATACCTTAATTAAATAGAGAAAAATGAAACTATTATTTTTGTATTTTTTCAATCTTTATGCTTTAAAAGTAGAATTAAAGTTAATAATAAAGTGAAATACTATAGAAATAAACTCAAATAAATGTTCTAAAAATACTAGGACTATTAAAGGATAATTCTAATGTGCGGGTCAAATATTACATGTCTACACTTACAAATTATCTATTCTTAGAGGCACTTTATTTTTATTGGGGACTAGAGAGACTTAACATCACTCTTTCTTGTTCATTTCATTCTTTTTCTCCCTTTTTGATTTCTCAATGCTTGGGATCATTACCTCTTTTTGAATCCCTTAACCATTCCACTTATTTACTTTTTTTCTTTTTTTTTCTTTTTGTTCTTTTCTTTTCTTGCCTTCTCTTTCATAGAGGTCATTTCTTTTCTCTTTTTGTGCCTTGACACCTTTTTCAAATACCCCATATCTCCCCCAAACTTATGTTTTAAGCCAGTTATTTCACAAGAATGTTAAGGAAGGTCGGGGAACTAAGAGAGGGTCACGACAAAATAGGTAAAAGCTTATAAAATGGTTATTAATGAGAAAGGATAGAGGCTCAAAGGGGTTGACTAGGGATAACGACATTGGCTGGAAATAAAAAACTCAAACGGGCCAAGGAGAGCCTACAATCACTTCTCAAAACATAGGAAAGCTTAGGATTTCGTCTCGAAATATATTCGGGGCAAGTTATAGACCTTTCGCATGGATACTTGGACTGGCAATAATTCATCTCACCCCTGACGCAACTGGATTGTAAAAGAGGATAGAGTCGAGAGCCAACAATGCCCACATTGAAGTTTAAAGATCACTATGGTCCAATTAGACTACTC
>NC_031994.1:41937437-41950683 GCF_001879085.1 Nicotiana attenuata | reverse complement strand
ATAACTTGAAAGACCCAGACTAGGAAGTGCGTATCCTAGGGGTGAAACATCAATGACTCAAACTAGGAAGTGCATCTTCTAGGAATGAACTTAAATGAACCAAATAGGAAGTGCATCTCCTAGTGGTAAAATCTCAATTTAGGAAGTGCGTCTCCTAAAACAAAATATAACTTGAAAGACCCAGACTAGGAAGTGCGTCTCCTAGGGGTGAAACATCAATGACTCAAACTAGGAAGTGCGTCTCCTAGGAATGAACTTAAATGAACCAAATAGGAAGTGCGTCTCCTAGTGGTAAAATCTCCATTTAGGAAGTGCGTCTTCTAAAACAAAATATAACTTGAAAGACCCAGACTAGGAAGTGCGTATCCTAGGGGTGAAACATCAATGACTCAAACTAGGAAGTGCATCTTCTAGGAATGAACTTAAATGAACCAAATAGGAAGTGCATCTCCTAGTGGTAAAATCTCAATTTAGGAAGTGCGTCTCCTAAAACAAAATATAACTTGAAAGACCCAGACTAGGAAGTGCGTCTCCTAGGGGTGAAACATCAATGACTCAAACTAGGAAGTGCGTCTCCTAGGAATGAACTTAAATGAACCAAATAGGAAGTGCGTCTCCTAGTGGTAAAATCTCAATTTAGGATGTGTGTCTCCTAAAACAAAATATAACTTGAAAGACCCTGACTAGGGAGTGCGTCTCCTAATGGGTAAAACTTAAATGACTCCAACTAGGAAGTGCGTCTCCTAGGAATGAACTTGAATGAACCAAACTAGGAAGTGCGTCTCCTAGTGGTAGAATCTCAATTTAGGAAGTGCATCTCCTAAAAGTATATCCTGAAAGACCCAGACTAGGAAGTGTGTCTCCTAGGGGTGAAACTCAATTTAGGAAGTGTGTCTCCTAGAGCAAAATATAAATTGAAAGACCCAAAGTAGGAAGTGTGTCTCCTAGGGGTGAAACTTTAATGACTTAAAATAGGAAGTGCGTCTCCTATGAATGAACCTAAATGACCCAAAATTAGGAAGTGCGTCTCCTATGGGTGAAACTTCAATGACTCAAACTAGGAAGTGCGTCTCCTAGGAATGAATTTAAATGAACAAAGCTAGGAAGTGCGTCTCCTAACAAGTATAATCTGCAAGACCCCTACTAGGAAGTGCGTCTCCTAACGAGTAAAACTTCAATGACTCCTACTAGGATGTGCATCTCCTAGGGATGAATTTAAATGACCAAAACTAGGAAGTGCGTCTCCTAGGGATGGAATTTCAATTTAGGAAGTGCGTCTCCTAAAACAAAAATATAACCTGAAAAACCCAGATTAGGAAGTGCGTCTCCTAGGGGTGAAACCTTTAACCTAAAACTAGGAAGTGCATCTCCTAAAGAAATAAAATCTGAAAAACCCAAACTAGGAAGTGTGTCTCCTAGATTTGAGATTGAGCTTGAGGAAAATTATAAACTGAGCTTGACTAAACTAAAAATTGAACGTATTCTCCAAACGGGACCCCTGAACTCAAGAAAAACTAGAGATTAAAACTTAAGGAAGCTAACAATTGACCATATTCTCCAGGCACGACCCCTGAGCTTAAGAAAACTAAAGACTAACAATTGGAGAAAACTAAAAACTGACCCTATTCTCCAGGCGGGACCCCTGATCTAAAGGAATGCTGACCCCTTATCTAAAGGAATGCTAAAGTTAATGACTTAAGAAATATTAAAAACTGGCCCTATTTTCCAGGCGGGACCCCTGAACATAAGAAAACTAAATATTCTTCACAACTAGGGGGATGTCTAGGAGGCATGGTTCTTCTCAACTAGGGAAAATTCTTGGGAGATGATAATTTTCTCAACTAGGGGGATGCCTGGGAGATAAAAAAAACATTCTCAAATAGCCTTTGTGCTAACAAAATTGGGCATGACACTTGAAAGGTTCAAGCTTCCAAGCTTTGATTTGGACACAGTCATCGTCCCTGTTTCAAACAAAGAAAACTTGTGAGTTTAAACATGGTGGTTGATTTTTGGCCTTGACTTTGAGGGCGATTGCTCCTTCACTTCCCATGATAACTTTGATTTCAACTTGAAAGACCTTCCTTGTTTATTTACTAACCACTTTCTCTGTCAACCTTATCACAGAAAATACCTCTGATCCGCTCAAACTCAATACCCTTTATCTGTTGCATTGTTCTCATGAATTGACATATAACGAACCTTTGCATTTCACATGAATCCTAAAGCACGTTGATTGTTACCAACTCAGTACGCATATTGTTCTTCCTGACTTATGCCACTTTGATGTGCTAGCCAGATTCTGTTTTGTGCAATTGGAAAGCTGGTGGCAAATTTTGAAGTCATTTTTCACTTGTTCTGACCAAACAGACTCAAGAAGAGGAAGTAAACAAAACAAAAGGAACAAAGTAAGGGACAATGGAAAGAGATGATACCTAACAAGAAAATTACAAAGTAGAAACTTATCAGATGTGGATACCAACTCTAATGACCATGACATGCACCTTTGGATTAAGTGGCCTAATCTGTCAAGCAAGTCTAATATTCAACTCTTGTTGTACCTCTTTGCCGTGAAACAGGGCTTCAATGCTCCGATTATCCTATCTGACTCTCTATCCTTACCCGACTTGTAGTGCCCGAAGGTTTTTCACCATCAAGCCTCTCTGATTTTGTTCTTTCTCTCAACTTACTGTCGCCTTATTGTGCCTGTGAAGGTTTTCACCGATAAGACTCTCTCATTTTGTTCTTTTTCTTTTTATTTCCTCTGATTCTGTAGATGACAAGGCATTGACCATAGTAAAAATATCATATGCTCCTGGCATGTCCAGCTCGGCACTCTCAAAGATTATCTGGGAGGTCTTTTTTTGGATTGTAATGTGGCTTTTGGACAGGATTAGAAAGAAAGGATATCATAAAGGCTCAAAATAACTAAGACAACGGGGTTAATTTATTTACAAATTTTGAAATCCATTCTAAACTTTGCCCCATTTCTTTTTTTTTTATTGCAATCCTCTAGGCATAGCCTAGGGCTAGTTTTTTATATATATAAAACGAAAAAGGAAACAATTGTCATGATAGTCTAACAAAATGAAGAAATAAGCTATGAAAACTACAATTATCCTATTATCAAAGTTGAACAAAGAGCTCAACAATGATATCACATGAAGTCTATTGTAGCCTCTACTTGCACTAACTAGCCCTTTGATATCAACAATTGTATAATCCAGCAACCTTGTGTTGATTCTGCGACAAAATTCTTTGCAATACTTAGCCCTCGCCCAATGTTTTCCTTCATGGCCATAATGTTTGCATTTTTGTCCATTTTGCACATGTTCTTCGATGGTTACTGCCTAGATTTCTTTCACCCATATCTGCATTGTATTTCGGGCATTCAAGCTTGGACTCAATTTGTTTGGGATAAAGCCATTCCTACAATAATTTAGCATTTTTGCGTGGAAGTTTTCTGCATGCTCACTGAAGCTTTGAAGAAAGTTGCCTCTTTTTTGGTAGCCTTCCTTTGTTTTTGCTTTTTGTCCTTTACTCGAACTTGATCCTGAATATTCCTATATTTTTGCCTTGCGAGTATGTTATTCCAGCTGCTGCCTATAGTTGCATCGTATAAGTGCTTTGCCCCATTTCTAAAACAAGAGAATTTGATTTTTTATTTTTTATTTTTTGAAATGGAATTTCTAAGGATAACTACCCCACTCTCGACTTCGTGGGATTATGAAGTATTTTATTTGGTATGACCGAACTGTAAGGCTGCCTACGTATCTTGTGGTGACAAGAATCAGGTCGAACGTAGTTCAAAAGGATGCTTTCTTTTTGTTGCTATATTTTTTTTCTTTTTCTTTTTTCTTTTCTTTCTCTTTTTTTCTTTTTCTTTGAAATTTCTTTTGGGATGAACTTTCTAAAACAAACCTATGGGGACATGAATTTTTTTTTTTTACCTAAACTCGATTCCAAAAGAGGGGAGGTCAAGAAAATTAGCATAGGCTCAAAAGGGGTACCGAATGGTATGAAGTGTTTGGGTAGCTGAAAGAGGGCCTTCCAATCCCTGAAAATGCCAAGTACAACACATGCAACTTGAAGATGAAAAAGGAAGAGCACACACTACATTTCTTTTACAGCTTCGGCATTGATATCACTGATATGCTTTCCACTTTTTTTTAGTGCTTTGTCAAGTACAGAACTCTCATTGGGTGATTTCTTCTTCACGATGGATACCCTCTGTCTGTTTGGAGCAAACTCCCTTGACTTTATCTTGTAAATTGAGGTGTACTTGAACTCAAAACTGCTCACTTTAAATTGTTGGGACGCACTCTCTTGTAGCAAATTCTTATCGTCCTATTAACTTCCCAAACTATCTGCCCCAGTTTCACACAATTCGGGCTTTAAGTGATCTCAAAATGCCTTTACTTATTTCCCTCAAATGTCCCTATCATCTTCAAAATTGTTTCATTGCTTCAGGATTAAACTAACTTTTAAGACCAGGCCTAGAATTATGCGTGCATGTCATGTCACTAGAGCCAGCATTAAAAGAACTATAAAAGGAAAAGAGAACTAAACAAAAATGACTAGAAATAACAGAAAACAGAAAATTGCATTAGACAGACGGTGAAAGGGTTTGAACAACAAAACAAGCAAAATAAACTGGGGTTACAACCCTGGAACAAACCTAGATAACACTAAATGAGTTACTACGACTAAAGGACTAGGCAAAATAAAAGGATAGAAGTGTCACGACCCCAGTTCGCCTCCATGAACTATCGTGACGGCGCCTAGTCTCTACGACTAGGTAAGCCTAACAAATGCGAAAAAGAACAATTTCGGAAAGGAAATAATTAAAAATCGAGATAACAAAATGAAACAGTGTTTAAGATGTCGCCCGGCATATAACAGTACAAGAATCTCAACCTAACACTCCCAAAATCCGGAACCCCATGAATCACAAGCTAAAAGATACATAAAAAGCTCTAACTCCAGAAATGTCTATCAAAAAGGAAAATACAAAAGGGCTATGCTAGTACAGAGAATAGAAAGGGACTCTTCGGTATGCGGACGCGGCAGATATACCTCGAAGTCTCTACAAAAGTGCCTCGCCTCAAGGATGATAAGACTGCGTAGAAGTACCTGGATCTGCACATGAAAAACATGCGCAGAAAGGGCATGAGTACACCACAGCGGTACTCAATAAGTGCCAAGCCTAACCTCGGTCGAGTAATGACGAGGAAGGTCAGGGCCCTACTGATTATAGCTGAAAAATAAGATAACACAGTATAGAATGCGACAATATAATTAAATGCTAACAATATGAACTAACACAGGATAATAAGAAGTAACAACAGCTATTACAGAGACAGAAGTAATCACGGAAGAGTACAACTCAGTATAGAGATAACAACCAGGGATCTCCTAGGATACCGTCCTGTAGTCCCAAATATAAACATCCAGTGGATCTCCCGGGATACCGTCCTGTAGTCCAACTCATAGTGCGCGGGGATCTACCGGAAATCCCGATCCGTAGTCCAATATGTAAATACCCAATACTGGGGGAATCTACCGGGTGCAGTCCCGTAGTTCCAATGTAAAAGTGCAGGGGGATCTCTCGGAATACAAATCCGTAGTCCCAAAGTAAACATACAGGGGGATCTCCCGGGATACCATCCCGTAGTCCCAAAGTAAATACACAGCAGCAACACGAAGAATACTCAATTGAATTCAAATTTCATACCAAGGTAAAACAGGTATTTCTAACCTAGCATGCTGCACATAATCCAAATAAGGCAGTTGAGCAAATAAACAATTAAGTCAATTAGACATGCTTCCCTAAGCTAACAGCATGCTTAAATTGCTAGTAGTGTAAACAAGAAAGGAAACACAATTTAGTTACTTAATGAAAACCGAATTTTCAACAATTAGCACAAGTACGCACTCGCCACCTCACGTACAAGGCATTTCAAATATCAACAATACCAAATCCTAAGGGGAGTTCCTCCACACAAGGTTAGGCAAGCCACTTACCTCGAACCGGCTCAAAATCAACCCGAAACCACGCTCTTGCCACGAGTACTCGACTCCAAATGGCCCAAATCTATTCAAATCAATTGCATAATGTAAATAACACTTCAAGTAATTGATTCCACTAATTAATTCTAAGTTAATATGCGAAATTAGGACAAATGACCAAAACGCCCCTCGTCCCACGTCTCGAAATCGGGTAAAACTTATGAATTCAGAATCCTCACGCTCTCACGAGTTCATGCACACCAAAATTACCAAAATCGAACCTCAATTGGTCCCTCAAATCACCACTCAAAGATCTCCAATATCAAGCCCTAATCCCTCAATTTTCTTCCTTAATTTCCACTAATACCACGATTAAACAATGAAAAAATGATCATAAACTCAAGTATTGAAGCTTAGGTATCTTACCTGATTGATAACCTCCGATTTCCCCTTGCAATTCACTGCCCTAGCTCACTTCCCGTCTTCAAAAATGGAAAACTTAGCAAATATTCGCGAAGGAAACCTTATATACTTTCTTGAAAAGGGATTCCGCACCTGCGGTCCAATTACCGCTTCTGCAGTCTAGCCCACCGCATCTGCGGTTCTCACTTAAAGGCCTGGGACCGCATCTGCGGTCGCCCACTCGCACCTGCGCCAACGTAAATGCGTCCAATCATCCGTTTCTGTGGCTCCTCACAGCTCACCTCTTGGCCACTTGTGCGGCTTGATTCCGCATCTGCGGGAGTCGCACCTGCGGCCTCCCAACCGCAGATGCGGTTATGACAGCAGCCATAAACTTCAGCTGCAACTCCAAATTCCTAACTTTCCGTCAACGATCTAAAATCACCCCGAGGCCCCCGAGACCTCAACCAAAAGCACAAACAAGTCCAATACCACTGTTCAAACTTATACAAATCTTCAAAACACCTCAAACAATATCGAATCAACCAATTAGCATCGGATTCAAGCCTAAGAACTTCAAAAACTCTCATATTACGCTTTCAATCAAAAAGTCTATCAACCCTCATCCGAATGACCTGAAATTTTTAACACACGTCACATTCAACACTACGGAGCTACTACAACTTCCGAAATTCCATTCCGACCCCGATATCAAAATCTCACTATCGAACCGGAAACTTCAAAAATTCAACTTTCGGCATTTGAAGCCTAATTAAGCTACGGGCCTCCAAAACAAAATCCAAACATGCCCCTAAGCCCGAAATCACCCAATGGAGCTAACGGAACCGATGGAATTCCATTCCGAGACCGTCTCCACACTGTTCCGACTACAGTCCAAATTCTAAAGCTTAAGCTCACTTTTAGGGCCCTAAGCCCGAAATCACCTAACGGAGCTAACGAAACCGACGAAATTCCATTCCGAGACCGTCTCCACACTGTTCCGACTATGGTCCAAGTTCTAAAGCTTAAGCTCACTTTTAGGTACTAAGTGTCCCAAAACACTCCGAAACTCAAAACAGAACATCCCGGCAAATCAAAATAGCAGAAACAAACATGGGGAGTGCAGTTAATAGGGGATCGGGGCATAAATTCTTAAAACGACCGGCCGGGTCATTACAAGAAGGGTTTAAGTCACAAGACAATATCCGGATTACAACCCTGAAATAACTCGGACAATAGAAATGACAACAAAATAAACCACCAAGACTCCTCCCTGGCTAGCCAAGAAAGGAGCGTCTTTCCAATTACCAAGCTGGGCATCTTAGCCACTGAGTTCCACATCAATATTACCAAGACCATTACCAATTTCAATATCATTAACTTGAGTCAGCAAGTTCCCAAGAGGATTCTCATACTCCATGTCACCACGCATCATCCCCACAAAGTGTGCATCATCATGTGCAGGTAAAGGATTCTGTGCGATATTTTGGGTGCCACTGTCTTGGACCACAATTATCCCTTCTTGAATCATTCTTTCTATCTCCCTTTTCAAAGCACGACAGTCTTCAATGCTATGCCCTTGGACATTAGAGTGGTACATGCACCGTACAATAGGATCAAAACCTTTTGCATATGGGTCCGGAGTATAGGCGAGGAGCGGCTCAATTAGGCCAGAATGTTTTAACTTTTCAAACAGGCTTGTGTATGATTCTCCGATTGGCGTGAAACTATTTCTTTGCCTTTGTTCCCCTCCATGCCCTAGTTTTCTAGGGTTGTTGGATGCTTGAAAATGTTGTGAAGGCAAACGTGCATTATGCGGTGATAGCGCTCGCCATGAGGAGTGACCCAATGGTTGGACAAATGATCAGACGTTGTTCGGAGGATAATACTGGGGTGGATTATGTAAAGCTCGGGGATAGGTTTGGGGTTGAGGTTGAGGCTGAGTATAATGGTGAGGAGGACCCGTTGGACCATGTCAAGATCCTGAGACAACCATGGCAACATCATCATGTTCTTTCTGACCCCGGAAGCTTCCTGTGTCGTTCTGAATTGCTTGTGTTGTGGCTTTTAAAGCAGAATAGCTCATGATCTTGCTCGACTTCAGCCCATCTTCCACCATTTCTCCCATTTTTACCACATCATTAAAAGGCTTACCCACAGCCGAGATCAAATGCCCAAAGTAAGTTGGCTCTTGAACCTGAAGAAAGTACTCGACCATCTCATCTTCTTCCATTGGGGGATTGACTCGGGCAGCTTGCTTTCTCCATCTGAGCCCGTATTCCCTAAAGCTTTCATTAGGCTTCTTTTCTATCTTTATGAGGGACATGCGATCCGGGACAATTTCTATATTGTACTGAAAGTGCCTGGCAAAGAACTAAGCCATATCGTCCCATGTGTACCACCTGCTTGTGTCTTGGCGGGTATACCACTCCAGAGCTGCCCCACTCAGACTCTGACTGAAATAAGCCATCAATAATTTGTCCTTCCCACCGGCGCCTCTCATATTACTGCAGTAGCCTCTCAAATGGGCCACGGGATCTCCATGTCCGTCATACAAATCAAACTTTGGCATCTTAAACCCAGTAGGCAGTTGGATGTCAGGAAACAAGCACAAGTCTTTGCAAGACACGCTCATTTAGCTCCCTATCCCTTGTATGTTTCTTAAAGACTGCTCTAAGATTTTCACCTTTCTGGATATCTCGTCTTGCTCCACTATCTTAGAGGGCTTTTCAGTTTCACCGGGAGGCTCAAATAGGAGCGTAAGAGTATGGATCCGAGACCTTAAAAGTTGGTTCTGGAGCATAGTGTTGCGCATCGGGGACTTTGAATAGAGTCTCGCTAGAGGGTCGAGGAAGAATAGCTGGTGGAGGAGCTACAAAAATATGAGTGGTCAAAGAAGCGGGATATGAGGTGGTTCTGGGGGTGGAGTGTGAAAAGGTTGTGGGGACATATCAGCACCAGTTGGTATCTGGACTTGTGACAGTAGCAGAATGGTGACAAGGTTTTCAGTGTAGTTAGTGGGAAATAAGGGTGGAGGACGCCCACTATTCCAGGCTTGGTATATTTCGACCATCTGTCCTTTTAACCTTAAGATCTCTTCTTTCAACCTAGATTCTGACTCAAAAATCTCCTTAGACGGATCAATAACACTCATGTCCAAGTCTTTGCTAGTCATGGCTACCTTGCTCTTTGACCTTGTGTTTTATGGAAGAGTTACCAATTTAAAAACCACAAACCAACCACCCTTCTGCTATAATGAAGATAACAAAGAGGAACAAAATGAAATCATCATGTTAGCGTTAGTGCATTGGACAGCTAAAAGTATCACATTGCGTGCAATGCACCTAGCAACAATTAACGGTTCAAGAATGATTTCGAGGGTCACAAGGCCACTTGGCATCATCCCAATTTGTTCATTTCAATCTTCTCTTTTCGTTTCTTTTCTAGCACTTGCTTGCTCATTTTCTTTCCTCTTTTTTTCTAATTATCACTCTTTTTTTCCTCTGATTTCTCACATATCATAATTTCATCTCTCTTTTTTTTTGTTCCCTTCTTTTTTCTTTTTCTTTTAATTTTTAAAAAAAATGATTCGATCGAACCCTATGTAGGTTGCCTACGTATCATGTCCCTCATGAATCAGACCAAGCGTAGTTCTGAATAAGTAATTGACAAATAAACTAAAAATAACGGGAGACTTGACAAACTCAACTCTACTATGACAAACTCTGACACCAACTAACAGAATCAGTACTACTGAACATGACTATAAAGTACAAGACAATAAAAAACAGACTCAACATAAAAAATCTCCTTTATCCAGCTCCTGAATGCAGCGGTCCTGACTAGTGCGGTCCTGACTAGAGCGGTCCTGACTGGATGGTCCCGAGGTGTCTGTCATGCTCAAACTCCGGTAAGTAGATCCACACCTGTATGAGAAAACTAAAACCAAATAGAGTTAAAGATTTAGAACACTATGTGAGACAATAAAACTTCCTATCGGACACATGCAGGACATGATTGAAGCTATTTTTGCAAAATGGCCTATGTGGCCAAAAGGTTGCTAGAAATGCAAACTCAACCAAGGTGACCTCTAAGACATGAAAAAATTACCTTACAGAAATGACCCATTTTGTAGAAATGGCCTATGTGGCTAAGAAATGGCTAAACATGCAGATTCAACATAATAGACCTTAAACAGAGAGGACAGCCTATTGTGGACTTAAGACTCTAAGACATGGGTCACTGAACCACTTTTGCAAAAATGACCTCATTTTGCAAGAACAGCTAATGTGGCTAATAGTGGCTAGACATGCAAGCTTTGGCTACGACCCTCGAAGCCGAGAACCTAAGACTCACTAGGAAGACCGGACCGTATGTGGGCTGCCTACGTATCCCGCCCCAAAAGATGAGAATCGGGTATGCGTAGTTCGGAAAGATTGGATACGGGCGAGAATTAAAAACAAAACTAATTTAGAAAAAATATATTTTTTGTCTTTTTTTTTGAAAAATAATGAAACATGTAAATTCTTTTTGGATTTTCTTTTTCCTTTTTTTTGATTTTCTTTTTTTTTGAAAAATGATGGGAAAGTGCAAAATCTTTTTGGATTTTTCATGTTTTTTTTTGTCTTTTTCTTAAAAAAATGTGAAAAAAAAACATAACTGGCCCTATTTACTTTATTTTTTACACTTCACCCTCTTTTTTCTCATTTATCCTCAAGCCTCATTGGTCCGCCAAATGACCCCTTTTACCCTTGAAGATTGCAACATGTAGCACATAGGATGCATCAGGATGATTTTTTATTTTTTGGGTACATCTGTCCTAGACGGACCTAACCCCTGTGTTGAGTCCCCAAAGTCAGATGCACGTGATGCAAACAAGCGTTCCTACTAGGGATCCGGCATGAAGCTATGTTATTCTAGGTTTAAATCCTGGGTGTATCGTTCTAGACCTGGCTTACCCGAGCGGACAACTCGAGCCGAGGGGGGCAGCGTACCGGTAACCAAAAGATCATCCGGCTTTGCAACTTGTCCGAACTTCGTTCTAAATTAGGGTGCGTCTCTAACAGAAAAGAAGTCACGCCAGCGTGCACTTCCCAGAAGATTTAGAAGACTCAGAGAGAAGAAGGGTTTCGTAACAATTTATATACAGTTCAAACAATATCAAAGCGGTAAAAAGCGGCATTTAGCACATTAGGCCCAAACATGTAATAAAAATCAGATAATAAATAAAAGCCAAATATAACAGTTATTCTAAGCTCAAATTTTTGAACCCTGAACCAGAGATTCTGGGTTCTGTCCCCAGCAAAGTCGTCAAAGCTGTCACACCTCCTTTTTCTATCCGAAAAGGTATAGGGGAGTTTTTCCAACTAAAGTGACAATAATCGAAATGGGATTATTTATTCAAATTCAGAGTCGCCACTTGGGATAATTTATGGTGTCCCAAAAGTCACCGGTTTAAAATCCCGAATCGAGGAAGTTTGACTCTGTTTTACAGTCTGCGAAACACAAAAATTCGGGTAAGGAATTTTGTTAACCCGAGAGAAGGTGTAAGGCATTGCCGGGTTCCGTGGTTTTAGCACAGTCATTCAACTATTATTAATTGGCCTAATTATCTGATTAGTGACATGTTTTATACCTATTGTGCATTTTTAACCTTTTAACCGCTTTTACATTATTTAAGGAATTGTTTCTAGAACAAGTTACTTGTTTGTTTTGTACACATTGTGAATCGTATCATGGGAACCGTACCCACGATCTACAACATGTTTATTTTTATTAAAGGTTCAAAGTTATGGTTGGGTCACATGAAATGTGCACCCGGATTTGGGATTTACGTATCGTGACCATGCCACGGGAACCGTACCCATAGTCACGATGATTCATTTACGCGCCTAAAAGTTTGCCTACCCACGTGTGGTCGGCCTAAATATGCTCCTACTGATCCAATCAGTTAAGAGAGTAGTAAAAATATTTCAAGCCCATTATCAAATATACAGACAGCAAGTCCAAATTCACTTTCAATCCAATCCCACGCCTAGATACTTGTTTTGCTATCTCAGCCACCACCCAATTCAATTAATAAAGTTAAATTAAATCTGGAGTCATCAAAATATTAACCAAAATGCCTTAAACATCTATATCTTAATGAATAGCTATGACAAGTAATTTAAACTCGTTCTAGCCATTAAACCCAAACATATTCGCTAAACAACCTACAAACAAACGGGCAGCATCAAATATGCGTGACAAATATCAAGGAACTCAAAATAGGGCAGTCATATGCTAACTCATAGCACCAACCAAACAAAGCAAGGATAGACTAAAGGAGCGACTGAATCGTGACATTAATTAAGCACATCACAGTTTTAATCTGAGTTTTTATCCTTAAGAGTTCAATTTTAACTTTTGTTAAACCAACTCAACAACACTTAATTGAAAATCATATACTTGTTAAATATAAATGCAAACAAATTCTAATAATAGAATCAAACAAAACAGTAGTATGATAGATATACTTGTTAAGTACAAAAGCAAAAAAATTCAAGTAAGAATCGAACACAAACACGAACAAAGGAAACGAAGCTTGAACCACTGACCGGAAAAAAACTCGTCGGCGACTTCAACGGAAAACTCGAACTCGACCCTTTCCCACGTAATCTTTCGCGAAAACAATGCTTGAGCTATGATGTTTGGGGCTGTTTCGATGGAGATTTGTTGCTGGTTGTTGTGGTGGTCGTGAGTGAGAGTTGAAGAAGCAGCACTGGCTGCTTGTTGTTGGTCGTTGGTGTCCTTTTGGGTGTAGAAGAAGATGAAGTTCGGGGGGGGGGGGGGGGGGGGG
>NC_031994.1:41932006-41937417 GCF_001879085.1 Nicotiana attenuata | reverse complement strand
GGGGGGGGGGGGGGGGGTGTCGTTGGTTTTTTCTCTAGGTCTAGGTCTAAACGGATGAAGCTTCCTAAATTGGCGTTAGGTTCCTAAGATTGGGAGGGTCTGTTATTCTTTTTGTAGGAGATGATCACTGTTGTCTTCTCTAGGGTTGAATGGAGATGGAGATGAGGTAAAGAAGAAGGGGTCTCGTGTGCTTGGTGAGGGTCTGCTGTGTGTGTGTTAGCTACTGAAGGTTAGGGTGTGGAGAAGATGGAGAGCTAGGTTAGGGTGTGTTCTTTTTGGGGTTCCTATTTTTGTGAACAAGAAGGGGTAACGGCTGGGGCTAGTTTTTCGCTAGGGTTCTGTAGGGTTTTATTTTTTTGAAGAAGCCAAAGGTGCTGAAGGTTAGGGAAGGTTTAGTGGAATTAGGTCTTTTTTAGCGAAGTGGAGTATGGGCTATGGGCTTGGGATTATGGGCTAAGGTCTGAATTGGGCCAAATTTTGGCCAAAATCTTAATTATTTTTCTACAAATAATATAAAATCTATACTATAAAATACATAACTAACTCTAATTGATTAAAGTAAATAATATTATATTGTGAAACTATTTTTTGGTATTTTTTCAAGATTATAAAATATGCGAAACTGCTAATATAGCTTGAAGACTTGGCGGGTAAAAAATTACATGTCTACATAACTCGATCCACAAACAATTTCAATAAACGTAATTAATCTAATAGCTTAATTTACAAGAATCCCTACAATCAAAGGATATGAAAGCAAAGCGATAAGGAATCACATACTAATCAAAGAAATGCTACAAATAATACAAAAGCAACAAGACAAGTCAACTACGCGGTAATTAAGGTGTGCAAGTAAGACAATTAAGGCAAGTAGCAATTAGTCACGGAGTCATGAAAGGGACGAACAATTCAATACAAGAACAATTAATGACTAGTAATAAATTACGGCATAGAAAGCAATTAAAGCATGCAATAGTTAAGGCATGGTATGAGATAATTCATGAAATACGAGAAGACATGGAAACAATTATTTTGACAGCGTATATGCACTCATCACCACGCATATACGTCGTTACACACGTAATTCATATAACATATAGTTCATGGGTTCCTAATTCCCTCAAATCAAGGTTAGACCCAACACTTACCTCGTTCCGCAATCAAATCAAAGCTCAACCTGGGCCTTTTCTCTAAAATTCGCCTTCAAACCAATCGAATCTAACCAAAATCGACTTAATATTATCAAATAATGCTAGGAAAATCAATTACAATAGATAAAGCTAAGATCTTTACACTTTTTCCAAAAAGTCAACAAAAGTCAACCCAGGGCTTGCCCGGTAAAATTCGGGTCCGATGGTAGATTCCAACTACTCATGACCCCACGAAGTCATATATGTGATTAGTTTCAAAATTCTAGTCCAAATCGACTCCTAAAACTCAATTTCTTATTTTTCAAAAACTTGATAAGGTTTCACAATTTTTCACTTTGATTCACATGATTTTGATGTTAAAATCTAAGAGAAATTGATGGAATATGATTAGAAATAGATTTGAATCACTCACCCAAAGTTTGTAGATGAAAATCCCTTTTCGAAATCGCCTCCTACCGAGTCTAGGGTTTAAAAATAAGAGAATGAGTTCAAAATCCCGTCTCCCAGCCCTTTAACCAGATGCAGATGTCGCATTTGTGACACAAGGTTCGCATTTGCGAACCCTCGCAATTGCGGACCAGGGCTCGCATTTGCCGATCCTGACAGACTCAGCATTCATCGCAATTGGAAATGAGTCTTCGCAGTTGCGAACTGGAGGGTCATCACGAAAGCGAACTATTGTTCGCAAATGCGAACTAGGCCATAATCATGTTGGTTTCGCAAATGCTAAGGGGAGGTCGCAATTGCGACAATTGCCCATCTTCTGTCACCTTCACAAATGCGACCCTGGTGCTCCATTTGCGACACCAGACACCAGATTTTCTGCTTTTCAGCCCAAACCTCTCCGAAATATGTCCAAAACGCATCCAAGCCTTTGGGGCTCCAAACTAAACATCCACACAAGTCTAAAAATATCATACGAAGCAATCAAAACACCCAAATAACACCTAGAATTACGAATCGCGCATCAAAATGTAAGAAATTTTCAAAGAAACTCAAGAACTTGCAAATTTACAATCGGACGTTTGAATCACGTCAAATCAACTCCGTTTTGCACCAAATTTTGCAGACAAGTCATAAATAGTGAAATGAACCTATTCAAAGTTCCGGAACCAAAATCCGAACCTGGTAGCAACAAAGTCAACCTACGATCAAACTTAGGAATTCTTTAAGCCTTCAAATTACTAGTTTTCAACAAATCACGTTAAATCAAGTTAGGGACTTTCGAATTCGATTCTGGGCATACGCCCAAGTCTCAAATCACGTACGGAACCATCGGGACCATCAAAATACTGATTCGGGTCCGTTTACAGAAAATGCTGACGTTTACACTAAATGTTGATTGTAGTCAAGTCAAATTAGTTTTAAGTTTTAATTTCATGTTTTCTTCAATTTCTCACATAAAAACTTTGCGGAACAAGATACGGACTGTGCACGTAAATCGAGGAACGTAAATGGAGCTAGTCGAGGTCTCGGAACATAGAAATAAAGGCTATGTATTATCTTATGGACCAAAGCTACCATCATTAGCATGTATGTGTCTTGATTTATTTTTTCGCAGACTTACAAAAAGCAGTATAAAAACTAAAATAAATTGCTCGCCACAATCACAAAGAGTTTTATGTCTTTGTGGAGTACATATTTACTAAAAGAGCTTGTTTAAATGAAATGTTACTCAAGTAAGATTTGGATTTACTGAGCAAAGGTTGCAATAACACAAGTTCTGCATTCGCAATACACTTTAAACTAAAAACACGTATTGCTATCTCAAAACGAATACAGCATTGCCAACAAAAAATTACAGTTCAAAATATATAGCATCAGAAAAAATAACGTGTAGTATAATACAAGTTTTTGAAAAATATATGGACTAATATTTCACTCAAATATCATAAGGATATACGACTCAAATATCACAAGGATATACTATATCAACAAAAAATTATAAGAAAATATATCTTGGTGATTTATTACTAAAAATTGTTTCTGATAGTAGAGTATATTTGGAGTTACTTATATATAATTGTTTTCATCTGAATCCACCCAAAGTTGAAGGTAAAATATTTTAGTACTTGTTTTTTAAAACTTTAATATATAGTAATATATTCACACAATTAAATATAATCGATTTTTTCCGTTTCTTTTTATAAAGTGAAAAATGGAGTGTATATAAAGATAAATTCTATTTTCCTTTTCTTGTCTAAAATGACAAAAATATCATGTGATGAAAATGACAAATTATGACGACATGGAGAGAGATTTGAGGCAACAACCCTACTACTTGTACTCATAAAGATTGAACCAGAAGAGAGGAAACTGAAACGAATAAATTTATGCAAACCTTTTTTCCCTGAAGCAAAACTCTAGCTCTTGAATCCAATATCAATGATCTCAATTAGCTAGCATATAAGTAAGTGGCAAGAATGAAGAAATTGGAAGATATCAATCGTTCTTCTTCTTCTTCAACGACCAAGTATTCAAGAATTGCTTACAACAACAACAACAAACAGTGACAAATTCAGTGTAATCTTATAAGTGAAGTCCGGAGGATAGTATGTAAGTATATCTTACCGTTACCATGTGAAGGTAGTGGGGTTGCATCTGGTGGACCATTGACTCAGTAAAAGCATAGGCAACATTGTTAAAAATGTAAAATCCAAGATTGTTATGAAATACTTGATTATGGTGGATGTCCATAACTCCTAAGGGAGTAACACCCACTACTCTTCTCCATTAACCTCTCACTACTTCTTACCATTATAGATGTAACTCTCACACCTCCATGATCTTCCCCCATGTTCTCAATAGTTAATACCATGTTTATGGCATCCCTTTGTATTACATATATCATCCTATAAATAGAGGGTTTGGGCATCACATTGTAGATACTTGAATACGTGGAAGAAATAAGAATCTCTCCTCTCTTTCTCTCTATATCTCTTATCTATTTTCTTGTTTTATATTATTACTTTGAGCTAAGTTTCGTAACACGTTATCAGCACGAATCGCTCATTCTCGTAAAGAACAAATTGTATCTGCTTCTTTACTTCCACACCTTGGCTTACTCATACCTTTTAGGCCATTAGGTAACTTTTTGTTAAACTTTCTTCACATATAAGGTAAGAGTCTTTATGCGTTTTTACTAATCCACAAATATCTAGTTTTATATTCTGCTAAAAAGACATGAATTCGGTGGGGTGATTTATCACTTCCAAGCTAGAGATATTCTTTAATATCTAGTTTAATATATCACAATTTATTATCAAAGTCCGACTGATCAAATAGGACTACTATGCTTAACATAATAACAGAATGCTAAAATTAATATATACGTAGACTATATGATGTATTCTACAGTAACTTGGTCAGTGTTTTATCATCATTAATGTATAGTCTGTACATGCATGTTTGCATATGTCAATTTGTTACATTAACAGAGCACATCATGCTGCTTATATTGTATGTATATTTATTTAAATTGTTTAATGTAATGTGCATTATTTTCAATCATTGTATACAATTGTTTTACTATTATTATTATTATTATTATTATTATTATTATTATTATTATTTTATCAACAAATTTTACGTCATTTATTGCATATCCACTATTTATTTGCCAAATTTAAAGGCTCGAGGGTGAGTCCCAATGCACTTTGGCCTATTATGCAATTGGTTGTGGGTAAGACATCGGGTTCAAGTCCTGGTGCACTATGGTGATAAGAGTTTGATTTGAGTTCCACTTCATTAAGGCCTAACATACCTTTATATGGGTAAGGCATTGGGTTTGAGTCCCAATGTACCATATTGATGATATAATGATGACTAATGAAAAATAATGTATTTTTCATGAAAAAGTATGAAGCTTGTCCCACTTGATTTGCTCCATTCTTGAAGTGAATGTGATAGCGTTGCATAATAAGTCTAAATGAAGACAAGTGGTTGACCAATGAACGTGCGCGTGCCAGAGGCAATAACAACAGTCATCATTATGGTAAATGTAAAAAAGGAGAACAATAAGGGTTCTCAAAATAATCCTTCAACGGTGAAGGAATTGTGTATCAATATGGTCTGTAAATATGAGACACGCTCGGACGATTATAGTCCATTTTTGTGAAAGTATGCGACTTGTGATAAGCATTGTAAATGCAGACTCATTCCTGAAGTGAGTGTGGAAATATATATGTGATACAAATTATGCACAAGAATGTATTTATGCATGGTTGAATAAATACTACAACTCACCTCTACGGGAGGTTT
>NC_031994.1:41925661-41931703 GCF_001879085.1 Nicotiana attenuata | reverse complement strand
CGGGTAAATATGAAAGGTTACCCAATTTTTCTTCTATTTGTACTACAGGTGTATAAGCATGGTGATGGAATCACATGCCATAGTAAATTAAATATTTACTGAAACAAATATTAGTTGGCACGACCGGTTGGTCATCCCGGTTCAATTATGATGCAAAAATTAATTGAGAATTCACATTAGTATATATTGAAGAAATAGAAGATTCTTCAAGAATTCTCTTGTGCTGCTTATTCTCATGATATACCAGTCAAGGTTGGGATTGAATCCCTTAAAATATGGAACGAATAAAATGTGATATATATATATATATATATATATATATATATATATATATGGGCCCAGTCGCCTGCCATGTGGACCGTTTACTATTATATGATTTTAAAAAATGCATTTATTGTATGGTCACATGTGCGTTTGTTGTCAACTTGCAGTTTGGCTTTTGCAAGGTTGCTTGCTCAAGTTATTA
Organism: Nicotiana attenuata; assembly: GCF_001879085.1. NCBI lineage: Eukaryota > Viridiplantae > Streptophyta > Magnoliopsida > Solanales > Solanaceae > Nicotiana > Nicotiana attenuata. The sequence continues at coordinate 41,931,237 of NC_031994.1, read as the reverse complement.
GAGCAGAGTTCCAGAATATAAATTATGATAATTCATTTTGATAATGTTGATTTAAATCGAAGTTGGTTTAGCAGAAATTGTATGCCTCCAATTAAGCTAAACCATTGGTTATGAGAATAAAACTCTCAAATCGAAATTTGGTATGAGGTATATTATTTAATATACAACATCACTTGTACGAATCTAGCCAACAAGTTATAATAATTCTCCCTATCACAATTGGTTCAGGGTCAGGAACCAAATAATTTCTATATAGAAATATGGATGTGCGATATGATATAATTATCCTACCACAATGCACAAAGATTGGTCCCCAAAGAAGGTTGGGGATAAGTGTTGGTGATCCCAACATTTGGAGGGGAAAATGAGCAGCCGAAAAAAGTAATACATGGAATGAATTATTATGAGTACACTTAGATCCTCGTACAAGAAAATATGAACTTGAAGTTCAAGTGATAATTAATTTGCAAAATATTTCCATGCGCATTTGCTGACCCAAACTAAATGTCATATTTCAGCTACTAATGCTCCAAATAGAATAAAGTCCATGATGGACATAGTCTATGGAACGCATGAAGCGTAATAGACTAATCGGTTCCAAAGATAAAACTTCTTGAAGAAAGAGAGGAGCAAATGTTCAAGATGGTCATACTAAGGAGGCAAGTGCTATATAAGAGCACCATGACAAAGCACTTCATAAGACCTCATGGGAGAGGCTCAGGTACCTGAAAATAATGAGATCTCGATAAGTTATGTCTTCATTGACTGATGATGGAACCGACGTTAAATGACCGTCAACAATGTTGTTGATATAATGTGGCGCTCAATACTATTAATGTTGACGAGGATCTTAAGCTCAAATCTGTCATGAAATTTGGACAGATAAATGATTGGCCAAATGAAAAATATGCAATGAAAATTGACTTCGTCTGAAAAATATGAAGTTGGACTAATAGTCCCAACAGCTGAAAGTATAAAGGCTATATGGAGATATTGAAATATGATTAGTATTATATTGCAAAAGAAATCCTTGATATAGATTTGTTTATTCTAACAAATATTGTCAAGGTTTTGTTGTTTATGCAAATGCAGGCATTTATTGAAGTCCGTTCTTCAAATAATCTATTTGTATGTGAGGAATTGTCATATTATCATTTCACAAGATGTGTGACTTTTCTTTGAAGAGAAGATTCCAATAATAGTGAAGACGCTGATATTTGTTATCTCAATTGAAAGAAGAATATATTGAAGGAGACAGAATAAATCATATATTTCATCAAAATTCTTGACACGATCTTCAACAGAATGATGAAATAGATGTTCAAGAAATTCGTTCAAGTGATTTGGCGGAATAATTCACCAAGGCATTGCCGATCTCAATATTAGAGAAGTTGTTAGATAAGCTTGGAATTCGTCGTCTCCGAGAAATAAAGTGATATTTTCATCAGGGGGGAGGGGGCAAATATGTGTTGTACTCTTTTTCTTAGCTAAGGTTTTATCCCACTGGGTTTTCCTGGCAAGGATTTTAATGAGGCAGCAAGTAATGCGTATTACAAGATATGTGTACTCTTTTTCCTTCACTAGGATTTTTCCCATAGGGCTTTGTCCTAGTAAGGTTTTAACGAGGCACATTATCTTTGGACATCCAAGGGGAAGTGTTATGAAATACTTGATTATGGTGGATGTCCATAACTCCTAAGGGAGTAACACCCACTACTCTTCTCCATTAACCTCCCACTACTTCTTACCATTATAGATGTAACTCCCACACCTCCATGATCTTCCCCCATGTTCTCAATAGTTAATACCATGTTTATGACATCCCTTTGTATTACCTATATCATCCTATAAATAGAGGGTTTGGGCATCACATTGTAAATACTTGAATACATGGAAGAAATAAAAATCTCTCCTCTCTTTCTCTCTATATCTCTTATCTATTTTCTTGTTTTATATTATTACTTTAAGCTAAATTTCGTAACAAAGATAACATTGAAAAAGTAAGTAAATTCAAGAAGATAAAAAATAAGAAAGAAACACGTACACTCACCCCTCCTTGTGCTGAGGAGAGAAAGAAAGGAAAAGGAACAAAGGGAAGTGAAGGGAAACTAAATTGTCAATTTAGTAAGATTTGTTAGTTTCAGAAGTAAAATTACCTGTTAATAAGTTCCACAAATAATAAAAAACACAAATTCAAGAACATACTAAGCACTTGAATCATTAAGGGTAAAATTCCTAAACTTTGACAAAATTTAAATATTGTAACCTCATTTCGTTCTCCACAATCAAAATTGCAATCAGCTCACTTTCCTTCTCTGATACTCAGACAAGAAATGTCAAATTACAGCCCAAGGAATGATGAAAGAACCAATGAAGTCCAAAATTGAACAAACATAGCTTAATTATATATTCCTCATTTAAGTCAAAATTGGACTAATATAGGTTAATCATATATTCCCCATTTTCTCTTTGGCTTCTTTGATAGCTTTCCTGATAGTTTCCCCTTCTTAACTCCCAAGTATCTGTCAATCTCCTCATCAGCATCATCTCCGCCTCTGTGTTTCCTTTTGCCACCACTTTCTTTGATTTTCTGAATCAAAATAGATAGGATGTTAATTATCTAATAACTCCATTGAGCAATGTATTACCAAGAAAACATGCATCAGCAAAAATCCTACATAAACTACTAACAACCTATATAATAATGTATCAGCATGCAAACATCAGGAAATATGAGCAACTTAAACATTTCATAGAGTAAGTTGTATACATGTCACCTCTCACAACATTCCACATCCTCTCCAACTGAGAAATGCACATAACAGTCACATGTTCTGAATAACAGCTCTACATCCAAACCACACTAAATAGTCAAAAATATGCTCACAGTATCTCTACCTTATTACCTCAATGACATTAACACCTGAGCCTAATGAAAATGGTGAAAGAGGAGAATTCAACTATAATACCAAGTGCTAAAAAGGGAAACTAATAATAAAAATTAGGGCCCATTTCACTTGATTTAATTGGCTAAATTCAAACCGTCTTTAACCCGTGCAGGCAAAAGTTGACCACCTAGTGATTGCCGCCTATTGAAGTACACCCTCCTCTCACAAAGGGGAAAAAACAAGGAGACGAGAATTACCATCTGTGAGATCCTCTTGGCTTCTGTTACACGCTCCAAGAGTAGCAAAACCTCCTCTTAGTTCGCAGGATACTCAGCTAGTTTTTTCGCTGAAGATTATAACTTTTTAGTTAGGAAAACAACATGTATCAAACAGAGTAGAAGTGCTAGAATAAGAATATATTAGAATCTCGGAAATACAATATTTCTGTATTTTCATACCAATAAGCTTTTCTATCTGTATAAACCACTCCACCTCATACTGATTCACTAATGATATAGCAACCCCAGAACGTCCTGCTCGTGCAGTTCTTCCCACCCTATGTATATAATCCTGCAGGCCATGCATACAGCAATAAGCTAAAATCGCATCAGAAAACAAAATTAAGATTATTCAGATTGAAATGATGAGTATGAAGTCAAGTTTCATTGATCTTATTGCATAAACAAAGACCGATATATTCTTTTAATTTTTGACTGTGGTGTCCGGGCCAGCTTGCTGGCACCTCGACAATTCCACCGGGACCAACTACCTCTCACACCAGCACAGGTACAGGGTAACTCTACCTACCAAGACTTGGAAATATGGAAAGAAATCACTTAGTGTTTGATTTTTTCAAATTCCAAACAAGCTGAACTACATAATTTGGACAACTATTAAAAAGTTTGTTCTGAAAGAACTTTTTGGAAGAAAAAGTTTGTTCGCAAAGAAAACTTGTCCGGATAGCTGCAGTTTTTTGGAAGTTTTGTGGGTGTTTTGGGTGTGGATAAAGTTTTTTTTTGTTTTTTTAAATCGAGGGAGCGTGGAAGAAGTTTTAGGTATTATTTTTTGAAAGCTAAAAAACAGGCCAACACCTTCGAAAAGTTCTTCGAAAACTTCCTAACCCAAAGAGGTCCATGCCCAGCCATAGATAAATCAAGGACCACCCTAATGAACAGAAAAACAACTTACAACTATCCAAGCAGTAATAAAAAGATCCACCTTAGAGTTTGTTGGAATATCATAGTTGATAACCATCAACAGATGGGATATCAATTCCTCGACTGGCTACATCAGTGCAGATAAGGATATTGCACTCTCCAGCCTTAAATTTGTTTAGAGCTCCAGACCTATTATCCTGTCCAATAAAAGATGATATTTTGAGGGTGGTGTGTGGTGGGTGGGTGGTGGTGAATAGAACTAGCAAAGTGAAAAGATGCATGCCTTGAAGTTCAAAAATATACCTGAGTTATCTGACCACTAATTGGTATAGCTCTCAAGCCAAGATTTTGAAGCATTAGAGCCAGTAGACGAGTTGCATCACATGTACGAGTGAAAACCATTGATGTACTGCCAGACTTCTCAGACAGAATATAGACAAGATAGCAGTCCTGTGGGCACAAAATAATAAAGTCAGACAACAAATCATTATTCGATAATTAAAGTGGGACCAAAAATCATTATTCAGCAAACAAAAGGAGTTAATCCCTAGCCCCTCAACTTGTGGGGACTTTTACGTTTAGTCCTCATATACTATCTCTAGCATCCAGTCCCACAATTATCGAGCACAATGGCGTAGCTACTTTGTCTCAAGGATGGTCAGTCGAACACCCTTCGCCAAAAAATTATATTGTGTATATAGGTCGAATACCACTTTACATGATCATATATTATATTTTGAACACCCTTAACATAGGTGTAAAGGTTAGCCCAATGGTCAAGGGTATTCAAAATGAGGAGGAGTTCATGTTCTCCAAATTAAAACTAAACAGAGACCACCATGTTTGGTCTAATTGACTCTGCTTTTTTAATCTATAAATTTCGTGATAAATAATAGTTAAAGCTTACAACTTGTGTAAAAACAAACAACCAATCAAGTAATTTTATTAATTAAAAGTGATTATTAAACAAATTACAAAAAAAATTGATAAGTACAAACTATAAAATCTAAGGGTCAAGCTCTACAAAAATTTCTTTAACAAAAAGCTCTTTACAGGGTACAAACCCTTTCCACTCTGTCTTTCCTTTGGTTGCTTACCAGAATTTCTTTTGTTGTTTTTTTTTTGTTAGTTTTGATTTATAAAATTGTATTTCTATTATAGTAATTGTTTTTATGGTTTATTAGTTAAATATTACGTAGTTTGATTTAAAATTTTCGGTGCATCCGCTCATCGAAAAAAAAAATATTAATTTCTATAAAGTTTGAACACCCTAGCGAGATCTCGAGATCTCTAGCTACGCCACTGATTGGGCACTAGCTAAACTAGTCGTCCTTTTTGAGAAGGAATTAGCTAAACTAGTCCTAATAATTTTTAATGCCAAAAAAATTAGATTTGCCTATACGGAGCTCTAAAGATGCTATTTTACATATTGCTATTAAGGCCATCCTTCGCAACCTACCTCCACCTTAGCAGGTTCTGAATTCTCTGCCGGCCCCCTCGGTTAGCCTTAATTTACTGCATGTCCTCCCCC
>NC_031994.1:41913305-41925641 GCF_001879085.1 Nicotiana attenuata | reverse complement strand
CGAGCCTTCCATGCTCTATTATCTGACACCCAACCCCTTTGCCATCACTCCTCTCATCTTCCGTGTCTAATCTAACACCTTGCACCCCACCACTGTAGCACAACTCCTAATGCTCCTTACCCTTTGCAGAAGCTTCTAACCTGCAGTGCCTCATGTCCTATATTAAAACTCACCAGAATTCTTCCCTGCCAACCCCGTGTCGTCCCTATCCCTTTCGCTCTACCCCTATCTCATGCAGAAACCCTAACGTTTTGTTGTGAATTCAACCCAAATCAAGGGGAGAAAAACTTCGTTCACTTAATTTTCTTCTTAGTTCCAATAGTGTTAGCTATACATTAGAACTCAAAAAAGGTTTGCTCAACTGGGAAAGAGGAGGTAAAGCCTGACCAAAGACGGAAAGCGTTTTTTTGGTTTTGGGGGCGAGGAGGACGAGGATATGCATGTCCTCAAAACATCTGCTCTACGATTTTGTTCGAGGGGAAATGTAATGCAAAAACTATCACAACACCAGATTCCTAATAGTTGAGGCAGTAATAGTGCATGAGATATGGTAGGGCGAAGGGGAAAGGGATGGCACAGAGTTGGCAAGGAAGAATTATGGTGATCATTTGTTGAGAAACAAGGAGAATGAAAGCACTAAAAGTAACGAGAAAATTGTGATTCTTTCTCTTCCTCTGGTTTTCTTAATGGATGGCAGGTCGCTTTTCACAGTGGGAAACAAATCGTTTGAGCTAATTGAAAACCCCACTGAAAGAGATTGTTGGTATGAGTGGATAGAGCGTAAACCTAGATTTGTCAGCAAAATCTATATCAACAAAGCTTATCTTATTTGGATATGTTAGATTATGCTCATAGCCTCTGAAAGACAAGAAAAAGTTTGCAGCAGATGAGTAAAAGAGGATAACAGACCAAACATATTTGGCTAGCAGAACTTCAACAACCATGGCAGATTTCTACGCATTGTCACTCAACTGGAGAAATGGAGAAGAGAAGTAGATCCATCATTATTCTTGAATTCTCCATGAACACAGGATGGGCTGATTTTGCGGACAAGTTATGGAGATTTTCCGACAATGGCCAGAAAATTCAGAGCAAACCAAATCCTGGATGTTACGTGGAAGCGGCTAAGGTGAAGAGATGGCCCACAGAACCAGTTCGCATTATTAAGTCTTGCAATCTTCCACCCAATAGAATTGTCATAAATGCAAACTCTGCATTGTCTAGAAGGGATCTCTTAAAAAAATTGTCTGGTGGGCAAGTTGGTGACAGACGCAACTCCAGAATTGAATGAGTTTCTGTCATGGGCCAGAAACAAATGGAAGATTGGGGTTTCGATAAAGAAGATGGTGGGGGATAGCTTCTTGATTGAGTTCCCGTCCATTGAAACTGCTCAGTCCATTCTCAGCTCTAACTGGATGTGCAGAGGTAATAAGTTGCACTTGAGACAGTGGGCTCCAGATGTAAGGTGCATTGACGGGAAGCACCACTGATAATACTTGGATCAGGCTAATAGGCATTCCTATTCATCTTTGGTTAGAAGGAATTTTTTTTCAAGATTGGAAAACTTTTTGGTGGTCTGAGAGGCTTGGACGTCAACACTACCGACAAAGTGAACTTTGATTGGGCAAGGATTCAAGTTAAAACCCACTGCATAAAATCCCATCTTTTGTGGAGATTAAGCTTGATGATGTTGTATGGTTGATTCTGTATCGTTGGTTCCAGTTTGGATTGACAATCTAGTTGCGTTTTCGGCTAATTTCTTCGAAGGGAGTACCTCTAAACTTCTTCCGGCGTATTGAAGTAACGGGAAGAAAGAGCCTGGGAATCCGGTTGGGTTAATACCCATTCAAAGCAATGGATCGAAAGATATTTCTGTTATATACTCGGGCCCCACATGAACAACTGTCTACTATTCAAATTTCAAATTACACCCACCAAAACCTTAAGTCCTATTTTCCTGCAGCACGAACAAAAAGCCACTAAAGACACCCACTCCACAAAAAATACTCCATTATCAAATAAGCCCATTACATCTATTACCCAAACCACTCTGGCCCATCAGCCCCAGGATGATGCTCAACATCTCTGCTGGTATGATGACAATACCGAGTCTGAAGGTATGGGAAAACTTCTTAACTTTGATGAAGATAACATCTCTCTTTGGATCCGCAGAAATACTCCCAAGGTATGTAAAATGTTGGGTATCAAATATGTTGGGGCAGAGAAGGATATGACAGAGATGCTACAGCGAATTTAAAGGAGGAAGAATGCTTACAGGAAGTCTAATTATTGCAATAAGCAATCTGGGAAGAAACAGAAATTTGTCCATGAACTTGATAGATTGGTATTCCGGGTGAATTATGATAAGGGTTTTTAGGGTGATGAGGGAAGGTTTCAGCCATCTTCTTAAGGATGAAATGTAAGAGGTTTGAATAACGCCAGGCTCTTCTTTCTTAATGGAAAGCCGACATCGTTTGTCTTCAAGAAACTAAGCTTGAATTTTGGTCTCACAAGCTGGCTGATGGTCTTAAATTGGTAGATGGGTGGATTATGCTTTTGTGGAAAGGGAGGTATAATTATTCTTTGGGACAAAAGGGTTTGGGAGGGGTCTGTAATTATCCACGGTATTCATTTCATCTCCATTAAACTCACAAATATGCACTCTGATTTTTCATGTTGCATGTCCGGAGTGTATGCACCCATCAATAGGGAGGAGAAGAACCAATTTTGGTTGGTTCGGCTGTCAGGGGTCCTTGTGAGGGGCCTTGGGTCAATACCACAAGGTTTCCTTGTGAGAGAAAACATTGTTCCAGGTTTGATAGAGCTCAGATTTCCTCGAGGACTTGAATTTGATAGATCCCCCTTTATTTGGGGGGAAAGTATACTTGGTCTAAAGATAATTCCTACAGAGTGGCTTCGAGGATCGACAGATTCTTCTTTTCTGCCGAGTGGGATGATCTATTCGGCCTAATCAAACAATCTACTCTTCCTCGTATTGTCTCAGATCATAGCCCATTATTTCTTGAGTGCGGCCACTGGTCTAATAATGTCTCTTACTTTAAATTTGAAAATATATGGTTGGAACATCCCGAATTTGGGGAAAAGGTCAGTAACTGGTGGAGTTCTTTCAACATTGTTGGCAGCCCGGATTTAATTTTTGCACATAAACTTAAGTTGAAGGAATGGAACTAAGTCCTCTTTTGGACATTTGAAGAATAGGAAATCGCGTATTCTGAATAGGATTCTGGAGATGAAGAAACACCTCTTTCAGATGATCTACTTCTTTCCAAAGCAAGTTTACAAATGGATCTTGAGGAGATTCTTAGATTGGAAGAAATCTCATAGAGGCAATAGATGCCTCTGGTTGAAGCAAGGAGACAACAACACTGGTTTTTTCCACAAAATGGCTAATTCTCACAGAAGGTTCAATCAAATTGACAAGCTGGAAGTTGGGGAGTAACACTACTGATAACATGGAAATCATTTCTAATGAAATTCTTAGTTTTTATGAATCCTTATACAGAGAGAATGAGTCTTGGAGACCAAAGAGGGAGTTTGTAAATGCTCCCTGTATCACTAATGAGGAAAAAGAATGGCTACATCGTCCATTTCTAGAAGAGGAGATTCTGAAGGTAATCAAAAGTTGTGAAAGTGACAAAGCTCCTGGTCTGGATGGATTCTCCATGGGTTTTTACAAAAACTGTTTTGGGTAATTAAAGTCGATTTGTTGAATGCTCTCAACCACTTTCACAATCTTGAATTTTTTAAGAGAAGCATAAATGCTTCTTATATTGCCCTCATTCCCAAGAAAATTGGCGCAAAGGAACTTAAAGATTTCAGACTAATCAGTTTGATAGGCAGTTTCTACAAGATTCTCTAAAAAATTTGGCGGATAGACTTAAAAAAGTGCTTCCTAGTCTAGTCAGCTCCTCTCAAATGGCTTTTCTTAGAGACAAAAACATCACAGATGCGGCCTTGATTGCTAATGAATGCTTGGACTCAAGAATGAAGTTAGGAAAGCCGGGAATCCTTTGTAAGTTAGACATCGAACAAGCTTTTGATCATGTCAATTGGGTTTATTTTTCTGCTGAATTTATTAAGGCAGATGGGCTTCAGCGGCAAATGGATTAATTGGATCAGATTTTGTATTTCCTCAGTAAAATTCTCATTCTCATTAATGGTAATCCTCAGGGTTTCTTTTCTTCGCAAAGAGGACTCCGACAAGGTGATCCTCTTTCTCCTTCTCTTTATACTTGTCATGGAGGGCCTTAGCAAGATGTTATACAGTGCAGTACATGCAAATTGGATCTCGGTTTTCATGCGGATTGTAGAGGAACTGGGAATCTCAAAATCACTCACATATTATATGAAGGCGACACTCCGATCATGTGTGATGCAGAGGAACACCAAGTTTTGATTTTTAGGATGGTTCTAACCTTTTTTTTTGAAGTTGTCTCGGGGTTACACATCAACTTCACGAAAAGTTCTCTTCCCAGTTAATGATATGCCATATATCAGTCAACTTGCCAACATTTTGCAGTGCAACATTGGAACTCTTCCTGCAAAGTATTTGGGGTTACCTTTGAGAGACAAATATAAATCAGTGACAACACTAACTATAGCAAGATTATCCAATTTGCAGTCAAAATCTTTCAGTTCAATTTCAAACTGAACTTAAATAAAAACAAAACTAATAATAAAACATGTCTAATTTAGAAACACTAAGATGAATGCATAAACTTCATATAGCAAAAAGATCAAAACATGAACCAAAGCAAAAGATTAAAAAAATATATATACAAAACCACAAAGCATTAATTTGGAAACACACTAAGCTGAAACAGAGAATAAAAAGTCCAAAAAAGTTAAGAACCAAAACCAAGAATTAACTGAGAAACCCCATAGCAGAAACCAAGAATACAGTAACTTGCTAGATTATTTGCATATTTAGAGAAAAGAGACCAAGTGTGCATATAGGTTTTCTAACACTGTATGTCGGTGCAGTCTTAACTGCGATAAGCCCTCTATGAGGGCTGACCTTTGCCTCAGTTGGACTATGTTCACTTCAAATAATCAAGAGATGCAACTACTTAGACATTCATGATTAATACTTTGGGAAAAGGTACAAACATGGATCTTGTAAAGAGTGACTGGTCATCCTAGTTATTGCTTTGTAACACTAGTTAGCAGCACAATCATTATGATCATGTCTCTTCCCTCTTTTATCCGCGCGATTGTTTTTAATCTAGTGGTCTTACAATGTCAACACTCCCACATCCTTAAACCATATAATAATGATTATTATATGGGCACAACAACACAAATAGAGTTTCGTAGCAAGAACACACTTTCTCTGAACACCTTCGGCGCTTAAGCAGATAAATTCAAACTCATTGATTGTCATCAACAAGATGTAATTTACATGGAACATCATTATAAGCCAATTGCTGGATACAATGCTTGCCACTTGGCTTGCTTTCTCCCAACAAACCTAAAAGAGAAACTTTTCACTAAAGAACTAACCTTATACTTAGCAGGAAGAAAACGAAATTGCTGCTTCAGTGTATCAACAGTGGAATATTTAGATGCAGCTTCAATCTGAAACAAATTATAAACAAAGTTACGCAAAATACTCTTGACCACCTACAAATTATATGGTGAAAATTGGCATCGTTATATTTGTACCTTAACGGGATTTCTCAAACAAGCCCTCTCAAGTTTCTTTACCTGTAGTTCAGTGTACAGATATATTTAGAATCGGACTTCCCATGCAAAAAGTTCACTCCTTGAAGGTTTCATCAAGAGTGGCACAGCAGAAACTATTAGGCGAAAAAATAAATTCCTTAAAGAGAGAAGCAGAACAAGAGCAAATTAACTTGCCATTCACAACAACCCCACACCTTCTCATTTTTCTTTCCCAGACAATTTCATGTAATAATCATATTGCTATTACGATATAGAGAATAAGTGCTTCTACTGCCATAACAATGATTACTGATCATTAGTTGCATGCCAATATGAGAAAAAGTTAAAAAACAAGTAAAAAGCTCCTCCATTTTCCGGTATCTTCTTATATAAATGTCAGACCGAGCATATGATATTTGGAAAATAAAAAAGGAAAATTTTCATGAGAGCACTTTTCCTACCCAAGTACTCAGGAAAAATACCTATCCGCCATCAGAGAAGGGAATTTCTCTTAAGAACAGAACCTAGAAACAGAAATTATCCACACACAGAGAATAGACCATTTATGATTAACAATGGATTCATATAAACCACGTGAAAGCTAACCTTGTTGGACATTGTAGCAGAAAATAGGTAAGTCCTTCGATCATGAGGGATCGCATGCAAAATCCTATCAAGGTCCTTTTCAAAATCCTCATCTAGCAGCCTGTCTGCCTCAACCAATACCTGTTGCATGTACAAGTTCATGACTCAGAATACGCATGCATGCTTATCCAACTAAAATAATCTGTTGTGAAACACATATTTATATTTTCAAGAAACCTAGACTTGGTTACGAATGGAAATCAAGATATTAAAAGATGGAATTCTAAAACAAGTCTGAATACCATTCGCATTGAATATAATGAACTGCATTTTATTTTAGATACATATTGCTTCAAATTAAAGAATTTCTTGCTTCAATTGGATTGCATTATATGAAGCTTGTCTAACACAAGACAACCTTAACAGGAGAGGATTCCAGCTGGTCAACAGATGCTACCTTTGTACGAGGGATCAGGAAACTGTCAGTCATTTGTTTCTGCACTGCCCAGTTGCCACTGATATATGGAATATGTTCTACAGTATTTTTGGTCTGAGCTGGGTTATGCCTCAAAATATGAGGCATGCACACATTAGTTGGAGTTTGTGGAAAGTTGATAAGGCCATCAAGAAAATCTGGTTGATGATCCCTGCAGCTATTTTTTGGTGTTTATGGACAGAGAGAAATAGAAGATGTTTTGATGGCATCTCAACTTCAAATCACTCTCTCAAGGCAAAATGCCTACTTGAACTTTTTTGCTGGACAAAATTGTCCCCTGTAATTAGTACTGATCTTTTTTTGGACTTTGTTAGTACTCTTGTCCTAGATTGACACTTTGTATAGGGCCTAGCTTCTCCTTTTTGTTTTTGCCTTTGTAACTAGGCCCCCTGTAACTATGTAACTATGCATCTTCTTGATGCTTTTTTAATGAAACACCTTACTTCATCAAAAAAAAAAAAAAATAAATAAAGAATTTCTTGCTTGGTCCAATTGTCCGCACCTAAGGCGATGTGCCAGTGTGCCTCATGCTGTAGTTGGGGGAAAAGCATTTAACTGTCAACCCACATGGAGATAAGCAAGTTTCAGAGGGACATATGTAGTCAAATGCTTTCTGCAGCTCAATATGTTGGAAACTTAAAAAATAAAGACATCAATGCTGCCAGGAAAAAATGACAAGCAGCTTCTCCTCTGACAAGAGATATACTGTATGCACGCTGTGGGAAATATGGACCAGACGGCATTCGAAATCATATCACTTGCCAAACATCAAAAGGCCTAGCCTTGAACATGCAGCAAATATCACATTTAATGTCAACAGTGACATAATAACATATCCTTCAACCAAATGTCGTGAATCAACATTGCACTTTTGGGTTTTCATCCAAAAGAAAACAAAAAGAGTACATAAACAGGCAGAACGAGAACATCTCTGGACATTTTCAGCATAAGACTCAATGGACAAACTTACCAAGTACTTTATCGTACGAAGAGAAAACCCTTTAGTATTGGCAAGATGATCCAGTAGCCGACCAGGTGTTGCCACCTACATCAGACAGCATCCAAATGAGCACTCAAACAAATGTCAGAGATTAAGCATATTAAAAATCTGTAACAGCATACAATAGCTTTAGCAAATCTAGTGTAACAAGTCGTCCACATGGCTCACTAACTTTTGCTGACAAGGCAACAGAATAGATGTTTGCATGTTGAAAATAAGCCAGCAAAAAAATTGAGGAGTACAGTTAGAAGTTTTCTTTGTTACGTAACCAAGAATTGTATTAGTAAGTTGCATCAAGATGATGCATAATGATACATCAGGAACCTCACAAAAACACAGTCTCTGACTGCACAAACATGTCCGCTGATTGAAGAAATCCAGTAAACTATCAATATCATGTACATTTTTTAACTTGAAACAAAAAATTAACAGAAAAGGTTGTTGCAATTTGTAAATAATCTCCTTTTTTGTTCAAAAAAGGATCTGATTTCTTTCCCTCCAAATAGTCCACCAGATACAAGTAGGGATGGTTGCTCGTCTCAGTACGCTTAATAGTTGATATTATACTACTTCCACTCACTTAATAGTCGGCAATCTATTACATCCGCTAAAGACTTCTATAACATGAGCTTTCGGCTAGTGTGGCGTGGTGCTAAATGAACATTGTTTAAACTGAACAAAAAGCTTTTCCAAGACACCAATTTTGGTTTTGCTTAGATTGCTAAACGGATTCATCATCAACCTTTTACAACAATCAAAGTACCTCTTACAAAAGAGGTATGGATAGTAATCATTCATGAAGGACTTCTGTATAAGCCAAGGCATTTTGCAAAGTCAACACATAAGCACATTTCCTATCAGATAATCTAAGAAGAAAAAGCAGCTAACATCCGGATAGCAGGATTAGGATCCATTCTCGCAAAACATAGGCAACAACTTTAACAAAAAACTGAGAAGAGAATGCATTTTCAAACAAGTGGGGAAAGGTGACCGACTTTTTTTGGATAGGTAGGTAACTAACTATTTGACATCTAGTCTGGAATAATTTACACAGCTAAAAAAGACAGATGACCCCCTAAATTATTTAGCGGAGACATCAGAAGCTTATGAAGCTAACTGCACGGTTCAAATAATGGCATGAGGCTACTGTGACCTGACATGCTTAGTCAAGGCTGGGATAGGTATATTGAAGCAACAGCATCAGAGGTAAACTGCAGCCGGTACTCCTCTGTTTGTCCCCTAAACGTGCACTGCCATATGAATATTGCACCACCAACTCTCTTTTTTTTTTTTTGGAAGGCCCTTCCCCGGACCCCGCGCATAGCGGGAGCTTAGTGCACCGGGCTGCCAACTCTTTTTTTGAAAAGGTCAAGTTTATATTACACCACCAACACTGCCTCGTGTAGTATTGCCTTATAATATATCTTTTGGAAAAGAAATTTTACCATCTGTAGCTCCATTTCTACTTGCTTCATCTTCACAAGAGACACAAAAATGTGGTACTAGATATCAATACTTACAATAATGTGAGGCCGTTTCCCAAGGGCGATGCTCTGCTGTACTAAACCTATCCCTCCAAACAGCTGTGAAACAATTACCAGCAATCATTTAACAAAAAAAATGTCTAGCTGAATGGCAATGTCAACCATCATATATGACTGTTTCAATTCTGACACGGTCTACCCTGTTCTACAGACACGTCGCTACAAATACCCATTGTCTAACAAGTGGTTATCAACCCTTTGGATTACATTTGAAGGTGAAAATGAGATGTTCATGCATGTAAATATGACTTAGTCAAGCTCACACTGCACATTTTACTCCAACACCGGATCCTAAAGCTTCAAACTGTTCAGCAATTTGAATCGCGAGCTCTCTGGAATACACAAAGAAAAAAGTTGGAGATTAGATCACCAAAGAGCTTCTACAAAATAAGACAAGTAATCAGACGAATAAGGGATCTCGTTGGAGAGAGAACGCAGGCAAAAAAGGCATGCGGAGAATCTAATAGGGCTTGCAGTATAGGAATTGCAAAAGCTCCAGTCTTTCCCGAACCCGTTTGAGCCAGACCAATTAAGTCTTTGCCTAGAACAAAACCCAATCAAACAGTTTATTAGAAAAAATACTTTCACCAAATAGAGGATGATATACAAAAGGTTCAAATAATAAAAAAGGATCAAAATACAAATAATGTTCTTTAGAAAGGTCTTCCAATCAAGTATACAAATTGGAATACTTTTGAGTGCTTCAAAGTCCAATGATAGATAAGAAAACGTATGATGCCAGCAATTTCGGAAACGAACTCAATGCCGCCAAAGGATCTCCCTCCGCTCCCCCCTCCCCCCTCTCTCTCTCTCTCTCCCTCTCCCTCTCCAAATTTTCCACTTCAATGTATGTGGAATCACTGCCCAAAGCTCACCCCCCCCCCCCCCTAGTTTATTAGCAGCACTCACATTATTTGCTTGACTGAATTTTGCATGGTCCACCAAACGTCCCTCGAATGCAACATTATATTCCAGAACTTGAAAATTTGCATTGTACAAGCATATGGTTTCTGACCAGCTAGGAGTCATATAAGGACCTTACAGGAAACCCACATTTCCTTTCCCCTAGCCATTCCAAATTTTCAAGTTCCTAAAGAATTTATAGTTCAAAAATATTCTATTCCATGACACTAGATTGTAAAAAATACCATCACTTGAGGCAATTGCATAAAGCTGTTGTTATCTAGATTTGAATATGCCCTGCCTACAGCACCATTGTATCCAGAAACTAATTCTCTATCCCTAATGACAGGTATTTCATCATAAACCCCCCCCCCCCCTCACCAGGACTAGTGTTTAACATTTTAAAAAGTTACCCTTTAATTTATAACAATCTGAATCTACACCCTCCCAATAGCCAGAAAAAGGAAGATTCCTAGTTCACAACTCATCCCAACACTTAATTACCTCTCTCCATAAATTTGCTCTACAACAAAATGTTATGTCTCTATTTCGCACTTCTCTATTATCATAAAGCTAGAATTTTCCAGTACTTCTCAAACAATGGCTTCCACAAAATCATGTCTTCAGATGTTTTGCTACCACGGGCAAAATAGGATAATGGAAGTTTCAACCCCACAACCCAAAACAGACCTAAAACACACTAGCATAATCAGCTTAGAACTTTAAACCTATTTTAATTATTAGCACATAGCTTAAATCCACTTGAAATATCATATTTATAAGGAGAAAACAGGTAAAAGATAAGCAAGAAAGAGTAGAACATACGCAAGGGAAAAGATGAAAAACATAAAGAAGGGAAGATTGAAAAAACCTTCAAAGGCATGAGGAATAGCTTCAGCTTGTATTTTAGAAGGAGTTTTCCAACTCAAATTATCACAAGCCTCAATCAGTTGATCAGAAACTCCCAATTCTTTGAAAGACTTCGCTTCCTCTTTGGATTCTTCCATTTAGCGGTTCTCCACAGTGGATTCTATTAAGACAGTAACTTCAAATCAACAAAATGAATCACGTTACGGAAAAGGGACTTAAAGCAAACCGAAAAGTAATCTTTCTCCAAAATTCTTTCTTTTTATTCTAATCCATCTAATAAAATCCTCTTTATTTTCCAAAGACAAATAAACAATCTCTCACAGAAATCGACTCTGGATATATCCCTTCAACTTTTCAATACTCAAAGCAGCAAATTTATTGGGAAGATTAAAAAAATGACTTACGAAGCAAAATATATTCAATATTAACTTATTGATGAAGTTTGTAACTCTCATACTTTATCTAAGCCATCTATGATTATCAAATAGCTCATTCAAAGGCATTTACAATCCAATGTAAAGTTACTTCTTTTATTTGAGAAAAAAAGACAATCCAATGTGAAGTCACCTAAGATAAGAAAGACGAATTGTACCATTTAAGGACAAAATTTATCTCGTGTATAACTCAACAACATATTAACAAATAACAATTCACTGTAAGTCTTCATTAATCACAGCCATAAACAGTAGGGGTGGGCATACGGTATTTCGGTTCGGTATTTAATAATTTCGGTTCGGTATTCGGTTTATCAATTGTGTATACCAAATACCATACCACAGTATTTCGGTACGGTTCGGTATTTATTATTTTGGTTCGGTACGGTTTCGGTTTAATATTTGCTGATAAAGAACAACGAAATGCTGATAAAATCCTGCTCACACACACACTCCTAATCTGTTCTAAACTTTAACATTGCACTAAAAAAGTAAAAATAGCGTGCTGGCCAAAAACTTTAACATGGCACTAAAACACTTGAATTTGTTAATACCAACTAGTACCAAAAGTCCAAAATACCAACGGTAAATGCAGCAGAACAAAACAAACGATGGCACTAACGAAACCCAATATTCAGCACGTGCTGATGAATCAAACTAACACTACGAACAATTTTAACTCGGGTTTTCAATTTCAAACTAACAGCTAGAGCAGAATTATAACAAAGCAAACAAATGTAGACAACTATTGTAATCAATGTAAAGTCTAAAACCCATCTGCCTAATATCATCTCCATCTCTGTACAGTGTACACCTCCC
>NC_031994.1:41897994-41913297 GCF_001879085.1 Nicotiana attenuata | reverse complement strand
AAAAAAAAAAAAAAAAAAAAGGAGAAAGCTTTCAAGTAAATTATGGAAGAAACATACCTTTCAAGTAAATTATGGAGGAGTGAGTGAGGAGTTGACTGCCGTCGCCCGTCCCACCGTCTACCGCTCGCTAGTCGCCCGTCTGAGGAGTTGTGCCGTCACCCGTCTGCCGTCTGGGAATTATAAAAAACTAGTGAATTTATCGCGCATGCAAGACCTAAATAGTGTTTTTCAAATATCACATGTTAGATATATATTATTCATTACTCATTATATATAAATATACCTGATTTCAAAGTATTAATTAATTTTCAACATAATTTTATATTTTCTATGATTTTTCACCATTTCTATTTAATTATCTTCTTGAGATAGTCGATTCCTTTTCTAATGACCTATATAAATAAAACTATTCCTTTCTCTCGTCTTTTAAATATGTCCAATATCAAATACTCAAACATAATTCTCAAAAAGTAGTCCATTAAATTAAGCTACTGATATTGATGGGTCGCAATACAGTCCAATAAAATTAAGTTATTGTTATTGACAGGGGCGGACCGGACCCACATGGGGTCAAGAGGGTTCATCTGAACCCGCTTGAAAATAACACCCTATATATAGGTGTATTTTATCTTTCTTCCGGTAAATGCTGTTATATAATTGTTGTTGACACCTCTTAGCACAAAGTCACTGCCCGGTCCATTGACAAAGTGGGTTCAAATTTCCTAGAATGCCTAGGTGCGAATCCAGTCTGTCCTGTATTTTGGGCACTCTTTTTTACCCTACATACAACACTCTCTTTTTTCCCCTATACACATACAATATAGGAAATTTCTACTTCTCCTATATACATACGACGTTAAGAAAGTTTCTTATTTCCCTTTTTTAGACTAAGAAAGCTTTATATACACAATTTAGGAAAGAAAGTTACAAATTTTTAAATTTATTTTTTTTACGTCTTTGTACATTTATTTCTTTATATTTTGAACCCCGCTTGATAAAAATCCTGGGTCCGCCACTGATTATTGAGGGTCTCAATACACTCAATCTTGCATGAGCACATGAAAAACTGTTAGATTATGGGAAACAATATCATAAACGATAACATCCCGGCAAGGGAAACAATATCATAAACAATAACATCCCGGTAAGGGAATCAACAATATATGTCATCTCGTTTCCACAATCACTTCACAACATAAGTTTCAACTTGAGCCAATGCTCAACAATGGTCAATTACCAAAAATACTTTCATAAGCCTTGTTGAACATTTATAATCATCATATTAAGCGTGGACAATACATAACAGAGTCACAACAATCATAGTATAAGACTCAAGGGCATGCTTGACACCAACGTATAGATACTCGTCATCACACCTATACGTCGTACTTAACACTTAACACATAGCAAATAAGACCACAACTCCTATTCCCTCAAGCTAAGGTTAGACCAAACACTTACCTCAGTGCCACGAACACAATCAAGCCTCAACTACCGCTTTACCTCTCGATTTCACTTCCAATTCGCTTGTATCTAGTCACAATTTACTTAATAACATTAATAAATGCTAAATAAATCAATTCTAATGCATGAAAATAGGTTTTTCCAATGTTTTACCCAAAAAATCAAAACCCGACCCCGGGCCCGCTTGGTCAAGACCCGAGGTTCGAACCAAATCACCCATTCACCCACGAACTCAAATATATAATTTGTTTTAAAATCGAACCTCAAATTGAGGTCCACATCCCCAAAATTTGAAAATCTTAAGTTCAACCCAAAATCACCCAATTTCCCATGAAAAGCCCCTTGATTTTGAAATGAAATCATGTAAAAAGATGTTATAGAATAAAGGAAATAAGTTAGAAATTACTTACTAATGATTTAGAGAAGAATCTTTCTTTGAAAAATCGCCCAAAAGAGTTTAGGGTTTGAAAGAGTTTGAAAAATGGATGAAATCCCGTCTGAAATCCCACTTATCAGTTGCAGATGTCGCAATTGCGACTAGGGGTTCGCAATTGCGAACCCTTTGAAAACTGTTGTCTTCGCAAATGCAAAGAAAATGTCGCATTTGTGACCCCTGATAATTCCTGCCATCTTCGCAATTGCGAAGCGAAATGTCGCATTTGCGACCTCTAGCCCATCTGACAGCCTTTGCATTTGCGAAGAACATCTCGCATTTGCGAGGAAGGCTGGCCCTGAGGTCTTCGCATTTGCGGTCCCCGAGTACATCGCAATTGCGATGCCTGATCTCGCAATTGCAAGATCAGGGGCCTGCAACACTGCTGTAGCACATCAGAAATCCCCCTAAGTCCAAAATCACTCTGTAGCCTATCCAAAACTCACCCGAGCCCTCGGGCTCCAAACCAATCATGCACGCAAGTCTAAAAATATCATACGGACTTGTTCATGTGATCAAATTATCAAAATAACATCAACAACTACGAATTCAACCTCAAATTCATAAAATTACTCAAGAATATTGAAATTTCTATTTTCTCAACTAAAAGTCCGATTTATACCAAACGAACTCCGATTCTTACCAAACTTCACATATTCGACTTAATTATTATTTTAAACCTGTACCGAGCTCCGGAACCAAAATACGGGCCCGATACCATCAAGAAAATGCATCATTTCACTTCAAAAAGCCTTTATATTTACCAGCAACCAATTTTCTTTAAAAGTTGAACCCAATTTCTTCACTTGTAGTCTAGGGCTTTGCTTGGCATTGGGCTTCGATATAACTTGCTTTCCTGGTCTTGAATTAAACCTCTGCTCTCCTAATTCAGTCTATAGGTTTTGGTTTAGGTTCAATCTTAGTTGTTTAGCTTAGGTCCATCAATCAATCTCTCATAAACCCCTAAGCTGAATCTATATGGGGCCGGCCAAAAATTCCTTGTAACCCTCTAAAAGGGTAAGGGTAGTGAGGAAATTCTTTTCTCGGGCTTGGGACCTCGGAATTTGATTCCGGGAATACGCCCAAGTCCCATATTTTATTACGGACCCTACGGGACCGTCCGATCATGGGTCCGAGTCCGTTTACACAGAATGTTGACCAAAGTCAACTTTACTCAATTTTAAAAGCCAATTTCCTTATTTTACTTAGATTTCACATAAAAGCTTTTCGAAAATGCGCCCGGACTGCGCGCGCAAATCGAGGTGAGACAAAAAGAGGTCTTTAAGGCCTCGGAATATAAAATTTACTTTCAAAACGAGTGATGACCTTTTGGGTCATCACACTTTCCCCTATAAACAGAGGGTTCTATTCCATTGTAATTCAGCCTAAAATCAATAAGAATTCTCTCTCCCTACTTTTCTCTGCAATGCTCTTCTTCTTCTTTTATTGTTTCATAATACGTTATCAGCACGAGACTAACCAATTGAGTAGAAGCTTTGGGATTGAGCATATTGATTGTCAATTGTCCCATGAACTTCCTTCATGATTAAATTATGGATTTAAGGTAAGTATTTTACTTTATTTTTCTTTTTAAAATTCTTGACATTCTATAATTTAATTTTAAATACAAGCAAAGACAATAAATTTTGATTGTAACTCTAATGGAGTTTAAAAGAAATTATAACCACCCAAAGTGGTAAAATTTCTATGCATTACCATGATCAAATTCATGTATGATTGTGGACACAAGAAGTGCAAACACGTACCATTGAATTTGCTTCATTCTCATTCACTTAAGAGAATGTGGTAGCAATATGTAATAAGTCTGAAAGAAGATAAAATTATTACCGTGAAGGTATCAATGAATGTGGACGTGGCAATAGATGAAATTATAATCATCATCATGTGGTAATGAGAATAATAGGGATCCTCAAAATAATCTTTCACTCTGTGAAAGTAATATTTGTCATCGCTTTGACATGAGATTTTGTCAATCACATATAGATAATTATGATCCGTTCACGATGTGAATGTGAAAATATGTGATTTATGAATACATATTCATTCTTGGAAGAATATGAATGTGCTAGTGGTAGTGAATATACCATACTCACCTCCAGAGGGAGGTTTGAGATGAAATAAAAAAATAATGTCATTATTATGGCATGAATGATCACTGGTCACGTACCTATTGTACGCTAAAATATTTTGGCAATGTGATTATTAAAGGACAACAGTGATGCAAGAAACAGATCTTGCATATAATTTTGACAATTACCATAATGGTATAACTTTCTCTTTGAAAGAGATATTCACCATATGAATGTTGATGAATATGTGGTAGTATTAAATTAATAGAGAGCTCTAAAAGAGTCAATTATTACTATTTTGGAGGAATACAATTAATTATCAATGAGGCATTATATTGTAGTAAGTTTCAAGAAAACTTATTGAGTTTCTAAAATATTCGCGAAAGCGATTGGTTATATTGAGACTATAATAAAGGAAAAATTTAATATCTTCTATTACTACAACTTGTAGCGGGGTAATATGTATGTGAGATACTACCCTCTTTATTCTCCAATTTGTACTACACAGATAAAAGAATGCCACAATAAAGTAAAAGTTTATTGATATAAAAACTCATATCATAATAAACTTAGAGTTTATTGATAATTGCACACGTCATGGTGTAAACCTAAAGTTTAACAATATTGATAATTTATCCAGTTGGCATAATTGGTTTAGCCAAATTAATTTAAGTATGATGTGCAAAAATAAAAGAGAATTCACATGGTAAATATTAAAAACACTAGAAAGTTCTTTATGAATTCTCTTATGTTGCTTGTTCTCATTAATTAATAGATCAATTAAAATTGGGAGTGAATCCCCTGAATACTTGAAATATCAAAGGTGAATATGGACTCATTCACTTGCCATGTATACCACATAAGATGCATCTATGAGATGGTTACATGTGCGATTTATTAACCCGCAACCTGTATTTGCGAGGTAACTTGCTCAATAATTTAACTTAGAGCATAATTTTCAGATTTTTTATTCAAGATATTTTATCTTGATAAGTTGGTTTACATCACAACTGGTTTAGCAAGATGATTTATTGAGTGTCTCCACTTAATAGTAAAACTATTGCTTATGAGAACAAAGTTATCTATATCAGTTTGATGTACGTTATATACGAAAGAATATTACATTCTCCTATCACAAGTGCTTCAGGGTCGGGAACCAAATAATTCTATCGTATTATTAATAATGTGCAATGTGTATTTTGATTAGCACCATAACGCACAAAGATGGACTTCCAAAGTTGAGGAAGCAAGTTAATTTTTCTAACATGGTGGGGAGACAGGATAAACAGTTGAGAAAAGGTTACATGGAATGAATTATTATTTATACATCTCGATCCTCGGATAAGATAATATGAACTTGAAGTTCATAAAAAGATAATTCATCTGCAATATATTGCAAAGCATGCCAGACGCATTTGCTGACCCAAAAAAAGTAATTATATTCTCACTACAAATGCTCATATTAGAATAAGTCCTAGAAGGACAAAGTCTATGGTACGCTTAAAGCGTATAGACAAATCGATTTTAAATAAACTTCTTGACAACGAAGATGAGCAAATGATCAAAATGATCATAATAAAGGAGGCAAGTGTTCTAGAAGATCACATGACATAACACTTCATAAAATCTCAGGAGAGATTCAGGTACCTGAATATATGAATGAAGAGATCTCTATGTTATGTCTATATGAAAATAAGAAGGTTGGAACCGATATAAAATGTTTATCGACGACATCGATAATATCGCTATATATATATATATATATATATATATATCTCCATTGGTTGAACGGGGGGTATCAGAAGATCTCTGCTTACCTTAGCCTTAGATAGAGGAGCTACTTGGCACGCTGGGCCCTATATTATAGTTGTATACTAAAGAAAGTTTGGTTACCGGTGCCCGGAAGTTTATTCGTGAGCACAAAAAGGGGCATAGCGTATGCGTGAGAAGGGACACGTCTGTCTGTCTACTCTGCTGCTTTAGCATGAGGGACCTCAGGGGCTGCAGCTCTACTTTCGTTGGAACTAGGCTTTTGCATTCAATCTTGATCTCCGATCTGAGTGAATAGGGCCGTGAGAGGGCGACTGAAAAGGAGGCTCGACCTACAGGGAGGAAGATGCTCTCCCTTACGGTCGAGTTACTTTGTTCCTTCCTCTCGCTTCGCTCGAGCATCTTCAAACCTCACTCTGGCGAATGGGTACCTAGGCTTCTCTTGCCAATGTATACAAATATAAAGACCTGGCGAACTATCTTTCCAAAGCCCCTTTCTTGCTGCAAGTATAATGATTAGACGAAGAAGAGGCCGTCAGACCAGAAAGAAAGCTACCCTTTGAAGCTAGATTGAGATTTAGGTAATGGGCCGTCAGACAGAGACTGAGCGCAGACGCACCCGAGGAGTTTGATTTCTACGCTTCTTTTTCCTTTCTGAAGGGCACTTTCTTTCTCTTGAAAGATTTGATGCGCCACACGACTTACCCAATAGCTTTTCGATTGTTGGCGCCGACTTCCCCTTTCAAAGTAAGATAGTTTCGAACAACATATATGATATTGTAACTTTACTCTTTTCATCCAACTCGAAATATCGTAAGAGAAGCACTTTTACGCCCAAAAAGTCCCATGTCTTTCCGGACCAACCACCGGCGATTTCCGACAAGTCTTTTCCCGGGGGAGCGGAAAAAGAAAAGAAAATGAATCAAAGCAATGGACTTGCTAATTTCAGAATACATCACATCTCTAGGNGTGCAAGACTTATAGGTGTTGCGATTGTTTTAAGTCATGTGAACATCTCTTTGGTAAAATGAAAGTTTTATAGAGAACTCTTGTGATGGGTAAACAATTAATGGTTGTATAAGTTGGTAATGAATTACTTGTATGCATGTAGGATGTTGAAGTAGTTAAATTATGTGAAACTCATTGAAATAACTGACTCGTAAGCAAAACATAACAAGTGATCAAAATGTGTGCAATTGTTGAGGTAGGGAATTGTATGACAGTCGTAGGGATGGTTGTAATTATGTAATAATGTTTGGAATTGTGTTTCGGGGGCCCTCTGACAGGTAGAGATGTCTAAATTACAAAGGAAACTCTGGCAAAATTATTCTAAAAATATGGGGAATAGTGAAAAGTATAAGAATCTGCGTAACATGTATTCAAAACCAACTGATCTTTGTAATAATGAAAAGTTTGAAATAGGTCCTCATTCGGGGTCGAATGATTCTAAGTGGGGGAGGACGTAAGGCCCCGTAAAATTTTTGGCTCAAAACCTAGTAACTTGTGGTGTCGACTCCGAATATGTGTTAGGAATGTGTAGAATAAGCTCGCCGCGGTTCGGAACCTTGGTATTGATCTAAGCTTTTAAAAATCAAAAGAATCAATTTTTCCAGAAAAATGCCATTCTGCGGCCCAGAATGCGGTCGCAGATCTAGTATGCGGACCGCATTCCTACCGCATAGTGAAACAGTGGTTTGGTTAAAATTGAGGTCAAGATACGGTCCATTATGCGACCGCATAACCAATATGCGGACCGCATATCCACCGCAGAATAAGGCAGTGTGTCAGTCAAAATTGAGGACAAAAATGCGGTCCATTATGCGACCGCATAATTGATATGCGGACCGCATTTCCGCCGCATACTCGAACAGTGGGATCAGGTTTTGGGGACACTTTTTGCGGTCCATTATGCGGACCGCATTTCGTGTCTGCAATCGCAGAATGCGACCGCAGACTTGACTCGGCCCCAATTTTTCTAAAAACTTATACCCGACCCCTTTTTAATAAAACACCCCAACCCCCTCATTTTTAACAAGTTTCTGAACAAAATAAGAGAGAGGAAGAGAGGGTTCTTGAGAGAGAAAGTCATCTCCATCAATTTGATTCTCCAAAACTATCCGGGCCGGGAAATTTCAAAGTGTGTGTCTTCATCCCCATTCTTGCAGGTAAAATCCCTAACCCTTTTCATTAAGTTTCAGGTTTAAACTAGGGGGGGAGTCTCATGCATTGGTTCTTGAAAATAATGGTTGAAATCATACATGCATGCTTTTTTTTAAAACCTAAAATTTAGTAAGAGGGATTGGGTAGGAGTAAAGGATTGTACAAGAAAGGGGTTGATAACCCAAATAAGTTTGAGTAGCAATGGTGAACTCCAATTTCTAAGTCAGATGTGTTAACTTGTGTACTAGATTGACGTTGCTAGACTATTTGGTGAATTGAAAATAGGAGTTAAAAGGGAATTCGGCTCCAGGTATGTATGGCTAACTTTGATCTTTGTAAAATCACCTTGCTTGGTGTTCAATATTTGGTATGTGTTATCTACGTGGGTTATTTGTGAAGTTAAACTCTTGCTAGTAATACGTGTTTACCTATGCAAAGTAATTGTGAATTCATGAGATTTATGTGCCTTGAATGTTGTTGGTTAAGTCTTCCGATAAGATAATGGAAGTAGTTGGCAATAAACCAAGTTATGATTGTGAATGTGTTATGTGGTAAAAGCTGTGGAAACCAGTAATGAAAAGGAATTGTAATCGATGCAATTAAAACAAATGTGGTAACTTTATATGTGGCTGGTTGTGGGAAACTAGCGTTGTGATCTAAATTGTGCATTGGGCTATTGAATAAGAAGGAAATGGCATTGGTGGTTAAAGAAATCCCTTGTGTATCGTGCTGCTATTCCTTGGGATTTGTCGCTGTTGTATTGGGATTTGATGTTTTTGACCTTGAGATTTGTTGTGTATATCCTTGTTTATGTAAATTGTTCTTGTTGTGGTATTGTTTGTGAATTGTGATTGCTCGGTGGGATCGGGTTGCGCGCCGCAACACGAAGTAATAAGGTGTGGGTTGTGGTGATAAGGGTGGCCGAGGTAATAAGGGTGGCCGAGGTAATAAGGGTGGAAAGTGATCGAAATCACTATGGAAATGAAAATATGAACAAATTGTGAAATTATTGATGTGGAAATGTGGAAGGGGAAACAGGAGAGATTGTAAACTTGTTTGGCTTGATTGTTCCTTCCTTGTGGATTTGATTGTTGTTTCTATTACTGTTACTTTCTTGTTTATGGTTTGAGTTTACTTGGAGCAAAGTTTGTTCATACATACCAGTACAATTCAAGTGTACTGACGTCCCTTTTGCCGGGGGCGCTACATTCGTGTTATGATTGTAGGTGGATCCATAGCAGGTACTCCAGTCCACCGATCGTAGCTCCCCTTCGTCCTCCATCAGCTGTTTTGGTGAGGCCCTTTCCTCTCGGGGCCCTGCGTGGCTCAGGCCGCTTTGTTTCCGGAGTTTTATTTTGATTTTTGTGTAAGGTATAGCCGGAGCCTTGTTACCGGCAAATACTGTATTATCCTGTTGTACCTTTAGAGGCTCCGTAGACAGTAGGTGTGGGTTACGAACTTATGTAAATCCATGTTTCATATGTTGGGCAATGAATTGGTAATTTCATTAACTATTATGTACGTATATATGCTTTCGCAAAAGGTGTTCTTAATTATTTATATGCCTAATTCTTGGCATATTGAGTAAGGAAAACATGGGGTAACACGTGGGTTAGAAAGGCACCCAGGTCCGCTTGACTGGGGCAACCCGGTCGGGCGCCGGTCATGTCCCTCGGTTTGGGGCGTGAATGCAAAGGGGCCACTGCTTGCACGGACATAGGGGCATACGAACATAGGGGTAGAGTAGAGGTTTTTCCAACGCAGGACGGAATGGACTAGATTGACAGCTAGCACTGCCCCCTCACTTCCCACTTCCAAGAGAGGACTCGACGACTTAGACGGAAACCCCTTTATATCGCTCCTGCAACAGAAAGACTCAATCAACAGCCGTATAATCAAGCAAAAAACAATGATAAATATTCGAGTGAGGAAGATGCTCTCCCTTACGGTCGAGTTACTTTGTTCCTTCCTCTCGCTTCACTCGAGCATCTTCAAACCTCACTCCGGCGAATGGGTACCTAGGCTTTTCTTGCCAATGTATACAAATAGACAGACCTGGCGAACTATCTTTCCAAAGCCCCTTTCTTGTTGCAACTATAATGATTAGACGAAGAAGAGGCCGTCAGACCAGAAAGAAAGCTACCCTTTGAAGCCAGATTGAGATTTAGGTAATGGGCCGTCAAACAGAGACTGAGCGCAGACACACCCGAGGAGTTTGATTTCTACGCTTCTTCTTCCTTTCTGAAGGGCACTTTCTTTCTCTTGAAAGATTTGATGCGCCACACGACTTACCCAATAGCTTTTCGATTGTTGGCACCGACTCCCCCTTTCAAAGTAAGATAGTTTCGAACAACATAAATGATATTGTAACTTTACTCTTTTCATCCAACTCGAAATATCGTAAGAGAAGCACTTTTATGCCCAAAAAGTCCCATGTCTTTCCAGACCAACCACCGGCGATTTCCGACAAGTCTTTTCCCGGGGGAGCGGAAAAAGAAAAGAAAATGAATCAAACCAATGGACTTGCTAATTTCAGAATACATCACATCTCTAGGGTTAACCTTGTCTATCGCCCTTCTTGTGGCTTTTAGGGGAATAAGTTCAATCAATTGACTATAGATACGCTAAAAGAAAGAATCGTATCCAAAGTAGAAATGCTTGTACGGGTTTATAAAGAAACTACTCCAGGTTTGGACTTTGAGCTGCCTCCCATAGAACCTATTGCTCAGCAGATCCTTTTTACAGAGGAAAGTATTCCCTATCTTAATTCCCTATATACGAGTCTCATTGAGAACGGGACCCAAGGGGAATACTTTATCCAAGTTATAGAATTTATTCTAGGATAGTCTTTCTTTTTCTAATGGTTCCTAACGTACTGGAGTTATAACATTTGAGTTTCTCTTACATTCGACGTTCACTCTCACACTGAAGCTTGAAAGGAAAAGTCAATTAAGATAAATTCATAGCTATCTCCCGCACGCTATTCTTTAGATCGTTCCACTCGTTTAAGAATACTCATACAGTCTAATGAAATAATAAAAACCCCAATGAAAAGAAGTGAGGCTCGCTAAACTATTGATTAACGTCCTTCAAAGAAAAGAGCGTATTCTATTCCTTGCATGAAGAGTTTGATCCAGGCTCAGGATGAAAAGCTGGCGGCATGCTTCACACATCCAATTCAGACTATGTTTTCGATCAATCTCATTCGCTTTCTCAAATTTCTTATAATAAGAAATGAAATGATTGATTTGCTCTTTCACCTAGTTAAAGAAAGGTAATTGTCCGCCCAATAGAGCTTAGCCATGAATAGGCCGAAATGGTCTCGCGAAGCCGGTCCCCGGAATCCCAGCGACAAAGTCAAACTTAGACTGGCCTACTTAAAGCTAGCTTTCTAACTCTTTGATTGATAAATAGAACTAGATCTCGACCTGGCTTTCTCACACTAAGAGGAAATGCAGACTTTCTGGCTTGAAGACTAACTTGGAAACCAGGCTTTCGCCCTCTAACCCAGCTTTCAAAGAAAACTGTCTGGAACAGCTGCTTTCAAGCATCAAGAATTGATGATGCCCCCCTTAGGACAGCAACTGGGCCCCCGGTAAATGGAACGGGCTGGAAAGAAACAACAATAGCAACTCCTTCTAAAACCCCTGGGAAGGGGGAGATAGAAAGACTATTCAGTACAGCGGAGAGAGTCTATTTGATGGTAAGAGCTATAGGAGCCCTACTTTAGGCTTTTACAGTATAGTAAAAATATATGATATTCGAGAAGAATTGGGAAGCAAGGGAAGGAGAAGTTGTTGTGAATGAATCCGGTCTTGGGAGTAAAGGCGTGCCTTAAGGCAGCGAGGGACGAAAGGATAGAATGATTCTTTGTATGCGCGAGCTGAAATACAGTTAGTTTCATTAGAGCCATTTTCTCACTTAGTTACCAACTTCCAATTCAAGTGCCACCGAATACATGGTAGCTTCAGATGAGATAAACCCCTGAGTCCAACGACGGATCCTAAAGTAATGGTTTCCAATGATCCAAGGTTTTTTTACATGCTGATAATCATTCTTATTCCCTTTCTCCGAGTTGAGGACATTCATTGGCTGCGGTGCCAGTTACACGATCGAACATCAGGCAGTCACTTCACTAACAACTAGAATGATAGCAGAATGGCTTAATGAAACTGCCAAGACTAGAGGGATTGGAATGATTGCAAAACCCTTACTTCAAAGACTTTACGGTTAACTTACCACAATAGGACGAGAGGGAGATGCCTCAGACTAAGAAGAAAGGGCAAAGGAAATGGCCCCGAAAGAAAGGAAAGCTAGGACATGAAGTACATTCCCCCATCAAAGGGGTGGAGCTAGTTAGACCATTACCGAAAGATTCCATTCCAATCCTTAAAAAAAGAAAGAGAATGGAAAAAGCTCGTGACACAAG
Source organism: Nicotiana attenuata (assembly GCF_001879085.1). Classification (NCBI taxonomy): domain Eukaryota; kingdom Viridiplantae; phylum Streptophyta; class Magnoliopsida; order Solanales; family Solanaceae; genus Nicotiana; species Nicotiana attenuata. Next base: position 41,900,951 of record NC_031994.1, on the reverse strand, counting down.
AAGGGCAGGAACCTTAATACCTGAGGAAAGAGATAGAAATGGATTACTTGCTTCTCCAAAGGCCCCACGCGGTTAAGAAGCTGAAAGAGAAGCTACTGGGACTGGGTATGGGCATCCTCACTAACGCTATTTAGTTATTCGGGATCAGAATTCCCACTAGAGAAGACGGGAATTGAGTTATGATTGATGAAAGTCTGCTATGTATTAAGTAGTTAAAAGAGTCTCAATTGACTGGCATCGCCCTTCACTCAAAAATTCCTCAAAGAAAGCAAGCAGCAAGTCAGTCTGCGCATAGCATACTATCTCAGTTATTCTCCTTTCCTTTTACGACCGGTCGAAGGGGAATAGAAAATGTTAGTCAAGGAGTGAAAGCCACTTGACTGTAAGGAGAGGAGCTTAAAACCAATATCTTGGGGAAAGGCCTCTACTCTACGAACCAAGTCTTTCTGACGAGGCACCAGCTTTCTTTTTTGATCCCTGAGTAGCATTTCCTTTCACTGAGGAATGGGCGGATGCTTTAACATAGGCGGATGTGGGACACAGAAAGAATAGATTCAGGTGCTCCTGAGTCAAGAGATTCTTCTCCCTAAGTAGCATTCTTGTAAGTACAGAAGGAATTCTCCTGTCTCTGAAAAGATAAAGCTAAAAGCAATCTCTGGTATAGATATTGATATTGACCCGCCTCTACGGGAGGTGGGTGGGGATCAAGAGAAGCAAGGCCGGGCACATCATACTCTTCAGGGATTGTGTCATGTCAATTTTCATAGTGAATTTCTTGCGTATCCACCCTGAAAGCGAGAGCTCGAGGCGGTGGGAAAGGAGAATCAACAAGATAGGATGCTCTGTCCCAACTAACAAGAGTAGGAAGATTCCAGCTTTGAATCTTGTGCTTGACGGTGATCATTTCTGCCACGTCGTAACAGTCTTTAGTGCTTTCTGTTTCAATGGTTTGGAACCCTTCTTACTTTCTTTATTATATCGGGGAATTTTTTCTCTTGGTCCGCTAACTCCATAAAGGGCTGGTGGGTGGGGGTAGAGCCTCTAGCGCCAATGTCGATGAATCAAAGGTGTCTGTTTATGGTATGGAATAGGAAGAGCAAGAATGGAACCGCTATCGCTTGTCCTATCATCCGCGATGAGCTTCTTTCATTCGTCAGTATGGGGTAGGTAGAGTCCTTTGCTCGTATGCTTGGCATTACTATAGTCGCACCAGTCTTCCTTCCTTTTTAGTGCACATGAAACGGAAACCCTAATAGAGACTACCCACACGGTGATCAAAACTCTTCCTTCTCTGCTTCACTGTCAATTGATTGGCGCATGAACGAGGCTGTAACGGAGCATGTACGCGACGATCAAACACGGCTTTGCCAGCTGCCTGTGATAGGAAAAAGAAAACTTGATCAGATAGTTCGTGCGGGGCATTTCCCACCTCGCCTTTGATCTTTCCCTTGCCGTGTAGGTAAAGCTAGAAGAGCCTCATTGGCCCGACAGCTGACAAGCAAACCTTCCATTCTTATGTTTACATCACTTCTCTCTTTCTCGCATTGACCGGACAAAGGTTTCAAATGAGCATCCCATGGGGCAGCCATAGCTTGAACCTTCCTTCTCGCAGTCAGCTATATAACTCAGGCAGCAAAGGTTCGAGCAGGATGGCGGTTAGTCTTCCTCGTCTCTTTCGGGTGGGCGGCGGGAATAGCTCTTCTAGCATCAGCATGGATTGACCAGAGACTGGGAGTAGTCGTCATCTTTTTCCATAGTAGTCATCCAGCAAGAAAGGGAAAGACCACTTAGCGCAGTGGAATAGGAAAGAGAGCGTCGAGCACAGCTTTCGTGTCACCAGAAATCCTTTTTCGTTTATTGGGAGACTGAATGAAAAAGGCTTTGTCAAGCAGGCATGATTGTCACGTCGATCGACAGTTGAGAAATACTATCTCCGGGGCCCTCACTTTAGGGCTATCTTTCACCGTTGACAGACATGGTTCAACGTGCCAGCTACGCTTCCTCTTCTAGAACAGTGACAGCCTAGTCTGATTCCCCCTTCCGAAAGTGCCACAGCTCCTTCTATCACAACCCCTGAAAACTGGGCATTCGAAGCATCAATCTCATTCTATGCTCTATGCCATCTTCCTTATACTTTGACTATTAATTCATGTGCACAAACCTCCCTCACAAAGGAAAGCGGGAAAGTCATCTTTGCAAACAAAGGCCTTCTTCTTATACTATGGCATCTTGTCCAAAGCGAGCGGTCATGTAAACCCTTTGTCTATTCGGCTCTTTCCTTTAATAAGAACAATCTAAATGTGACACTTTCACGACGAAATACCGGGAATTTTTGATACTAGAGTCCCCCAGGAAATTAAGCCAATGATCGACTGTCCCTGCCCATTCTAACGGGGCATTCTATTCCTTCAAGTCCCACAGCTCTAAATGTGCCTATTCCTTCGACACCTTTCCATGGAAACAGGGGAAAAATGGCTTATTCCGCATCAACCTAAGCCCGCTTATTCCGACTAAGTGATCCATTGGCGAAAAGAGGGCCTTCCTCCTTCTTGCTTGAAGCTCTGTCAAAGAAGCATTCTATTCCGAAAAGGCTTAGGGCTAGGCTAAACCTCCCTCAAAGCCATGAAGTCCCAGAGCTCTTATTCCAAGAACTGGTGATATTCCCTTAACTGCAGATTCAATAGCACCGGTTATGAACCCCAAAAACAACAGGAAAGAGAGCACCGTCTACTCAGACTGTCACACCGGCAACGAGAGCAGTAAGAGCAGATAGTGGAACAGAACTAGCAGCAGATAGGCATTCAGTTAGCTTGAAAACGGACTCGTAGTTAGAAATCAGATGCTTCCTCAACAACTATCTTTAGAATGTCCTATCTCTCTCTTCAACGCTTTAAAACGAGCTAGAAGGCTTCTCTTAAAGCAGAAAAATAGGAGTTATAGTAGTTTCAGCTATTCGA
>NC_031994.1:41890494-41892994 GCF_001879085.1 Nicotiana attenuata | reverse complement strand
CCCTAGCCACAAGTCATCCCCGTATTTTGCCACATACGTCGGTTCGGTCCTCCAAGGCCTGTTAGAGCTCTCTTCAACCTGCTCATGGCTAGATCGATCGGTTTCGGGTCAAATAGGAAGAACTAGAAGATTCCACCTCTGGAAAGCGCCTACACCTAATGGCTTAAGCCGCTGTTCCTATTTCCTCGCTGACCCATCATGCAAAAGGTACGCCGTTAGAGTGAGTGCGCTTTACATAAAGTAAAGGCTCTAAGCTTCGCTCCTTCGACTGATTGTTCGCATCGGATCTCAGGTTCTCTGTTGCACTCCCTAAATAGGGTTCTTTTAACCTTTCCCTCACGGTACTTGTACGTTATCGGTCATTGAGGAATACTTAGGCTTAGAGGGTGGTCCCCCTTTCTCGCATAAAAGCGATCACAATTCGAACACGCCGCATTTTACTGGGAAGGATCGAACCATGGGAACGAACCTACAGCGATATCACCTTCTTTGGCCAGATCTTCCAATCTTTTCACAATTACAGTTCACAGCGCCCGCTCCTTTAAAGGGCGGCGGCTTGAAAGCTTACCTTATTATTTGAGAAAGGTTTGGAACCCTAACCAACGTTTTGGATTTTGGAGTTTTCGCCCCAACCTAGGTTAGGGGGTCGTTAGAGTGTAGCTTGCTGCTGAAAAACATTGCTAGGCTAGTGCGGCTCGCTTCGCTCTTCAAGCTCGCCCCCCCTTACTCAACCTCAACATCTATAAAAAAGCCCTTTCTCCTTTTCTAAATAAGGTAAGCTTTGAATCCGTAGCTTGCTGGTTTTTCCATCATCTAATCCACAACAAATCGAATGAAACCTGGCGAAAAAGAAGTGAACACTTTGCTGAGGAACGAAGCTTCGTGTTTGTTTTTCTTCAAACCCCCAATCCGCTCTCGCTCGCCGCTACTAACGGGGTCTCGGTTGATTTCCCTTCCTTTAGCTACTAAGATGTTTCAGTTCGCTAAGTTTGAAAAGTCCAAAGAGCGCAGACTAGCCACGGAGCTTGGATACGGTTTCCCGATCGGAGATCCATGGATCACAGACGGTATCTCCCCATGGCCTTTCGCCTCTGAAAGCGTCCTTCCTTCTCAATGCCCGGGCATCCATCCAATGCATTCTTTTCGATCTTGTACCCTATGTAGGCTTGCAAAGCATAGGCGTCACAAGCGGTACACTGAACACCAACCCAATCTCGACGAAAAAAAGGAAAAGCAAGTACATCCTTAACGGCCTCTATTCCTGACGTGAACGGCCGCTTTCTTGGAACTAATTCATAGGCACTTTCCATTAGTTAGACTTCACACACTATATAAACAAATAGTTGAAGCGTGCGATAGAAAGCGGAAAAACGAATTGATTGACTATTGAGTGCAAGCCCGTAAATAGACGACTATGGGTAGTTCAGGTGCGCTTAAAGTCAACTACAACTAGAAGGCATGCCGATCTTGCCACCAACAAACCTTTGACTTTGACTGTGAAAAGCGGAAAATAGGCACACAGTAGTTTAGAGTAGAAGGAGTGAAAGCCACTTGACTGTAAGGAGAGGAGCTCTAAGTTGGAATTCAATAGTCTAAGAAATGGTCATCTGTGCGTAACAGCTACTGGTGTCATCACCCTGCAAAGAGGTGGAACCAACCAAGACTGAACACTAGCCCCATTTTGTAGACGGGTTGGGACCGGCCTTCTATCCCGGTGAACAATGTTCCACTGATTAGGCGGGGACAGGATTCGAACCTGCAATCTTCAGGTCATGAGCCTGATGAGTTGACCAATTCCTCTACCCCGCATTCTCTTTCACTTTTGCGACTGTGAACGTGGATGTGGATTTCGAATCCACACAAGGATTTTTCAGTCCCAGCTGAGCTACCTGAACCACTTTGAAATAATGTTTCTCCTTTCTTTATGTAATTTGGCCCGCCCCGGTGATTCTAACGTATGACTGAAGCTCTTCTTGAGGGGACCGCGTGACTTTTTCTCTTTGAAGAAGGGACGAATCTTTCTTCTATATACACATTTGATGTACGAATTAGGGCAAGAAGAATTGCTGCCTTTCAGGCGAGTGAACCAGGTTACCAGGATTCGGACTAGGGAATTGCTTTTTTTCCGAGCACGTAGCTCTATTTCCTGACTGAGGGCGGGAACCTCTTATCTTTAGGTAGGGGTAGCCCACTACTTTTTGAGATCTATCAGCTGCAATCAAGGGCTAGCGGGAACGAGTGCTGTGCTTGCCCCACCGATACCACCATTCATTAACCAGTGAACCAGCCCCTTCTTCAGTTATAGAGAGTTCTTTCTTTAGAACCAGATTCATTCCAGAAAAGAAAAACCGAATTTAGAATTCAGAATCGCGCTTGGAGCCTATCGCTAGAACGAACAACACACCAGCGGGACCAGACTTGCTACGCTATTAGTAGGGCTTGTTGGAGCAAGCAAGAGATCTGTATTTATCCTTAAGGAATAGGAAGCATAACTCACCCT
>NC_031994.1:41886163-41890469 GCF_001879085.1 Nicotiana attenuata | reverse complement strand
TCACCTGACTTCTATATCCCATTATCCATAGATCTCCTTCCTTATCGTTGCCGGTCTAAGCAGAAGGTTGCTAAGTCAGATGTCTGGTGAACACATTCGTAATGAGTATGGGTCTAGTAGGTGTACTAGTAAGGAAGCGAGGTACTGAGTTTAGCGTCGACAAGGCAAGTAGTGGATCTTTATTATCGAATGATATGGGAGACAGTCAAAGCATCAGTCTCAGCATCAACAGAAGAAAAGGACTGACCGACCGCCGTTCAAGAGAGATCCCGAAGGCTCGAACTTTTTGCTAGCTTTGAAAGATGGGCCGAAGGAAAGAGGAAGACCAAACAAAGTCGCGGTCAAAGCAAAGAAAAAGATGCCAAAAAAGATTAACTTTAGCTTCTAGCTCGCTTAGCTTAGTGTAGGTTGCTTGCAAGACTTTCGATAGCTGGCTCGGCGAACGGAATCACCGATCTAGATAGAAGGGTCGTTCACTCCCTATTCTTTGAGAGGTTGCTTGCGACGGTAGCATTAGCTAGGCAATCAAGGCAGGTCGAACAGAGTCAGTCCTAGGGTGAAGATCATCGGATGGAAAAATGGATTGAGCTGGCTAATCACTTGATGACCCGGTGGAGAATGGGAACAGAGAGTCGCTCCCATAAACGAATGAATGGGACTCCTTGGTCCTGATCGAACCAGAGATTCCGACAACCCGGGAATCGGCAGAAAGAGATGGGTCGGATACTGGAATCTGCCCAAAAGTCCTGACTTTTTCGAGGCAGGGCTTCGACCCGTATCTGGCCAACTCCTCGAACTGCTGGGTGCGGCATATTCATGGACTGGCAAAGCGAACTCTCAATTTGATCAGGAGAGCCTAGAGAGCTCTCTATCTTTCCCCAAATTCCGACTAGCGCGGTTCTTTTTCTCGACCAATTTGAATTCCATTTCATTTTTTATTTTAAGTGTTGTAGAGTAGTAAGTAGCTAGGCGGATTTCAGCGCATGCTGCATTGAGAATCTCCAAAGAAATTAGAAGCGCCTATGATAGCGTATGATTATTCCCATTTGTGACCGACGGTTGCTTGCAAGAGGTGGCGATCGGCAGTGTTCCAAAGCGCCATAACGACGTGCGTTAGAGCGTTATGGCAAACGATCCCCATCACCTGTAGTTATGGGGATCGCCTTCGGCTTGCTATACTCTTTCCCTAACGCATGCTGGTTACCATAAAGACACCGAGGGATATCGCATGCGCTAGTTTCGGGGATGTTGTTTACACTACTATTGGTAACAACTCAAAGTGCCGGAACGACTCTAGTGGTGCAAGCGAAGGTTTCAGTCTTGTCGAGCGAAGCAACCACTAGTCGCCCTTAGTGCTCCAAAACACCCTTTCGCTTGCGTGAGCAACGGCCCCTAGCGCCCAGAGCAAGCGCCTTTAGTGTTCCCGACCGCCTGCCTTTCGGCCTTAGCGTTCCAAACAACCAGTAGTGTGACCGATCTGTGTTCAAAACAACCGATGACGCTAGCGACGACTCGTGGGGCCCCCTAACGCCGAACAAAAAGGACTAGTGCTATAACGACTAGTGGTGTTACGGAACAACTACCCGACGAGTGGTAATAAGGACAACGGAAGTAGGTTTGACAGTAGCGTTAGGACGACTGGTTCTCGTAGTTGTATTGCCCTAACGCAACGACTCAAACAACTACGAGTGCTCCCAAGACGATGAGACGCATGCGCTATACCGTCGAGTATTGCTTGCGAAGCAACCGCAACTCGTTGTAGGTCCTCTCCAACCATTACAGTCGAGTAGCTTTCACTCCTTCGCTTGAAATGTGCGGTTGGTTTACCTAACGCATGGCTTCCCCAACGCCAATAGTCGCATGAGTTCTCCTAGGCCATAACCCATGCGTTGAAAGAAACCGCATGATGCGTTCCGGAGTTGCCGTAGTTCCGTTACCGCCTTGTCGTCTTGGGTTGGGAAGGATACGACAGGCTCAATTCAAGGACACTCAATTTCAGGCTTTCGAAGCTCTGACGCTTTCTGTCGCATTTGTTCTCTCTTTTGTTTACCTTTCATTTTCACTTTCTTTTTATAGAATGTAGTGCCCAACAGTTTAAAGGAAGGGGTGAAGTCTCGGGATCCGCTCTAGTCGAGTTGTTAGATGTCTCTCTCCGGAGTCGCTCCTCTATCTTTCGTGAAAGCATACGAGTCGTTATGTTAAGCATCTAATCCTAGTCTTTATGTTATCTGTGTTAGAGGAGTTAGATGTCCCTCATGTTGAACAGTCTGACATCAAGTTGTTAGGACCTTAGTCGCTATGCGAACACTTAACACAAGACTGAAAGCGTTAGTGGTTTATGAATCAGTCATCAAGGATCTTAGCCAAACGGTGACCGGCTACGTAAGCACTTTGGGCGCAGGTTTACTTGACGAATTGTCATAAAGACATCACTCTGCTATATATATAAGAAAATTGGATTATAAAAAAAGATTCAATTAATTAGAAGCATTCGCAGTTTTCAGTTCGTTTGTCATCATCTAAAAGAAAAAGAAAAGAGAAAAGAAAATTTTGAAAGACAAAACTGCTAAGCTATAAGTAGAAGTTGTTGAAGTAGAAAATGCTTGCTGCTCGCTTAGCGCACGGATCATACGCTATCTCATCACTCACTAAGGCTAGCGAAAAGTGATCGAATAAAGCATTTGTTCGTACAGCTCTCGAACCTCACGCTCTATCACGCACGAAAAGAAGCTGACTTCAAAGAAATCGGTCACAAAGCTTATTTTTGCGGGTCAATAAGCTCTCGAAAAGACCTGATCCTTCCCTAACCATGAATCTTGACCCTAGTGAAGGTAGTCGGTGAGAGGAATAGGTGGTTTCCAAAGGATAGAGTTATTCTATATGACGCTCTCTCTGTATTGGATGGATGCCTTAGCTGTGGGATAGAAGGCTTTTCTTTCAAGTCTTCTTTTCTTTGATCGCCTAAGTCCTTGACTTGAACACTTCGCTGAAATCATGTATAAGATCATCCCTTAGTGGACTGATTCAACCTTGTAGCATATCTTGCAGCCCTTAGACCGGTCTCCCCTCATTCATGCCTTCCTTCAAGGCCTATTCTTTTGGATATCCTTGTTTCCTTCTTTCCTGGAACATCCTTTTCTTCTGATTGATGGGACTTCTGTCTGAAATCCCTTGACCTAACCTCTCCTTGACCCGCAGCCAAGTCTTCCCCAACCTCTCTGATGTCTTGGTTAGCTAGCCTGTCATCCACCGCCCCAACTGTTGGTGGTGTCACAGTGACCCTGTTCCATCTGCTTCTTCCTCCTAATGGTTTGGTCCCCCTCTCCCTTGTCAAAGCTTAGTTATCCGTGAATGAGAACTCGTTTTGCTTGTTGGCTGGCTTATGATGGTTTCCTGTCCCAATTCAACATATTCCTTTTTTTGCTCCTGCTTGGTAGCAGGCTTGTGTGCGAGCTTGGTCCGGTTTCGATTCCTAAAGCCCACGGAGAAGGGTGTGGAGCCTCGCTTTCCATGCTGCTCCCCCTGCCAGTGTGTTGGCGTCGATGAAGGTTTAAAGCCTCTTTCCTTCAACACCGAAAAGCTAGTAATTTTATGTGTCTTCTTGAGCGAGTGAAGTGCTTCACGGATGTGGAGCACGAACGCATAAAACTTTTTGCTTTTCCTTTCCCTCCCTCGCTTACAGTTACTTCCAATTCCAACCAATTTCTAGTTAATGCACCCATAAGAACCCGACAATCCCCCGTATGGAGCCACCGTCGTTTCGTCTGGCATGTACTCTCTAGTCACCACTCCTCCGAGTACGACAAAGTGAAAGGAGACAAGACTCACCTCCCCCTACTTTGTCAATCACAGCCGTCTCGTCTATTCTATTCTCGAAAGCGTGTAGACAGAAGGCCCTTTTTTCGGACTGTCTTGTTTTCAGGCCTCCACGGCCGTCCGGGGTTCTCCATTCTCAGAAAGCTTCAACTTTCCCACGTGTGCGCAAGCTTGCGAATAGTTTCTGCGATCACTCTACGTAATTTTATAAACCGGTTTATGCTTGTAGCTACCCCCGGGGGGAATACGTGTAATAGCCCCGCGGGGAACCCCCGCCCGGAGGCGGGAATCTCTTTTAATTTGTCTCTGCGATTGGTCTTTCCTGCAGCTGGACCGCACCTTCGCTTCGCACCTCTGGTTTGTATGCAAAATAAAATATTGAATAAGGGTTTAATAAGGAGATCTCTTAATTACTTGATCAAGGAACAGTGCTTTCGAACATTACTTACGAGAATCTCAATCCTTCTGCCTCCCCTTCTGAAAGGGTAGT
>NC_031994.1:41878663-41881163 GCF_001879085.1 Nicotiana attenuata | reverse complement strand
CTCTGAAGGGAGAGTTGAGCGGAACCAGGCATAAGGAGCAACAATCGCTATTGATAGTTCCCCCGCTAGGGGAACGTCAGGAGGGGGACATGCTCTATGTCCACTGATTCTGTTTAGTACAGTATAGGAAGCCCTTGTTTGAGTGAGAGCTTCTAGAATGCCATTCATTTCGCAATAAGAAACTTTTCCACATAGAGGTTTCAGCTACTTAAAGCGAGAGTGCATCCAAAAATTCGAGAAGAGTGCTCGGCCTTGGTTGAAACAATTATAGGTGTCAATGGACCGATTTCACTAGCAGAGCACTTTCTCCAATGTGCGCAAACAGAGATGCCACTTTCAATGATGGACACCGGCCCTTGTGTTAAAGTAGCATCGAGTTTCGCTTGGAAACCGGCAAGTTTCTAGTTTCCAAATAAGTGGTACCCTTTCTTTAGAGTCCGGTAGGTCAATTAAGTTGCCTAAATCTCTTCCTTATCTGCTGCTCTGTAGCTGCCTTCCTCGCTTCGTCTTCGGCTTTCAGAGTTGTGAACTAACCTCTTCCTTTTACAGCCAGACAACTGGCAGATAAGCTGGGCATCTAAAGAACATAAGATCCGAGCTGCCGCCAGGCATAAAAGTCATATTTGTCAACTAGGGAAATTGGCACAACCAGGCATCTCAAACATTGATAAGGGAAGAATCAGGCTTTCATTAGGATGATATTCCTTTCATCCGAATGGCAAGGCTTGCTAGTTTCCTGAAGTACACTCGCATCTGTCTATCTATGTCATAGTTGCTTGGAAGGAAGGTCTCAGATGTACCTTCGGCATGTAAGAGATTTTCTTTCCTCTATCTATGTCATACTTGGGATTCACTGACAGCCAATTCCAAGTAGATCCTCCCTCCCCCTCGCTCCGCTTCGTTTCGCTCGTTTTCTCTTTCCTTCTGCCTGCAAAAAAAGTTATGAGATTGGTTTTGTGTGCGTTAGCGATCATCAAACCTGTGACATAGATAAGATTTACGTTCATGCAGTTGGAATGCCTGAGACCACTTTTTGCCTTGCTGCTCTTGCTTCTCTGGCTACTGCTCCGGCTAAGGCTTTCTTTCCGCTTTGACTTGCCTTCCTTATCTTTCAATCTGGACTTGCATGTGTTCCGCATATGACTATTTCGAGTGATTGCTGCTATCTGGCTTGAGTTAGACAAGCAGAGAAGGATCTTATGCCACCGGTGACCGGCCTGTCTATCTAGTATCTAGTACTAGGACTAGTAGAGTAGAGGCACTACTGGGCGGGGCTTCCTCGATCACAGCTTCTCGCTTAGCTAACTGCCAGACAAGGATGCAAATCAACTCCTTATATAGAATGCAGATCGACACATTCAATGAAGCAGCCAGTACGGCAGACAAGCTACTTTCTTATTCTAGGACTGGAAGATCCCCTATCTATAAGCATACCCATACCGACAGTTAGACTAGCACTCTCTCCCCAATCAATCGCAGTAACTGGCTGTATAAGAGCTGACTGTCTACTATCTATGTCATGCCTTGGCAGGTGAATATGAGAGAGAGGTTGTAAGTGCATTCTCTCCTTCTCTATCTTATGGAAAGCACTCTTTGAGCATGCTGACAGAATGATTGACACTCACATCTCTCTCATTTCCAGTGATTTCGCTACAGTTTACTAGCGCATTCCTAGACTAAGACTACGGCATTGAAGAAGCAAGCTCACTCTCATTCCAGGAATCAGAGGAACGCATTCTATCCGGTAATGAAGTTAGAAGTTTCCGGCTTGCTTTCTCTCTTCTTTTGCAGTTGGTAGTCTCAGTCAACCTTGTTCCGAGTCTTCACTTCTACTATATCTGCTTATTAGATTGGTAGGTACAGTCTTTCTTCTAGGCTTCTGATTGAAGTTTAAGGTAATGGGAGAGAAGGCAATCGACAGATAACTGGTAAGTAAAGCTATTGACTGGGTTCTCGCTCTATGCCAGTACCAGTAATTTGAAAAAACTATAGACACCTAGCGCATTCACTCGTTTTTTCTTTCTGATAGGCCAACTCAAAGAGGGAAATACAAGGGGCGTTAGCTGTCTTTTTTGCCTCGCCTGCTACTGGGAAGAGAGAGCCACTGTCATTCTTCGCTTCGTTCGAGAATCAACTGCACATGAATAGGCTCTTCCTTACGCCTTCAAGGACGAAGCGGCTTTTTTCAAAAATTTCCGAGAAAATGAAATGAACTTATTTTCATAAGGCAAGAAAGTCGCCTAAGGAAAGTAGAAGTCTATGCACACTAACCGAATCTTTGGGGAAGGATGGTGGGGCAAATTGGCCTTTTCCCTTCTCCTTTCTAAAGCCAAAAAGAATGTCATCATTCTGATCGTGACCTGAAAAAAGAAAGAAGAGAAGGAACTTGGAGTTGGCGCCCACATAACGGATTGCTTGCTTACCAAGCCATCCTGGCTTTTCGCTCCTTTCCTTAGAGTCAAGTGGCTTTCACTCCTCCAGTTCTATTATTATTGACTTG
>NC_031994.1:41871163-41873663 GCF_001879085.1 Nicotiana attenuata | reverse complement strand
CCTACCTTCCTAGCTTTAGTTGCATTAAGGATTGTCTTTCTTTCAGAACCTTATTACTTTTAAGCTGTCTTTTTGCCTGAGGCTTTCACACAAGACTACTTACTCTAGTAGGTTAGTAAGCTACCTCTTCCGCTTTCAGGAAAGGGTAGCTCTGAAGGGAGAGTTGAGCGGAACCAGGCATAAAAAGCAACAATCGCTATTGATAGTTCCCCCGCTAGGGGAACGTCAGGAGGGGGACATGCTCTATGTCCACTGATTCTGTTTAGTACAGTATAGGAAGCCCTTGTTTGAGTGAGAGCTTCTAGAATGCCATTCATTTCGCAATAAGAAACTTTTCCACATAGAGGTTTCAGCTACTTAAAGTGAGAGTGCATCCAAAAATTCGAGAAGAATGCTTGGCCTTGGTTGAAACAATTATAGGTGTCAATGGACCGATTTCACTAGCAGAGCACTTTCTCCAATGTGCGCAAACAGAGATTCCACTTTCAATGATGGACATCGGCCCTTGTGTTTAAAGTAGCATCGAGTTTCACTTGGAAACTGGCAAGTTTCTAGTTTCAAAATAAGTGGTACCCTTTCTTTAGAGTCCGGTAGGTCAATTAAGTTGCCTAAATCTCTTCCTTATCTGCTGCTCTGTAGCTGCCTTCCTCGCTTCGTCTTCGGCTTTCAGAGTTGTGAACTAACCTCTTCCTTTTACAGCCAGACAACTGGCAGATAAGCTGGGCATCTAAAGAACATAAGATCCGAGCTGCCGCCAGGCATAAAAGTCATATTGTCAACTAGGGAAATTGGCACAACCAGGCATCTCAAACATTGATAAGGGAAGAATCAGGCTTTCATTAGGATGATATTCCTTTCATCCGAATGGCAAGGCTTGCTAGTTTCCTGAAGTACACTCGCATCTGTCTATCTATGTCATGGTTGCTTGGAAGGAAGGTCTCAGATGTACCTTCGGCATGTAAGAGATTTTCTTTCCTCTATCTATGTCATACTTGGGATTCACTGACAGCCAATTCCAAGTAGATCCTCCGTTCCCCTCGCTCCACTTTGTTTCGCTCATTTTCTCTTTCTTTCAGCCTACAAAAAAGAAGTTATGAGATTGGTTTTGTGTGCGTTAGCGATCATCAAACCTGTGACATAGATAAGATTTACGTTCATGCAGTTGGAATGCCTGAGACCACTTTTTGCCTTGCTGCTCTTGCTTCTCTGGCTACTGCTCCGGCTAAGGCTTTCTTTCCGCTTTGACTTGCCTTCCTTATCTTTCAATCTGGACTTGCATGTGTTCCGCATATGACTATTTCGAGTGATTGCTGCTATCTGGCTTGAGTTAGACAAGCAGAGAAGGATCTTATGCCACCGGTGACCAGCCTGTCTATCTAGTATCTAGTACTAGGACTAGTAGAGTAGAGGCACTACTGGGCGGGGCTTCCTCGATCACAGCTTCTCGCTTAGCTAACTGCCAGACAAGGATGCAAATCAACTCCTTATATAGAATGCAGATTGACACATTCAATGAAGCAGCTAGTACGGCAGACAAGCTACTTTCTTATTCTAGGAGTGGAAGATCCTCTATCTATTAGCATACCCGTACCGGCAGTTAGACTAGCACTCTCTCCCCAATCAATCGCAGTAACTGGGTGTAAGAGAGCTGATTGTCTACTATCTATGTCATGCCTTGGCAGGTGAATATAAGAGAGAGGCTGTAAGTGCATTCTCTCCTTCTCCATCTTCTGGAAAGCACTCTTTGAGCATGCTGACAGAATGATTGACACTCACATCTCTCTCATTTCCAGTGATTTCGCTACAGTTTACTAGAGCATTCCTAGACTAAGACTACGGCATTGAAGAAGCAAGCTCACTCTCATTCCAGGAATCAGAGGAAGGCATTCTGTCCGGTAATAAAGTTAGAAGTTTCCGGCTTGCTTTCTCTCTTCTCTTGAAGTTGGCAGTCTCAGTCAACCTTGTTCCAGGCCTTCTCTTCTACTCTATCTACTTATTGGATTGGTAGGTACAGTCTTTCTTCTAGGCTTCTGATTGAACTTTAAGGTAATGGGAGAGAAAGAAATCGACAGATAACTGGTAAGTAAAGCTATGGACTGGGTTCTCACTCTAAGCCAGTACCAGTAATTTGAAAAAACGATAGACATCTAGCGCACTCACTCGTTTTTTCTTTCTGATAGGCCAACTCAAAGAGGGAAATGCAAGGGGCGTTAGCGGTCTTTTTTGCCTCGCCTACTACTACGAAGAGAGAGCCGCTATCATTCTTTGCTTCGTTCGAGAATCAACTGCACATGAATAGGCTCTTCCTCACGCCTTCAAGCAGGAAGCGGCTTTTTTCCAAAACTCCCAGGAAAATGAAATGAACTTCTTTTCGTAAGGCAAGAAAGTCGCCTAAGGAAAGTAGAAGTCTATGCACACTAACCGAATCTTTGGGGAAGTGGTGCAAATTGGCATTTTCCCTTCTCCTTTCTAAAGCAAAAAAGAATGTCATCATTCTGAT
>NC_031994.1:41830127-41866063 GCF_001879085.1 Nicotiana attenuata | reverse complement strand
CGGAACGTTGTAGTAACTTAAGGAAAGCTTAAACGAGGTATGTATGGCTAACTTTAATCTTTGTAGAATCATCTCGTTAGTGTCCGTGCATTTGATATGAGTTCCTTGCTTGATCATACTTGAATTGATTGTTCTAATGTGCTGAGGTGAAAGATTATGTTCCCTAGTTGTCTTAGTTGTTTACCATTTCACCACGTTGCTTGAAGTTGTGAATCATGATTGTTTGTTCTCATCCTATTATGTGCACATCATATGTTGGAACTTATCAACATGAAGGATAATATTATATGAACGAATAAATAAGGGGAAGAGTTGAATATTTGAATTGCAACAATGTATCCAAGTGCCAGGAAATAAGCTAATAAAGAGGTGTGTGGTGCCATGTAATGGGAAAGTGGAAAGAAATGTGAACTAAGGAATAACTGAAAGAGGTTATGTCCCAAGTGAGGTGGCTTAGCCGATCAGGCCGAGATCGGACGCCATGCTGTACACATGGTGGCATTTATATTGGGTTCCGGAACATTATTGTGAATATGGATATGTCTCACTTGGGATGGCTTACCCGGTCGGGCCGAGACCGGACTCCGTGTAGAAACACACGGTGGCATTGAGAATTGTGGCACTTGACACTAAAAGACTGTAAATCAAAAGGATGAAAAGACGAAATAAGAAACTATGAAACTCTCACTTTTGTTCTCTTTATTTTTGTGCATCATTGTTTGGTTTACATGACATACTTCTACTTGTACAGTGTTTGATTCTACTTAGAGTAAAGTTTGTTCATACATATTAGTGCTATTCGATGGCACTAACGTCCCTTTTGCCGGGGCGCTACGTCTTTTAATGGATGTAGGTGTTTCTATAGCAGGCAGTGTTGGTCGCAGCTAGTGCCGCATCATCCTTTCAGTTGACTTGGTGAGCCCCACTTCATTTCGGGGTCCTGTTTCATCTGTTAATCGTGTACTTTGTATTTGAGGTATAGCCGGAGCCTTGTTGCCGGCATTTCCATATTATTCTTCAGTTGTATTTAGAGGCTCCCTACACAGCTTGTGGGTAGTGTCGAGTTTTGGAATTAAAATAGAAATATTGATGTTTGGCAATGATGTATAAAACTTGTAATACCTTTAAAATAGTGAATGAAGTTGCTAACGAAAATGAAATGGAAATCGTTAATGACATGTTTATAGAATTTGATTAATGGAGTCCATCTCCTATTTATTCATGAATTAGTTTGGGTAGAATGAGACCTAACAGGCTTGCTCTGTCTCGTTACTCGGTTGAGCGCCGGTCGCGCTCCTTGGATTTTGAGGCATGACAAACTTGGTATGTCTCGGAGCCGTGTCTAGTAGAGTCCTTCTTATCGGTGTGTAGTCGACCACATCTATAAGTTGGAGGCTATTCGGACATTTAGGAATTTCACCCTTCTTTGATACTCCAATCGTGCGATAGAGCTCAAGTTAGGGAGCTGATTTCCTCTCTAAGTCTTATTCTCAAGATTCGTAACCTTTATACTGTAAGGCCCCGTAAATAAATTTGTGCTCAAAACCTAGTAGCTTGTAGTGTCAGGTTCCGAATATGTGTTGGGAATGTGTAAAATTCTTCGTGGCGAGCAAGCTCGCCGCGGTTCGCACCCATTGTGCTGATCTAAGTATTTAAAAATCAAAGAACCAAGTTTTTCCAGAAAAGTGTTATTTTGCGGTCCAGAATGCGGTCGCAAATTTGTATGCGGACCGCATTTCTGCCGGAGATTGAGTCAGTGGTCTGGCTAAAATTAAGGTCAAAATGCGGTCCATTATGCGACCGCATAACTGATATGCGAACCTCATTTCTATCGCAAAGTGAGTCAATGTGTCAGTCAAATTTGAGGTCAAAAATGCGGTGCATTATGCGACCGCAAAATGGGTATACGGACCGCATTTCCGCGGCAGACCCAAACAGTAGGATTGGATTTTTGGAGCACTTTTCGGTCCATTCTGCGGACCGCATTTCATCTCTGCGGTCGCAAAGTGCGACCGCATATCTGACTCGGGTACCTATTTTTCTAAATTTTAAACTCGACCCCCTTTTTAATAAAACACCCCAATCCCTCACTTTAACGAGTTTTCTGAACAAAATAAGAGAGAGGGAAGAGAGGGTTCTTGAGAGAGAAAGCTCATCTTCATCAATTTGATTATTCAAAACCATCCGAGCCGAGAAATTTCAAGTAATTGTCTTCTTCTCCATTCTTGCAGGTAAAATCCCCAACCCTTTTCCATTGAATTTCAGGTTTAAACATAAAGGGGGATTCTCATGCATTAATTCTTGAAAACAAAGTTGAAACATACATGCATGTCTTTTAAAACCTAAAACCTAGTAAGGGAAATAGGGTAGAAGTAGAGGTTTGCAAAAGAAGGGCTGATAACCTAAAAATGTTCGGGTAGTAATTGTGAGCTTCAATTCTAAGAAATATGTGTTAACTTGACTAGATTGACGTTGCTAGACCGTTTGGCGAATTGAAAGTAGAAGTTAAAAGGAAATTCGGCTCCAGGTATGTATGGCTAACTTTAAGTAGAGTCACCTTGTGTGGTGTACGAGTATTTGGTGTGTGTTACTTATGTGGACTATTTGTGAATTTTTGTTGTTTCACGGGTGTTAAGGTAGAATGGCCTATTTCATGAATTCTTGCAATTAATATGCCTTGAACATTGTTGGTTAAACGTTCCGATATGATGGTGTAGATAAATGGCTATAAACTATGTGTGTGTGTAAATGTGTTTATGTGGTAAGGGCTGTGAAGTAAATGATGGAAAGAAGTCGTAATTGATACAAATGAAAACTCTTTGTGAATTGTTATTGTTGTTGTGAAATGATATTCTGGATGGCCTGAAGCCATGTGATTGAACTGTGGACTATTGTTGTTGTGTGAAATGTGATTGTCCGGTGGGATCGGGTTGCGTGCCGCAACACAAAATGATAAATTGTGGGTTGGGGTGATAAGGGTGGCCGAGGTAATGAGGGCCGAAAAGTGATCGAAATCACTATTGAAACGAACGTATGTGAAAGTTGTGAAATCGTTGATGTAATGAAATGATGTTGGAAGGGAAAAAGGAGAGATTGTGAAACTTGTTTGACTTTGGTTGTTCCTTTCATGTGCATTTGATTGTTGATTCTATTACTGTACATTACTTGTGTATTGTTTGAGTTTACATGGGGTAAGGTTTGTTCATACATACCAGTATAATTCAAATGTACTGACGTCCCTTTTGCCGGGGACGCTACATTCGTGTTATGATTGTAGGTAGATCTATAGCAAGTGCTCCAGTCCACCGTCCATAGCACTTCTTCACATTCCGTCAGCTGAATTGGTGACCCCCTTTTCTCTCGGGGCCCTGCGTGGCTCATGCCGCTTTTATTCCGGAGTCTTATTTTGGCATTTGTGTAAGGTATAGCCGGAGCCTTGTTACCGGCAAGTATTGTATCATCCTTTTGTATCCATAGAGGCTCTGTAGACACAATGTGGGTGGTGTACATATGTATTTTGGGTAAGTAATGGTACGGTTCGGAATCGTGATCCACGTTGGTAAATGTTGTAAGTATTTGGTATCATATGATGGTAATGATAAAAAGTAGAAATGAATTCAAGTTGTAAGTTTATGCTTAAGTTATAATGGCTATTTCATAGGAATAATGTATATTGAAATCACGTGGTAACGCGTGGGATAGGAAAGGAAATTCCAGGTCCGCTTGACTAGGGTCCTCCGGTTGAGCGCCAGTCGCGTCCCTCGGTTTTGAGGCGTGACAGATTCCATAATCCACGAATTTGAAGCGTGTAAGGAGGGATTGATCCCAGCATTGAGTCCGAGTGGATTGCCCAAGGACTTGTTAGGAGAATGTATTGAGCTGTGGAGGGATTGGTAAAACCTATCGCTAAGAGGAGAGTGTCCTTGTCCCTATTGATGACTCTGCACCATCAGATCATGTAGTATATCAGTATGTCACCTACGTACGTTAGGGATGTGGAGTCGAGGAGTATCAATTAAGCTATTGCCCTACCAACCTAAAGTCATTAAGTGAGTCAAATCAAAATTTATACTCATTGTATATGTACATCCATATTGAAGAGTTCTCATAAACATGGTCTTAACAAGATGTTGAATAACAAAACACTGCGTGTATCGGCTCTTTGAATGAGACGCATTATTCGTGAATCCACTCTATTACAAATCCTCTTATTTACATTCTTGTGGAATTAGGTTCTATAATCGTGTCCTTAAAAGGAGTTATGACTCTGGGATTAATACTACCCACTTTCTTTTCCTAAATTCTCAACAAGGGACTATACCTGATGAATTTCTTACAGAATCTTTCTATTTAAATGGACAACATCTACTCGCTTGTGCCTATACATGCACCATCGTAAAGTTTACCTATGTGGTGTCAAGTTCCATGCAAAGCATCCCAGCGTTGCGATCTTTCTCGAGTCACTCTTTTACTCAGTTGTGTATTATGGCTTATATGGTTTGAACAGTCAATCTACTCTTTTGCGAATATCATCATGAAAGCTTCTCACTGTCTAGTAACACAAGAGCATACCTTAACACCTCACATGAGTGCTTGTCAATCGAAATGGTCAGTGTGTGCATAAAGTCTCTCTGAAAATTGGGATCCTCACATCCATGTCATAGGAAGATCTTGTGTTGCTATAACTTTCGTGTCCACTTGGGATATCCCGCAGTAAGTAGCTCACTTTGTCATAGTATTGTGGTTGCTCGTGGCATGGTCGTATATTGCAGTTGGGAGATAATGTAGCAGAAGCATGTCCAACTTATAATAAATGTTTATTTTCTCTTTACACCTCCATAACAGGTGTTAATTGTGTTCTTTAGTTAGTGAATTCATTGTGCTAGTTTCCCCACACTTGTCGATAACCATGAGAGAACATATCCTTCTATGAGTCATTGTAACACTTCCTTTCTCAAAAGGACCCTTACTAGGCTCTCTGTCAAGACCAAGCACACCTTTGGGGGTTATTATAGCACAACGCCTGTTTCTCATGTTTTTCTGTCTGTCATTAGCATCTGGGTAGTTCTCAAGTCAAAATCCATGGAGAACTCATTATGCACATCTGCAAACCTTCCATGATCGTTTTATACTATCTCGTTGGGTTCCCACCTCACTTCAAGTTCATCAAGGATTGATAGCATGTCGCAATTGCTGAGATTGAATGATCCCCTTTCAACAATGGATTATATACACATGTGCTAGTTCAACGATCTGCTAATCAGTGTAACTCTCGCCTTTGGTTTTGGGTTGACCAAGGAGCAATACACCTTGTAACACATTCGTATGCCAAATCTTTTCTCTCAATCAAGTGTTATTGCTTCTCCCAATTTGGCTTGTAATAGCTGGTTGTGTAGAAGTGTGTTGTAATGCTTCATTATGAAGTTGAGTTGCTAAACACAATTGGATTTTTGAATTCTAGAGCTATACATCACGTGAATTCATACATAGATCTTCTTTCAAAAAAAAATATAGCTTCTCGTAATCGCTTTATATTACCACCATTCCTAGTAGTTACAATGTAAAGGTTACTTCCATAAGGCTCTCTCACTTTCTTTTAAATTGTCTTGCATCATGTGTTGTTCACCCATAATCTTCAATGCGATATTATCTCAATGTCTCGACTAGTTATCCAACTATATGATCTGATTTAATTAATCTCACTTTTATGTACTCCACAAGCACCCTGAGAGTGGGCAAATTTCTCCTTTCCTACAGACTTCTAATGTCTTCAACTTGTTTTAAACTCGTTGGTTCCAAATGGTGCTCATTAGTTTTGCTACCCTACTATCTATTTCATCTGATAACTCTCATTGTAAAATTCGTTGATGTTTCATGGCATCAAAGAGGAAGTCATATAGCATTAAGGATGGGGACATGTTCCTTTTGTTAGGATAAAAAGTTATTGCTCGCACTCCTTATGAGATGTTCTCCTAAACAATCATCTACCTGCTCCACTTGTCCATGTGACTAGATAACCTAGGTTAATTTTCCCCGATAAATGCGTTAAGACGTCTCATTCTTTCAAACTTATCCAGTGGGCACTTTGAGGCCTTGTTTTTATACTAAATCGTAATGGTTTTAAGTACTTTCTTTCCATTGTTGATGATTTTCTAGGACTACGAGGGCTTGTCTCATGGGTTTCAAAAGTAATGATCATCCTTAAAGTTCAAGCTGAAATTGCCCTGATTTCAAACCGAAGTGTGTCCCCTTTTCAAAAGTCTTAAATGGGTCAGATTGGATGGGTTATGTGGCCTTCTGCTCACTCGGCTTCTAGGATTATTGACAATGTCATTGTCATGTGCGGGAAATTTTGCTACCCCTGACATTCCACCTCCTTAAGAAGGATATGAGTTTTAATTGTCTTTCTTCCCGGAGCATTACATCAACCATTGGAACTCCTCTAACCAATACATGATTTCACCCCTATGGTAGGATGTCCTATGCTATGTGGTTTCACTCGTGAAAGGTTAGATTAGATGCCTTCAGATTTTTGCACATATCATGAGCATATTGATTTGGAAGACCAGTTGTTGTATCTTTAGTTTTCTCATATAGAGTCGATTATCAGGAAAGGTTAGGCTGTTTGCAATAAGATAGTCTCATAGGTGTTCAACTTCTTTTCGTCCTCATGGGCTTGTGGCATAGATTCCTTGTGTCAGTTAATGTTAAGAGTGTAACTCAACTCATGTATTTGAAACCCATATCGCATTCAAGGTGCCAGAGTATTCTCATTCTTGATAAATTGACTTTTCCTATACTCCAGGAGACGACTGGGTCACGTACTTGAATATTCCTCCTTAATGGTTCCTATTGCCAATGTACGAGTTACCCATATGCCTTATTTGTCTAATAATTGATGTAGTCACCGGACTAAACCATGTCAGCATCATTAATAGAAATCCTCGTGTCTCTTAGTATGTAACCTCATGAAATACTCTGCTCAGCGCATAAATGGATTCCTGAATAATTCCAGCCCAATCTTGGATTCCGTTGCTCCTCATTGCATTAAATCTATTGGATATTGAAGTTCAACATGTCAAAGAGGGAACATACCCGTGTGATCACATATAATCGATAGGTAACTTTATGGTCAATTCATGATAGCACATCTTAGATTAACTGTCGAAAGTCATCAAGGGTTTAGTGTGAGGGTTCGCCTAGAGATTTAGAGTTTAAAAGGGTGACAGGTTATTCTCAATATTTTCCCCTGAAGATGTTATGTGAGTTGATAATAAAGGTTGCATAGGTATATTCCACGTTAGGCCGCACTAGGAGTATGAAGTTTTCCCATGGTTGTTCGCCATATATTTTGTGAATTCACATGTCTATGTCTAAGAAGGTAGGTGGAGATCATTTGTGTATCATCCTGGTGTGAATTATTGAAGGTGAATGTTGATGGATAGTTAGCTTATGTGAGGTGTGTAGCTGTCATCCTTGTTGGATAAGTTTAGGGATTGGGATTGCTTCCGTGAATGTGTTATGGCAAAGCTTCTGAGTCAAGGAGGCCACCTTGAGGGCCGAAAGTGTCGTGGAAGGAAAATATTTTCGCTTGATTGTATATCAATAAGCTTTGACTTGAAAGATAGTTTTAGGTGTTATAATCTAAAAATTTGGAGTCCATGTTCAGGTGTCGGTATGATAATGTAGTGCTTGTAATGTTGAGGCTCATGTTATTGATATATATATTGTGGTGCTTTGTCGAGTTATGGATGTGTTTTTAGTATGGTTTTGGTGGTTCTCTGGCAAATGGATAGGCCAAGTTACAAAGGAGACTCTGCCGAAATTTCTGAAAAATTTAGGAGTCAGTCAAAACTTAGGGACTTGAGGTAGGTGAGAAAAGAGATTTATTATATTAAGCGTTTAAGTCGGACTCTACTCCTCATTCGAGGACGAATGATCCTAGGGGGGGGGAATGTAAGGCCCCGGAAAATTTTGCTGAGTAATCAAGGATTTCGTGGTCCCACGTAGGCTAATTATAATATTTTATGTGCTATTAACATGGTGGGCATCAATTGGGTTTGGTAAACAAGTGTATGAGTCATATATTTTGTAAGGTGGGGTCCAAGGAGGGGCCTAAGTGTAAGCCAAATGGGAAAATTTTCATATAGGCTAAGATTCCAAAGGTACTTGCATTAGTCCACACTTTGAACGAGAATATCTAAACATGTATAAGGTTTTATGTGATGAATAACCTATCAAGTGAAAGGTTATTGAGTCTAGTTTCCAACGCTTCAAATTGTTCGTCATTTGGACATTCCTATACAAAGTTATGATCAAATTACCAAAGGCTGGAAAAATGCGATCCCATGTCGAATCTGCAATCGCATTTCTGTCGCACTTTTGACTTTGGGATCGCATTTCTGTCGCAAATTGGGCCAGTGTTGCCCAATTTTGGGCACCTATTTGCGGTGCATTATGCGGCCCACATTCTTGTTTTGCGGTCCATTCTGCGATCGCAGACCCGGTTTCGGAGGGTTATTTTTCCTATTTTTATAACCCGACCCCATTTTAATATATAGGCTTTGGGTTCATTTTGGGGTCATTTTCAAATGATTTTAGAGAGAGAAGAGAGCATATAGAGAGAGAGAAAGGAGGGACCTAGCTTCATAATCACCCATTTCTTGCTCAAGTCTTCAAGAATCAAGAACCCAATCACATGTTCTTCATCTAAGAGGTAAAGTTCTATACATTAGACTTTAATCTCGAGTTTGGGGTATAAGATGGGTTATTGAGGTAAGATTCTTGGGTGTAATAGTATTATGTATACATGCATATACCAATTAGGTTTGTGGGAAGATAGTTGAACATAAATAAGTAAAGATTGGGTTGGGAAATGAAGGAAATCTTGTAAAAGAGATTTGAAATCAAGATGCACAACTAGTATTTGATAAAATGCTCAAATCAGCTGAAACTATGAATACCTTCCTAAATTGTGTTCAATTTTGTTATGTCTCAAAGTAGATTGGGATTGCTAGAATTTCCGGAATGTTGTAGTAACTTAAGGAAAGCTTAAACGGGATATGTATGGCTAACTTTAAACTTTGTAGAATCATCTCGTTAGTGTCCGTGCATTTGATATGAGTTCCTTGCTTGATCATACTTGAATTGATTGTTCTAATGTGCTGAGGAGAACGATTATGTTCCCTTGTTGTCTTAGTTGTTTACCATTTCACCATGTTGCTTGAAGTTGTGAATCATGATTGTTTGTTCTCATCCTATTATGTGCACAATTCATCATATGTTGGAACTTATCAACATGAAGGATAATATTATATGAACGAATAAATAAGGGAAGACTTGAATATTTGAATTGCAACAATGTATCCAAGTGCCAGGAAATAAGCTAATAAAGAGGTGTGTAGTGCCATGTAATGGGAAAGTGGAAACAAATGTGAACTAAGGAATAACTGAAAGAGGTTATGTCCCAAGTGAGATGGCTTAGCCGATCGGGCCGAGATAGGACGCCATGCTGTACACATGGTGGCATTTATATTGGGTTCCGGAACATTATTGTAAATATGGATATGTCTCACTTGGGATGGCTTAGCCGGTCGGGCCGAGACCGGACTCCGTGTAAAAAGACACGGTGGCATTAAGAATTGTGGCACTTGACACTAAAAGACTGTAAATCAAAAGGATGAAAAGACGAAATAGGAAACTATGAAACTCTCACCTGTGTTCTCTGTATTTTTGTGCATCATTGTTTGGTTTCCATGACTGACTTCTACTTGTACAGTGTTTGATTCTACATAGAGTAAAGTTTGTTCATACATACTAGTGCTATTCGATGGCACTAACGTCCCTTTTGCCGGGGCGCTACGTCTTTTAATGGATGTAGGTGTTTCTATAGCAGGCAGTGTTGGTTGCACCTAGTGCCGCATCATCATTTCAGTTGACTTGGTGAGCCCCACATCATTTCGGGGTCCTGTTTCATCTGCTAATCATGTACTTTGTATTTGAGGTATAGCCGTAGCCTTGTTGCCGGCATTTCCATATTATTCTTCAGTTGTATTTAGAGGCTCCGTAGAGAGGTTGTGGGTAGTGTCGGGTTTTGGAATTAAAATAGAAATATTGATGTTTGGCAATGATGTGTAAAACTTGTAATACCTTTAAAATTGTGAATGAAGTTGCTAATAAAAATGAAATGGAAATCGTTAATGACATGTTTATAGAATTTGATTAATGGAGTCCATCTCCTATTTATTCATGAATTCGTTTGGGTAGAATGAAACCTAACAGGCTTGCTCAGTCGGGTTTACTCGGTTGAGCGCCGGTCGCGCTCCTTGGATTTTGGGGCGTGACACCAAGGTAGCCCGATACTTTCGACACAAGTCGAGCACAACCCTATCAAGGGGGCCCAGCGTAAAGGGATATGTGTATACGTTCAGAAACCCCTCGGCATGATACATGATGCTCTCTTTAGGGGAAGGTACCTGCAGTACCACCTTTTCCCCCCATCCACAATCTATCCTCACTGACTCAAGGTGCCTCTCTCCTATTAAGGAAATAAACTTCGAGGCATACTCCCAATGACCCTGAACATTAGGAGGTTTTTCCGACAAAAAGTCCCGCATCAAAACAAAATGCCCCGAGTTTGGCTCGCCTGACACCGATGGTGCACCATCAACCAAGCGGGAACTAGAGGCGGAATTTCCTCATCCTTGCCGAACTGATCCCGGCATAAAAGCCATAATTATGGTAAAATCAGAAAATTAGGGCGGGAATTTAAGCAAGGGATTCAAAGTTAAAATAGTGAAGGACCTAATGCAGGAAAGAAGAACTCTGTAAAGGAGGATAACTACTCAGAATAGCGGGATCCTCAAAAGAGGGAAGACAAGCCCACATATATAGAGAAATCGACGACTGTCCGCCTGCCTCAAAGGCCAATCAAAAATATTGACTAAGCCATTATGACTTTGGGAAGATGTACCGGCGCAATCGCCTCAGTCGTTTCATAACCATGTCATACAATTAACGTTGTCGTACGGCATTTCGGGGATCAAAGACCCCCGCATCAACAAGCCTCGAGATGGTACCCGATCTCGAGGACCTCAGTCAAGAAGAAGATAGGCTCTAAGGAGCCATTGATATCATTACAAGCCTCGAGGTGGCACCCGATCTCGAGGACCTCTGTCAAAAAGAAGATAAGCTCTAAAAACCTACTCATATGGGCTTGACCTCGAGGTGGTGCCTTACCTCGAGGATTTCTGCTATTGCAAGTGCGGGTCATTTACCCGATCCTCCGGCCGTCAAGATACCTGAGCCCGAGCCAATTTTCGATCAAAATCTACTAATAAAACCTTAGGGCTATTTCTCGCCTTCGGGTCGAGTTAAACGTCCTCTCGGTTACATTAATCCAGGGGCTATCCGAATCCAGGCGAACCCTCATCCGGGATCTATTTGTAATGCCTTAAGGTTATCTTCGCTCTAAGTTCAAAACAGGTTTTCCGGACGCCCGAGCTTGAGCGAACTCTCACTCGGGTACTACTTTCGAAAGCCTAAATGATATCTTTATTCTAAGACGTACGAGCAAGTTCCCCCTCGGGAACTATTGACGGGGTCTGAAAGGCTAAGTTTGTTCTATAAATTCGAAGCCCTATTCTCACTTGGGGGTCCCGGCGGCCTAAGCTTGTATCAATCCAACTTGGGCTCAGTCTGAGGAATGACAAAGGGCTCCATGGGATACCGTATTGACCAATCAGGAGCCGGGGAAATACCTACACCCGAGCCCGGTATTCGGACCGGTCGGTGAAGTTGTGCATTCAGATTTTTCTCAAACGTAAATAAAGGGAAATCCAGCATAAATCAAAGACAAATTGAAGAAACCTCTTTGCATTAATAAATGATGATTACAAAAAGCCCGTGAAGGGACCGTACACATGACTACAAAAGCCCACGAAGGGTCTTTACACAGAAACAAAGAAGCAAAAGTAACAGCTAAAAGTCTAATCTACTCTCGGGGTACATCTTCGGGAGCAATGCCTTCGAGAATCATTTCGTCGGGCCTCCACCTCGACCTTCCAATCGGCATCTTCAAAGATGAGGAAGAAGTAGAAAACGATGAAGAAGCAGAAAAAGATGAAGAAGGGGCCATAGCTCGCCAAAAAGCAGAAGCTCTTAGTAGGCTGAGAAAATTGCAGCCCGATAGAGGACTTGGCGAGCGCAGGCCTTGCCGGCACGGCTACTTTGAGTCCACTTCTTGAAACATTGTGCCATGCAGGTTAGTAGCTGGCAGCGCCACTTCACTCCACGAAAAGAAAAAGGGGTGAAGCGTCACACCAACTCGAAGTAGAGTGGTGAGCAGCTGTGTAAAGTTCGAACATCCTCCGGAGCAGCAGTGTAAAGTTTGAATATCTTCCTGAGTAGGAGAAAATACCCCCCCCATTAATCTCGAGCCAATGACAACAGCAGTAACAACTAAAACAACAACAACAAACCAGTGCGATCCCACTCAGTGGGGGAAAGCTCTGAAAAAGAGCCATAACACGACTAGCAAGAACACTATCGTATGACCTTGCGGCCACAAGCTTTAAACATGAGAAATAAAATTGGATGAAGATAAAGAGAAGTAAGGAGCCAAAGGGTGTTGAAGGATGACTGAATAAAGTTTTGATTCAAGAAAGCTTCTAATTATAGAAAGGAGGAAGCGTAACCAACAACGCAATCAATGCCTCTAGGAAACGTGCCGACGGCACAATCAATGTCTTGGGAGAACAGATCGACAGGTGCAATCAATGCGTTTTGGGAAACGGACCGGCGACGATATCATCACTTTGGAGAATGTAAACCGGCAGTACATTGAATGGTTCTGGAAAGATGAATCGATGGGGCGCTTTAGTTATCGCGAAGGCTTACGTCATAAGCATGACATCATTGCAAGAGGCTCAGGGAGATCAGCGTCAAAATCATTTCTTATAATTTTAATCTAAGAAACGCGGGGACTATCTGTATACGGTAAAAATCAATGGTCCGATTTTAACTAGTTTTTGATTAGTTCTTATTAGTTTTGATTAGTTCTTATAAGTTAAAATTTCTAACCCTTGAAGTTGAGATTAAAATTCTCTTCAAAAATTGCCTCCCACAAGTTCTAGGTCTGAAAAATAGAATAATATAAGCTAATCCCAAAATCTCCTATTTTTACCAAGTTGCAGATGTCCCAATTGCAAACTCCTGTTTGAAATTGTGATCTTCGCAAAAGCAAACCGCTGATCACAAATGTGAACCATCCCCTGATCAACTTATCTCACAATTGTGAATGAGGTATTGTAATAGCGGTCATCACAAATGCAACCAAAACCTTTCCTCACAAAAGCAAGCCGAACTTCGCAAATGCGAAGCTGCCCAATCCTCCCCAATATCGCTAATGTAAGCTAACACTCCAAATTGTGTGGCTCACATTTTCAAACAGGCCATCACCGATGCGATGTCTGCAGTACCAGTAATGTCCAACTCAACAAAATTAGTCTGAAATCAATCTGACACTGACTCGAGCCCATCTAGCCCCTCGGGCCCCATTCCAATATTCACATCAGTACATAAACCTTATACAAACTCGCTCGTAAGCTCAAAACATCAAAATAACATCTGCAATGAAGATTCAGGCATCAAAACTCAAAGATTTCAAGGTTCATAAACACATTTTTCCAACTTTTCACAATAATAATCGAAATGGCCTAGGTCACCCGGGACCCAACCCTACGTATGTACACATCAAAATAATCATACAAACTTATCGAAATCTCTAAAAC
Organism: Nicotiana attenuata; assembly: GCF_001879085.1. Lineage (NCBI taxonomy): Eukaryota > Viridiplantae > Streptophyta > Magnoliopsida > Solanales > Solanaceae > Nicotiana > Nicotiana attenuata. Next base: position 41,852,273 of record NC_031994.1, on the reverse strand, counting down.
ACCGATTCGAGATTGATTACCAAGGTCATTGATTGTGGGCAACTCTAACTATTTTAAGTTTTAAAATCAAGTTTTCTTTTAAAAAAATCACATTTATACTTTTCAAAACTCAAAATGAACCATACATGTAAGTCATAAATCATCAAACTAGATTATTCAAAGTCTTAAAGCATGAAATGGAAAGCTGGAACTCAAAACAACCTATCAGGTCATTATAATATTCCTAATTCGTAAATAAACCTAGTTATCTAATTAATTATGAGTGTGCTCTAATACTAATTGATTGATTGATTATGTCATATGTAGTGGAAGCAACTCTAGTTTCTACTCACATATAAATTAAATAACTAGCTTATGTGGGATTTCACGGGTTACCTCATTAAGTGTAAATAAAGATTATGTATCACGCAAGCCTCCAGTTCTATAATATCTCAATGAAATCTCCATCTCAACACTATCATGATCGTTGAATGTTCCATGATCTTCTACTTTGTTATCAAACAATATCCTAATAGTTATATTTTTGTGTGGGCAAACTTTTCTAGGAAAAATGGTGCCAAAATTCGGCCATCTTGCTAGACCCTCCTCTACGTGGAAAATACCATGTATTTATAGCACATGTTTGAATGGTTAAAATCTTTTCCAAAACCTGTTGGATTTTTTTTCTACCAAGAAAAGAATTTAATTTATTTCCTATTATTTAGGTATAACAGAGACCATAGAGTTTATTTAATAAGCCTTCCTATTATAGAATTAATTCTAAAAATTTAAAAATAATATCTGCCATACTAAATACAAATTATTCCAGTAAAAATAATAATTGCACTCCTTATTTTAATTTTAAAGTTCCTTCGTTAAATCTTATTTGACTCACCATGTTAATATCCAAATGCTAATCAATTATATTAAATTAATGTCAATTTATTGTATTGATCATTTTCTTTAGAGTTTCTATTTCATGGTTTTAGATACTTAATCAACCAACAAGGTATACACATGAGAACTTATAAGCTTTCAGAAAAGTGTATCATCAATCTCAAAACAATGACGTAGATGCCATCAACTAACTGTTATTTCACCAATGTATCATATTATTATCCAATTTATCTAGCACATTGACCCACAAAAGAATCTATCACGACCCAAAATTCATCTAATCATGATCGAACCTAACCCAGCCCGTTGGGTAAGGCAAGTAACAGTGAACACAACACTACTAAAATAAAAGTGGTGAACAAATGACATAACTGAAGTCCGTACAATAACCCAAGGATTTGGTAGTACAAGTCATGAGCCACTAAGACTTAGATTTACAAAGCTTGTTAGAAAATAAATACAAAATCTATTTATAATGTACATAAACAGAACATGAATCTAAAGCTACCGAGGATAACTGCTAGCTACACCCGGAAGGCAGGTATATCTTCAGTGCCATCACCTGTCAACCACAACAACCCAGCTCCAAGATTTGCACGCAAGGTGCACAGGGGTAGTATGAGTACAACCGACCCCATGTACTCAGCAAGTATCATAACTAACCTCGGAGAGGTAATAGAAGCAAGAATTATAAATGACACTCGCTAATCACCCGCACCAGTTCATAAATTCAACAAGTACAGAACAATACTATGATCAAATCATGAAATCTCAGATAAAACCATCTTGTTATACACAATTTTCTTAACGTACTCTGCTCAGTAAACAATCCATCATATAAGGAAGATATGCAAATAAATTGGTAAAAAACAAAGAAATTGCAAGTAAAGATTAAATGCAATAACCAGCTATCAATTCGTTGCGGAGCGCAACCCGATGCAAACAGAAACCATATCACAGCTCTAAGTGGATATTTGGTTTGGATCCTCAAGGGCTCGGGTATGTTTCTGGCGCGTTTCAGATTGGATTGAACTCATTTTGGGTTGCTTGCATGTTGGTGTTGCAGTTATCACAATTGTGAGCACCAGAGAGCAGTGGGGGAGCAAGTATTGCAATTGCAATGCCCCACTCGCAATTGCAAGGAGTAGGCTAGCAGGTAGGATCGCATCTGTGACAATTTAGTCGCATTTGCGATGGAAGCAGGCTTCGCGATTTGCGAAGCCATTGTCGCATTTGCGACTTCCCCTTAAGCTGCCAGCGGCCACAATTGCGAGGATTTCATCATAATTGTGAACCCAATGTTGCAATTGCGACATCTGCAACTGAACAAAGGGCAGGAAAGTCCGGATTTCACCTCATTTCTCTAATTTTAGAATTCTAGACTCGGTAGGAAGCAATTTGGAGAGGGAACTTTCACGTACAATTAACGATTAAGTAGTTTTTATCAATTTTCAACTATATTTCATGATTTCATATGATATTTTACATCAAATTTATGGGAATCAAAGGGAAATTTTGGAACTTTTTTGCTATGTTTTGAAAAAATAAAAAAATTTCAATTTGCGAGTCGAATTCACTCGGATTTGAAAGCAAAACAAATATATAAACTCGTAGGGTTATGGTTAGTCAAGATCTACCCTTGGATTCAGGTGTTAATAAACATGTTTGTGTAGAAGGAATGTGGCAGGTGAGAGATTTGTGAATCGCATTCGTGATAGTGGCGATTGTGTTCGCGAAGTGATAGAAGAGGTTGGGTAGCAGGCTTTCGCGTTCACAACCGTGGATCTCTTTCACGGTGTTGTGAGACCCGATGGTCTTCGCATTCGTAGGATGTTGATCTCATTCGGGAAGAGACTATTGAGGCAAGGCAGAGTTTGCATCGCGATCGCGAGTATACTATTGCGATCGCATAGGGTACCACGGAGCAAAGCATATAAATACTCTTTTTTGGACCTTGAGCTCATTTTATCACATTTTTAGTTTTGGATCTCGTATTTGAGACATTTTGGAGAGGATTTACACCATATGGACAGGGGTATGTAATTTCTATTCGGAATTGATTATACTACATGATTCAATCTTTGCTTTTGGTATTTAATTGATGAATTTAAAAGGGAAACTGCGGGTTTTTGTCTAAACTTTTCTAAAGTGAATAATTGGGTTTGAACATCTATTCGGAGTCAAATTTAAGCAAAATTAGTATGGTTGGACTCGTATTCAAATGGGCTGTCGGAATTTGTGAGTTTTGTCGAATTCTGGGGTGCAAGCCCGGGTTGACTTTTTTGAGTATTTGATTAATTTTCGACCCTAATCATTTGGGTTTGTTTTCTTTGGTATTATCTGATGATTTTGATTTTCCTTTGGCTAGTTTCGAGTCCTTCAGAGGTCAATCCACGCGGGATGATTTTTCTAAAGTATTTTTGGCTTTCTCAATATTTGATTTGGCTAGCTTGAGATAAGTATCTTACCTAAAATTGGTTGAGGCACTAGTTGCTTGAGTTATTTGTTATAGCTACGTGCTATGGGTGCACATATGTGTGCGGATTGAGCCCATGTGAGAGAATCAAGGTATTTATCCATGCTCGGGGTAGTGCTTAAGATATGACATGCCTTGAATTGATTGTTAAGCTTTAAGCTTTGATGTTTTTCTTATAGTTATAACCATGTTGTGAGCTATTTTATCCATGTTTTGAGGTTACATAGAGGCTAATCTCCCGATTGAACTTGATATTTACTATTTCCGGGATGAACTTGCCGATTTGGGCTCTGATAGCACACATTGCACATGCATACACTGTAGCATGTCACATACACCAGTCCAGGAGCATGAAATATGATTTTCATAGATCATATACATGTGTTTCTTGTATATTTGCTTTTGTGTGATAGGATTTGGACATGATGCATGTGACCACGCTGAGCGGATTGTGTTGTTATGCCTGTGACCATGTTGGGCGATTATGCTGTTATGCCAGTGACCACACTGGGCGTATTGTGTTGTTATGCTTGTGACCATGCCGGGCGGATTGTGTTGTTATGCGTGTGACCATGACGGGCGTGTCACGACCCAAATCTAAACATGTCTTGATGGTGCCTATGACAGTACTAGGCAAGCCAGCAACCACAATAACTACACATTATAAACTAGAAGCATGATATATTAAGTTTGACAGTGAAAAATCTCATAAACAACCGATAAAAATAACTGCTACTCAACTAAAAAATCTCCAAAAATCCGGGTGTCACCAAGTACACAAGCTACTAACTGTCATTACAGTTAAAACTTCTAATACAACCGTCTGGAAATATAGAAAAACATTAAATAAACTGAAAAGAAGGAGAGTCGAGGTCTGCGGACGCCATAGCAGCTACCTCAATAGTCTTCAAGCAGATACTGCTCCAAGTCTAGCTACCACTGAGTCCTAATGTAACTTCATTTGAACATGAAGTGCAGAGTGTAGTATGAGTACAACTGACCCAATATTCTCAATAAGTAACAAGGCTAACCTTCCGTTGAAAGCAGTAACGAGCTCATAAAGGTACAGTCCAAATCTAGATAATAATTGTACTGATATAACAGTGAAATGACAGCAATAACTCAATGAAATACCATAATTAGTTTGTACACAGTACAAAAACGTCGACATGTGTTCAAGTTTAACAGTTTAAGCTCAACACTGATAAAATATGCCAGGTATAACTGATATGAGGAATGTTACATCGCCATGTCCACATGTCAAATGTGCATGTCACATGTAATGCATCAGAGTGATAAAATCTTGTACTCCCACTCTCAGAGTACTCAATCTCATTGTTTCACACTCCCCACTTATCACTCTCAATCACACTACTGGTATGTCAGCCTATGGAGGGGCGGATCCTGCCCAAGCGCTAATTTAAGCCAACATGATCAATTGTGGCGTGCAGCCCGATCCCATCATGAATCAATTGAACCTGCTGCGATGTGCAGCCTGATCCCATAATGAATCAATAAAACCTGTTGTAGCATGCAGCCCAATTCCATAATGAATCAATAAAACTTGTTGTGGTGTGCAATTCGATCCCATCACGAATCAATAAAACTTGCTGCGGCGTACAACCCGATCCCATATATATCACTCACAGTCTCTCCCTCAGGCCCCAACTAAGTACTCAATCTCTCCAATCTCTCGGGATCACAAATCTCATGCCAATTTGCCCAAACAATGATAACATGATGTAACAAGAAATGACAACAGAGACTGAGATATGATAAGCAAATGATGAATGTGACTGAGTATATAATTGCAGTTTAAGCAAATAATTCAAAAAACAGAAATGATCTCAGCAGGTGCCAACGGTTTAAGCATATAGCCTGAGCATGATTTCTAACATGGATTGCAACTAAATTACTCTAACATGTGGGGCTTACATGAATAGCAATAAGGTTTGATTAGTACACGGTACCACGGAATCAACCGGGTCATAATTTCCACGGTGCACGCCCACACGCCTAACACCTAGCATGTGCGACACCTCAACACCAACCACATAACATGTTTATCAGGGATTCATACCCTGAATGTCATGTTTAGAAGTGTTACTTACCTCAAACCATGCAAATCACAACTTCAACAAGCCATTGCCTCAAGAATCAGCCTCTGATCGACTAGAATCTAGCCACAAACAACTTAATACAATCAAAACAAGCTATATGAATCGATTCCATATGATAAAGCTAAGTTCTTTAACCAAAGTCAAAAAGTCAACCTCAGGCCCACGTCTCGGAACCCGACAAAATTCACAAAACCTGAACACCCATTCAATAACGAGTCCAACCATACCAAAATAATCTAATTCCGATCTCAAACCGCCTTTCAAATACTAAAAATATTAGCTTATGAAGTTTCCCCAAATTTTCCAACCAGAAACACTAATTAAATGGTAAAAACAATGATAGCTTATTGTATTTAATTAAATCCGTGTTAGAATCACTCCTTGAAAATCTCTTCAAGAATCGCCAAAAAACGGGGTCTCTAGCTCTAAGATGAAAAATGGGACAAAACCCTTGATTTTGAAATAATATATTGCTGCCCAGATGTCCTTCTTCACGTACGAGAAAAGTGCCTCGTGTTCGTGAGGCACAAAATCCTTGTCGACGCCCCCTTTTTCTCGCGAAATTAGGTTTACGACATTTGGGAAGACAACTCTATTCCCGTTTGGGAATTGAGTTTTTGGATTTGAAGAGTCGCCACCTAATGATTAAGTGCATTAGGACACCACGAGTTTTGAGTTGGAAAACCAGAGTTCGGGTAAGGGCTAGAAATTATCTCGAGGGGACGGTGTTAGGCACCCCTCAAGATCCACTAGTGTGGTTCCCGGCCATGCTATGTTTTGACTTTAAATACAAACGAGCATACAAATAATTCCACATAAAGATTGCAAGTAGGTATGCATAATGGTTGACAAGCATGTTTGTCATTAAGATCTAGGTGGTGTCACAACTTGTTTAAAGGAATGTCCAAGTGCAGAAAATTAAACAAAGAAGTGAGTGAACATAAATTATAAAAGAATAGTGCAGGAAGTTGGAAGAATTTGGTGACTGAAATGAAAGACAGAGTTTTATTGATAATAACAAAGTTATATAAAGGAAAGGGGTCCTAGGTTTGTAAAACACATGGATCATCCACACAACACCGGTAGCCAATCGTACGCATGGTGTTATCGCGTGATCATCATCTCCATGTCTACCCTTCCCTCCCCGTTAAGGTGTTAAGCGCGGAATGGTATCGTTACCTACTGCATGCTATTACCCGTCCCACCTATCAGTCCCGGAGGCATTTGGGACTACTAATCCAAAAGGGGAGGGAGCTTGGCTTTTCATAGTTTAAAAGGATAAAAATCTAGGGCAACAGTCAAAACACATAATGCAATAAAAGGGGGACAAGTAGAAATTAAGGGCTCAAACAGGCCTCCTCATTTTAAGAAACAAATTTTTTAGCATGTCTTACACATACTTGATTTGGTCTGAATTAAATTAAAGCGTAGGATAGATTGATTTACCACATATTTCCCAGATAGGGAGTCCGAATTAGTCCTGCTCAGATGTTGTTGTCGAAGAATGACATAGTTGATTAGTTACTTATCCTTTTGCCCGTGTTAAACGGGACCTATAGGCATGATATCTATTAATTCAGGGACGGAGGAATAAAGTGATTGCAAAAAAAGAATTGTTGGTTGTAAGCTCTGAGAGTGTTTAAACAAATTAACACTAATTTTAGTCTTAGGAGCGAGTGGGCAATTCAGATTTAGTTGATAGCTCCTATAGGCGTGCTTTCTAGGCATTACTGATTTTATCGCTGTTATTGTCATGCAGAGATCCTATGGGCAGGTCATCTATATAAAATTGGTTATTTTAAATCCTATAAGAAGATTTGCCTAGTGACAGATGCATATGCAAAATGCAGGAAGTCCTATAGGCATATTATCTATATGATATGCAGAGTTTCAGCAACAATTTATGGGCATTGTATTTATACGAAATGCAGAAAACCTATGAGCATGGTATATATGTGAGATGCAGAGGTTTGAAAGTAGTAAGTTCTACAAACATACCATCTATATGAGATGCTGAATTTTGAATGTAAATACCATAAAACATGGTATCTACATGAGATGCTGAATTTTGAAAGTAAATATCCCTAAAACATGGTATCTACATGAGACGCTGAATTTTTGAAAGTAAATATCCTAAAACATGGTATCTACCCCTTTGCATGCATTCAATCCCATCCCTTTCACTATACACCCCTAGTAGTTATTACAAAAATTATTACAGACCAAATGGATCAGAGGAAAGAATAAAAATTACATCAGTGATTACATCTACATCTAATCAGCCTAAACTAGACTCAGAGTCTAATAATATGAGATAAACCAACTTCCCAGATCGGATTTTCCAAAGCCTTCTCTTATTTGGGATGTGTCAAAGTTCCAGGGAACTCCAAGAGTTCCAGGCAATGCCACATCCCAAATATCATTGCAGAAATTAGATTATAGTGCAGTGTGGAAGGGCCAGCCCTCAAATGTCCAAGTTCAGAGGGAACTCAAGGTCCCAAGGCAAGGCTCATAGGAGGGGGGCAGAACTTAGAGACTAGGAGTGAGTGTAAGTGCAATTGAAGGGAATTAGGGAGGGGGCCATGGCAGGCTGGTGGTCATGCCCAGCAATTGGGATGCTGGCACACCCCTGACCAGCTTGTCAGCCTTACAATTAGGGAGTTAAGACCTTATTGAAGGTCAGGTTCAGCCCTGGACAGCAATTGGGATGCTGGCAGGCCATACCTTAACTCAGCACACATAGGGGAATGGGGTATGGGAGTAATTGTTCATACTAGCAGCAAGAAGCAAAGAAAGTGCAGGCAAAAGCACGTAGGTACTTCAAAATTAACTTTGCAGAGAATTGAAAGCAGGCATGGATATAGGGACTGTAAACAAACACATTAGAAAGATACTGAAATTAATTTTAGGATATACCAGTTCAAAGAAGCAAGTAAGGAGAAACAGTAGCCTTATGAAAGCCAAAGTGCAGTCAAGAAGCCAGAGTATAAGTTTAGAAGAGAATTATGATTTTTGTGTGCTTAATCGTGCGTGGAGGATTATTCCCATCGTGTGTGCTTTGTGTTAAAGGGTCATGTATTTATAGTGCAGAAAAGAAGCAGAAATAGGTAAGAAAATAGTTTGAAAATCAATCACACAAGGTTTCCCTTTAATTAAGGGATTCTGATTTCAAACGGGCAAAGTAAATAAGGATAGAGGTTAATTAAACACTTTTCAAAGTAGTGCAAGAAGGGTAAATACATACTAGTTATTTAAGGAAAGGGTTTGACAGTACACGGTTGTGCAAATTAAGGAAAGGAAATCAATTGACAGCCAAGCAATCATGAGTCGAAAATTTTGCATGAATGAACCAAGTCAGAAAAAAGGTAAAGAGAGGCTCTTAATTAAAAAGAAGCAGTAACTATCAATTAACCCCAAAAAAAGGATTCTGATTCAATCACAAGTTGGAAAGCCTTTTGAAGAAAGGTTCATCACATATAAAAACATGCAGACACGTTTAAACATTGAAAGAACTGTCATGCTATCCAGGAAAAGTCTAGTATAGAAGAGTCCAGAGTCATACACAAAAGGGTTCGAATTCAATACATGGATCCAAAGTGAGTTTGAGAGAGTCTAAGGCTCAAACAGAACCCTGGTCTAAACACACAAGACCAAACTCGCCAAAAACCCCCAAAATCCTAGGGTTTTGACTTGAATCAGATGCAAAGAAGACAAAAATGAGGGAACAAGCAAATACAGTAGAAAGTTCAAAGTAAACAGAGTAAGGAACTTAATTCGAAACATAATGAGAGCAAAAGAAACAGTAGAGGAAAACATGTTTAAGCAGGTATTCTAGAGGAAACTTAAAAGGTAAAAAAAATAATAACAACACTTAATGAACACGGTAGGAAAATACAGTAAGCGAGATCATAGTGGAAGGCAAATAGCCGAACATAGTGGGAAAGCATGTGAAAACATAGCATAGAAACATGGTAGAAGGAAGAACAAAATATAGCAAACATAGTAGAAGAACATGTGTAAAAAGGAACATAAGAACATAGTAGAGACAAACATACACAAAGAAAGGGAAAAGAAAAGTCGGAAAAATACTTAAGCATTTTTCAGAAACCCTAAATCAGAAAGAAGTGACTTTGAAAGTAAAAAAAAAAATTTAAAAGAAAAATTGGGGAAATCCTTCAGGAACTCAAAATAGAGCATGAATACACAAAGATCAGAGGAGAATCGGAGAAAAACCTCGAACAGCTAGGGTTTCAGGTGAACCCTAGAATGAGAAAGGCTTGGAAAAGGTTCGATCTAAGTCGGATAAGGCTGGACACAGGCTCAAAAGGCTAAGATATGACGGAGCCAGGCCGTAGATGGCCGGAAATCTCAAGTCGGTGGAGATCTGAGTGGAGACCTTTGAGATCTAGCCTCAAACCTTCGAGTACCAGGCATATAGGAGCAATGGGGGCTGAGTATGAGGTTTCCATGGCCTGAGAAGCCATGGATTCCGGCGAGAGTCGAAGGGATTAGGGTTAGTTTGGGTGGCAGCGAATAGGGTTTGCAGAGAGAACGGGAGAGGAAGGGGATTCAAGGGCGGCGGGTAGAGCGAAATGAATTTAGGGTTGGGGTGTTGGTAGATTAAAAATGGAAAGGGTGTGTGTGAGCCGTTGATCTAAAAGATCAATGGCTGTGATTAAAATAGAATCCAGTCGGGTGCTTTAAACGGGTTAGGGGATTAGGTTGGACTGGTCCGGAATTGGGCTTGGAATTGGGTCAATTAAGGGGATTAATGTGGCTATAATTGAAATGCAGATGGGCTATATATTAAATAGCCAATTTTCCCCTTTTAATTTAATTAAAATGGTTAAAATGATTTTAAAAACAAATTAAAAGCACTGAATTAATTAATAATATATAAACATTAATCTAAAACTACTGTGAGTAATTTTATAGTTGTAAAATGCTATTAATCGTAATATAGGCTATAATTGCAATTTTATGCCATTTAGCCTAAAAAATATCAAATAAATTTATAAAAATATGATAAAATCACCTTAATTATATTGTGGTGTAAATATGAGCATGGAAATAAATTATTCACCAAAATAATAGTTTTGGGAATAATTAATGGATTTTGTACTGCTAAAACAAATAATAAAATGATTTTAAAAAGCTTTAAAAATTAGAAAAAATGTCAAATTTCTGGGGCATACATATATGCATGTACGTGCTATTTTGAGAATATTTTGAGTATAAAAATAGATAGGGAAAATTGGGTATCAACAGATGCCCCTCTTTACCCGGGAAGGATGAAAGAGTTGTCGGGTAAAGATATGATGACCAATTTTGACCGAAAGAGACGACATGAAAAGGTTTTGACCGAGCTCTGGTTCCTGAGCTGCCTACATATCCCTGGTCTTACAGGAATCAAGTCATATGTAGTTCGGGATACATCGGCGGAATATGTCGATGGGGGTTTTGAAAATGACGGACGCAATATTTAGGTTGGGAAGGATAGTCAGGGGATCGATGGGCTGCGGGAACCGGAGCGAGATCTCTCCTGCTGTGATGGTCGTTGCCAGCTGGTGTACCTGCAAATGAGCAATACGAACATATCGTGCATAAACTTTAACGTGATGCGAGTTCCCATTGGACCATGAATGCTGTCTTCGGACGGGTAGGATGACGTCCTCAGACCATGACGTCCTGGGCCATGGAGCGTATAATAAAGGATTCGCAGGCTATGAAATGATGTTCTCGGGCTATGATAATGGTGCCTCCGAACCATAATGCCTTTGAATAATGATGTGCAAAAATATAAAGCGGGTGGGGGGGGGGGGGGTCCTAGACGGCAGTGGCTAGGTTCGGGTTCGTCGGTACTAGTAAGTAAAGTGGGTCGACCCGTTACCGGAAACTAAGTCNCGGGCTATGAAAATGGTGCCTCCGAACAATGACGCCTTTTGACAATTTGGCGATATTTCAGCCCATGAAATGCAGGATTTGGCGATGTTTCAGCCAATGTAAAGCATAAATATAAATGGCGGTATTTCAGCCGATGTGGAGATTTAAATGAAGTTGGCGATCTTTCAGCCATGCAAGATTTAAATAAAACTGGCGATATTTCAGCCGATGTAAATAAGAGGTGGTGATATTTCAGCCGATATAGAGACTTAAATGAAGTTGGTGATCTTTCAGCCATGCAGGATTTAAATAAAACTGGCGATATTTCAGCCGATGTAAATAAGAGGTGGCGATATTTCAGTCATGCAGAAGGAGGTAGAGCTTAACCTCGAAAGGCAGAAAAGTAACCCCATGCAATGCAGGGAAATGCAGATGGAGACAGTGCTTAGTTTCAGAAGGCAAAAAGGTAGCCTTATGCAATGCAAGAAATGCAGATGGAGACAATGCTTAGTCTCGGAAGGCAGAAAGGTAGCCTTATGCAATGCAAGAAATGCAGGTGGAGACAATGCTTAGTCTCGAGAGGCAGAAAGGTAGCCTTATGCAATGCAAGGAAATGCGGGATGGAGGTAGTGCTTAACCTCGGAAGCAGAAAGGTAGCCTTATGCAATGCAAGAAATGCAGGTGGAGACAGTGCTTAGTCTCGGAAGGCAGAAAGGTAGCTTATGCAATGCAAGAAATGCAGGTGGAGACAATTTAGTCTCGGAAGGCAGAAAGGTAGCCTTATGCAATGCAAGAAATGCGGGATGGAGGTAGTGCTTAACCTCGGAAGGCAGAAAGGTAGCCTTATGTAATGCAAGAAATGCAGGTGGAGACAATGCTTAGTCTCGGAAGGCAGAAAGGTAGCCTTATGCAATGCAGCAAATGCAGGTGGAGACAATGCTTAGTCTCGGAAGGCAGAAAGGTAGCCTTATGCAATGCAAGAAATGCAGGTGGAGGTAGTGCTTAACCTCGGAAGGCAGAAGAGTAGCTTATGCAATGTACGAAATAAAGGTGGAGGTATAATGAAATTTCTTAGCTGAGAGATGATAGGTGATAGCTGATTGCGTCATTGTGGCTGCTGGGATGCCGTTCGTGGGTAGCACTTGTAAATAGGCGATGATTCTGAGAGTTGTATTCCTGAAAAAGTATGAGTATGTAATTGTATCTGATGACTTTATGTCTCGGGTGCCTGCATCCAAAGAAAAAATGTGAGTTTTGTAAAGGGGGGAAGGTTAGTTCGTCTTCCCGTGGACTTCGCTTGTCCAACTCGGATCTTGCTTTCATTGGGGTAGCGTCGCTAAACAAAGCAATTTTGTTAGTAGCCATGCATGATTTAGTAAAAATATGATGTAAATACATAATTTAAAATGATTTTCTTTTAGATGAGCTGACGACTGCGATGCGGTTCAGGACATTGCGACCTCTTTTGTTCCGGAATTTTGAGGGTCCTCCTCAAAATTCTGCCCCAGTTTACTGGGTTGGTGCCTCTGACGGTTGTGTGCGATGAATGGTTGAGAGTCAGCTTCGGAATTTTGAGGGACCTCCTCAAAATTCTGCCCCAGTTTCCAATATCGGGGAAAATGAATTTTTTATTGAATTGTGACCAAACCCATAAGGCTGCCTACGTATCCCCTCTTAAACGGGAATCAGGTAAGGCGTAGTTCAAATTTCATCATACATAAATTATAATGATTACACATAATAATGCTTGACTGCATCTGAATTAATTGGCTTTGGCCAGACTTCTCCATCCATTTCTGCGAGTATAAGGGCTCCTCCTGTTAGGACCCGGTGAACCATGTACGGGCCTTGGCAGTTAGGAGAGAACTTTCCTTTGGCCTCATCTTGATGCGGAAAAATCTTCTTCAGCACCAGCTACCCCGATGTGAATTGTCTCGGCTTGACTCTTTTGTTGAAAGCTCTGGACATCCTGTTCTGATACAATTGACCATGGCAAACTGCATTCAGTCTTTTCCCGTCTATAAGGGCTAACTGCTCATAGCGACTTTTTACCCATTCTGCATCTTCAAGTTCCGCTTCCTGTATAATCCTCAGGGAGGGAATCTCTACCTCGGCTGGGATGACTTCCTCGGTACCGTAAACCAACATATAGGAAGTTGCCCCAGTTGATGTGCGGACTGTGGTATGGTATCCCAATAAAGCAAAGGATAGCTTTTCGTGCCACTGCTTGTGTTTCTCTATCACTTTCCTTAGTATCTTCTTGATGTTCTTATGGGCCGCTTTTACAGCTCCATTCATCTGAGGTCTGTAGGCTGTAGAATTCTTGTGCTTGATCTTGAACGTCTCACACATTGCTTTCATCAGATCACTATTGATATTGGAACCATTATCAGTGATGATTGACTCTGGGATGCCGAACCGGCAAATGATACGGTCGCGGACAAAGTCTGACACAACCTTCTTGGTCACTGCCTTATATGGTGCTGCTTCAACCCATTTGGTGAAATAATCAATTGCCACTAGAATGAACCTGTGCCCGTTTGATTCGGCAGGCTCGATAGGCCCGATGACATCCATTCCCCAAGCGGCGAATGGCCATGGTGAGCTTGTTGTATTAAGCTCGTTAGGAGGCACCTTTATCATGTCTGCATGAATCTGGCAGCGATGGCACTTGCGAACATACTGGATGCAGTCTATTTCCATAGTCATCCAAAAATAACCAGCCCGGAGTATTTTCTTGGCTAAGACAAAACCATTAATGTGCGGGCCACAGGTCCCTGCATGATCCTCTCCCAACAACCTGGATGCTTCCTTTGCTTCGACACATCTTAGTAATCCCAAATCGGGAGTCCTCCTATACAGGATTCCTCCGCTGTGAAAGAAGTGATTGGATAGCCTCCGCAGTGTAAGCTTTTAAGTAGTGTTTGCAAATTCTAGGTATTCTCCTGTTGCCAAATATTTCTTAATGTCATGAAACCATGGTTTTCCATCTGTTTCTTCCTCGACGTGAGCACAGTAAGCGAGTTGATCCTGGATTTTTACTGGGATAGGATCAATGAGGTTCTTATCCGGATGTTGAATCATGGATGATAGAGTGGCCAATGCATCGGCGAACTCATTCTGGACTCTGGGACATGCCGTAATTCTGTCTTTGTAAACCTCTTCCTCAACTCCTGTACATGATGCAAATACGGGAGTATTTTGGAGTTCTTGGTTGCCCATTCTTCTCGAACCTGATGTATGATCAAGTCTAAATCCCCCATCACTAGTAACTCCTGAATGTTCATATCAATGGCCAGCTTGAGCCCTAAAATGCAGGCTTCGTACTCGGCCATATTTTGGTGCATGGGAACCTGAGTTTGGCGGACACCGGATAATGCTGACCTGTTTTTGATACTAGAACTACTCCTATGCCAACTCCTTTAAAGTTTGCTGCTCCATCGAAAAACATTCTCCAGCCATCATAGGATTCTGAAAATACGTCTTTAGAGGCTCGTATTCTCCGTCCACGGGATTTTCGGCAAGATGATCTGCCAGTGCTTGTCCTTTGATCGCTTTTTGGGTCACGTAGACAATATCAAATTCACTCAGCAGGATTTGCCATTTGGCTAGCTTGCCAGTGGGCATGGGCTTCTGAAAGATATATTTCAGCGGGTCCATTCATGATATGAGGTAAGTGGTATAGGCACATAAATAGTGCCTCAACTTCTGAGCCACCCAAGTTAGGGCACAACATGTGCGTTCTAATAGAGAGTACCGGGCCTCGTATGGAGTGAAGTTCTTGCTGAGGTAATAGATGGCTTGCTCCTTTCTCCCTGTTTCGTCGTATTGCCCCAGAACACAATCGAATGCTCCATCCAATACTGTAAGGTAGAGCAAGAGCGGTCTGCCCGGTTCGGGCGGAACCAGAACTGGCGGCGTTGACAGGTATTCCTTGATTCTGTCAAAGGCTTTTTGACAATCATCAGTCCATTTAGTGGCGGCGTCCTTCTTCAACATTTTAAAGATTGGTTCACAAATGACAGTAGACTGGGCTATGAACCGGCTGATGTAGTTGAGTCTTCCCAAGAAACTCATAACCTCTTTCTTGCTCTTTGGCGGCGGCAATTCTTGAATGGCCTTAACCTTTGATGGGTCCAGTTCTATTCCTCGTCGACTTACGATGAACCCAAGTAATTTTTCAGTAGGAACCCCCAATGCACATTTGGCGGGATTCAGTTTTAGGTTGTACCTTCTCAATCTGTTGAAGAACTTCCTCAGATCTTCCATGTGGTCAGTGGCTTTCTTGGATTTGATGATGACATCGTCTACATACACCTCAATCTCTTTGTGTATCATGTCATGGAAAATAGTAATCATGGCCCTCATGTAGGTGGCCCCATCATTCTTTAATCCAAACAGCATCATCTTGTAACAATACATCCCCCACGGCGTAATGAAAGTCGTTTTCTCCGCGTCTTCTTCGTCCATCCATATCTGATGATACCCAGCAAAACAATCAACGAATGACTGCAGCTCGTGCTTGGCGCAATTGTCAATCAGGATGTGTATGTTCGGCAAGGGGAAGTCGTCTTTCAGAATGACCCAGTTGAGGTCCTGGTAGTCGACACAGACCCTGACCTTCCAATCCTTCTTTGGCACTGGCACAATGTTGGCCAACCATGTTGGATATTCCACTACTCTGAGGACCTTGGCTTTGACTTGTTTGGTAACTTCTTCCTTGATTTTCAAACTCATGTCTGGCTTGAACTTTCTAAGCTTTTGCTTTACTAGCGAACATGTCGGATCTGTTGGCAGTTTGTGAGCTACAATAGATGTACTGAGACGGGTAATATCATCATACGACCAGGCAAATACGTCCTCATATTCTTTTGAGAATTTCGTGTACTCTTCCTTTTCTGATGGTGACAGGTGAACATTGATGCGCGTTTCCTTGACATTCTCTGTATCCCCCAAGTTGACAACCTCAGTTTCGTCCAAGTTAGATTTAGGCCTATTCTCAAAGTCCTTCAACCTCTTTAACGACCTCTTCTGGTATTTCATCCTCTTCTGAGTCTATATCCATTTGTTGCGTTATCTCGTCGCATGTCACATTCGTCGGTTCATCGAGATAAGTAATAGTAATGTTGTGAAAATAAAGTAAATGATAGAGATTTATAAGAAACTAAAATACTTTGATAAATTCCAAAATCGTTTTGAACATCGGGGCTCTAGTGAAAATTTAAAGATAATACGAAAAGGAAATCAACTAGCGAAAAAGTAAAAGATAATGCATAGTGCTTTGTTCAGCCTTGCTACCCCGAAGCTTTCCGGGCCTTGGTGGTTCTGACGGACCAATTGTTGAGGTGCGCTCCTCGGCTCACAGCTTGTATGGAAGGGCCTTCCTCCCCTTCCTCCTCAAAAATGACATGACAGTCCATATTGTCTTCTTCCAAGAATAGATTCTTCATTGCCGCCAATGTTTCATCTTCCTCTGACCCAAATATGATGTTTGCTGGCTGGAAAGTTTGCTCCAGGCGGGGTATCGGGTACTCCAACGGATAGTAAGGGTCGCGCCATGGTGGCGACCAGTTCCTGAATTCTTTCCAAGTATATCCATACCCTAATCCGAAGGTGGTGCCATGCTTCTTGAGTTTGATAGGCTTGGTAATTCCCTGGAGGTTTTTGCCGAGCCCTTTGCCAGGTTCATACCCGCTCCAATTTAGTATACTTTCTATCTTGTTATCCCACCACTTATCTTTATCCACAGTGTTGACTCGCTCGATGTGATGGTATGTTTCTCCACCTAACTTCCTTTTTCCTCCAATCGCTGGGATGGTCTGGCGACTGTATATGGGGTTACTATCGTCGCCATGAATAATCACCTCTTGGTGATTCCACTCGAACTTCACTGCCTGGTGCAGGGTTGATGCTACAGCTCCGGCGGCGTGGATCCAAGGTCGTCCTAGTAGTAAGTTGTAGGATGCTAGGATGTCTATCACTTGAAAATCGACGTCGAACCAAGTTGGTCCCATTTGCAGACATAAACTGATTTCCCCAATAGTGGACCTTTGGGAACCATTAAAAGCTTTGACGTTGATAGCCCCATCCTTGATTTCATGTAGACTCTTGCCCAATGTTCTGAGGGTCACCAATGGACAAATATTGAGGCTGGACCCTCCATCAATCAAAGTCCTGGTGATGAAATAGTCTTCGCATTGCACAGTGGTGTGCAACGCTTTGTTGTGGCTTAAACCTTCAGGGGGCAACTCATCCTCGTGGAAAGTGATTTTATGACTCTCCAATATCTGCCCGACCATGTTTCCCATCTCTCCTCCAGTTATGCTACTGGGTACATACGCCTCGCTCAGTATCTTCATCAGGGCGTTCTGATGTGTCTCGGAGCTTTGTAGCAGAGCTAAAATGGAGATCTGCGCTGGTGTTTTATTTAGCTGATCAACAACTGAGTATTCTTTGGCCTGTATCTTCCTCCAGAGATCATCGGGCCCAGTTTCAATAGGCCGTCCAGAGGCTTGCTTACTTGATTCAACTAAGTGCTCCGGAGTATATACCCTGCCGGTTCTGGTCATACCTTGTGCTGCAACTGCTTCTCCAGACCTAATATTCCCCTTCCTTCTTGCCTCGGCGGTGTAATCCCAAGGAATGGCCTGTGTATGGAATGGCGTTATGGCTGACATTGCTACAGGAATGGGCACCCTCGTTTTGGGAGGTAATACAGCAACTTCAAATGGTGCAGGTGCCTTTGGAGACCCAAACTCCACCTCAATTGGTTCTGCGGTCTTTGTGGATGACGGTGTTTCAAACTCGAGAGGCACGGACATGTTTTCTTCAGCATTCCCAAAGGGCTAGATCTGGACTACGATTGGATTCAGTGTGACTGTTGGTTTCTTGGGCTCGTCACCTTCGGCAATCAATCCAATTGACCCTTTGGGGTCCCAATCATCTTCTACCTCGATCATATGCACACCTCTACCCTTATGATCAGGCAAGGGATTGTTGCGAACATTAGGAGCAGGCTCCTTTGCCACGATGATCTTGTTGTCAATTAAAGCTTGAATTTTATCCTTCAGAGATCGGCACTCATCAATGGTATGCCCTTTCATGCCGGAATGGTATGCACAGGTTTTGTTCGGATTGACCCATTGGGATGGATTTTCTAGAGTTATGGCAGGGACTGGGGTGACATAACTGGCTGCTTTGAGTCTTTCATATAGCTGGTCGATTGGTTCAGCGATGGCGGTGTATTGCTTGGGGGGTCTACGGTCGAAGTTAGGACGTGGTCTAGGGAAGTTTTGGCGGGTGGGAGGTGATTGATAGTGAGAGGGCTGAGCATTATAGGCTTGGTAGACGGGTGCGGGTTGGGAATATCTTGGTGAGGTAGGTTGATATGTGGGGGATGGAGATGATTAGTAAGTAGGTGGAGGAATTTGGTAAGAGGGCGGAGGTGCTTGGTAATTAGGGATAGGTTGATATGTGAGAGGAGGTACCGGGTAGGCTTGGTATTTTATTGGGGATTTCGTTCTCTGTGCAACCATCACGGCACTCACATCCTTTTTCTTGGACGTGCCACCAGATTGTAAGGCTTTGTTGGTAGCCTGCAATGCCTCGAAATTAGTGACCATACCACTTTTAATGCCTTCCTCAATCCTTTCTCCTAGTTTGATGATGTTGGAGAATTTCTGGCCTTCGATCAACATCATCATCTCATAATCCTGTGGATCTTGAGCTCGGACGAAAAACCTATTCATTTGTTCTTCTTCCAAGGCCGTCCTGACCTTAGCAGCCTCTGATCTCCAACGAGTAGCATACTCGCGGAATGTCTCTGTAGGTTTCTTCTTCAAATTCTGGATGTAGAAGACATCTGGCGCATTCTCCGTATTGAATCTGAACCTGTCCATGAAATCGGACGCCATCCCTACCCAGCTTGCCCACTTCTTGGGGTTTTGGCTAATGTACCAAGATAGAGCATCACCTTTCAAACTTCTCATGAACAGCTTCATGCGAATCTTTTCATCCCTTCCTACACAGACCAGCTTATCACAGTATGTCCTCAAATGGACTCTGGGATCCCCTGAGCCATCAAACATCTCGAACTTAGGAGGTTTGTACCCCTCGGGAAGTTCGACGTCTGGCTGAATGCAATGGTCCTCATAATTCAACCCCTCAATGCCTTTGTTTCCTTCAACGCCCTAGACTCGGCTAGTCAGTTTCTTGAGCTCGGCGGCCAGGTTCTTGATGAGGGAGTCTTTGTCATCAGACTCCGGTGTGTTTGAAATGGGTTGAGTGGATTGTGGCATGGTTTCCACATAGATGGGGGTGTGGTGAGGATGATCATTTGGTGGTTCAGGAATGAGGAGCGGGGCGTTGTGACATGTGTTGCAATTTTAATGGGTAACGGGTTGCTTCTGTGGCTTCGGGATGTTCTGTGGAGGTATAGGATCTTGAGCTTTAGGAAAGTTGACGTCTGGGGTAGTGAGGAAGAATGACAAGCTTGCCAAGTTCCGAACTTGGTCCAGTTCTTCTTGAAATTTCAGTAACTTCTGTTCGAGCTGGGCGGCACTTTCTTTGGAAACCTGAATACCCTGAGGAACCTCTACCCTTTCAACTGAGTTTTCCTTCCTGACGATGTTCATGTCTTCCATTTTTGCTTTGCTCTTGTTTCTAATAGGACTTGGAGGAGGAGGAGGTGGAGGGCCCTTAGATCTTGTGGAGTAGGATGATGATGCCAGAGTGCACGAACTAACCTTTTGGGGAGGAGAATAAAACAAAAGTAAAAACAAAAAGGTAATAAGTTAGTACGAATTCTGAGAAAAAATGTTGCAATATTTAAACACATAGTGCAAGAATATAAATTGTGTCCTAAATTGGGTGCCTCGTTGTGCCTGAGGTAGGCCTAGTGACAAATTGATTTGGAGAACTTATAATGCTAAATGCCTCATTTTATTGATAAAAAATAAGACGAATCCCAAAACGACGCTAAAATTGCATAACGTAAAGTGTCACTAATGGCCATTGGTCTTATTACATTTTAAAGCGAAAAAAGAAAAGAGACTCCTAACTACTTGGTCCCAGAAAGACCTTCCCCAGACTCGGCATCTTTAGCTCCATCGAACAGCTTCCCCAGCTCACGCAGTCCCAGCAGCAGATAAGCCCTAGCCAAATGTCCTCCTTCATTTCCCTCAGCTTTGGCCATTCTCGATCCTCTGGATGAATTTCCCTTCCAGCTCTACCAAACCTCACTCCAAAAACCCTAGTCTCTAGTTGGCGCTGATAGCCCCGATCAACTTTTGATTTGCCTCTTGAATTTCCTGATGTTCACTCTCGCACTCCCTGATCCTCTTGCGTAGTTGGTTGTACTTAACCTGTATTTCAATCCTCTCGTCGATGACCCTGTGACCTCGAACAGACCCGGGCTGTCCTAACCCAGCATGATCTTCTTCTAGCCAACCTGGATAGTATGGGGTGTGACCGGCATGGTATCTGTCCGGCTCTATGGAATCCTTTTCCAGGATGATCTTGCTATTCCACATGTGTTGAGCTTGACATATGGTCTATCGTCGCCTTGGAAATCGGCCCTGAAATGACTCGTCTTTTCGACCTTTTGAATGACTTGCTTCCTCCCCGCCTGCCTCATGACTCGGAGAGGGACATAGGGATAAGTTCCCCTCAGACCAATGAGTATAAGGAATGGAGTGTCCCGAGAGCGGAAGATGAACTCTCCAGTGGGGAACCATTCGAACATCCACTGCACCTTGTCTTCTTTCAGATTTTCAAACAACTCTACCCATCCTCGAGCGTCTCCCGGCTGAGCGGACATGTTGGGCATATAGTTCATTCTCTTGGGATGGTGAAAGCCTATATGATCGTTCCACGGCCTTCGTGGAAGCTCTTGACGGTATTAACCCCTTTGAAGATGTTCTATAAGCCAGAGTTGGAGTAGTAAGTTGCAACCCTCGAAGTGACTGGCCCCTCGTCGATAGTTCTCCAAGGCTCGGTAGATTTCAGCTACAATCATGGGCACTATGCTGAAAGGATGCCCTCCAATCCCTTCCATTAATGTCTTGGTGACCATGGCTAGTCTGGTATGGATCCTAGCCTTCTTCATAGGAAACACTATCATTCCTAGAAAGCAGAACATAAAGATGAAGACCCTCCTATGGATATGCCCCAATGATGTGAGGGTGAATTCGTCTGGGTAGGTGCGGTAGGATTTACTATGGCCATACCTCTCGTACAGATAGTCGAAAGGGATATAAGAATCCTTCAAACAGGTCAAGTCTAGGTTTTTCTTCAGTCCCATCATCTTGAGGAAACCCCTACCCTTGCGGTTTTCTGGCATAAGCAAACCCGGAGTCTCCCAAGGGATACCAGCTAACCCTCCTATTTCTTCGAGCAATGGGGTCATTTCCAGGTCCCCAAATCGAAATACTGATCTATCACTATCCCAGAATAAGGTCGCAGCCTCTATGATTTTGTTGTCAGGCTGGATTTCCAAAAGAGAGGGTAAGTTCCCCAAATATTTGTGGACAAGAGTTCGGTCACTGGAATGAAGGTCTTCCCACCAACTTAACAACCGTGGGTGAATGTTGGTTACCATGCCGTATCTAGGGATTTCGTGCCTCATTTTCTGCAAAACAAAGTGTTAGACCCTTACCCCACCGGACTCGACTATTTAAACCAATAATTAGCAGAATGGCATTTAGTTCTCCAAATAAATGCACAGAATATGGTGTTGTCCGTTTGGGTTCCAAGGAAACCCAGTGGACTTTGGGCAAGGCTATCTTAAAGAGT
>NC_031994.1:41705902-41830027 GCF_001879085.1 Nicotiana attenuata | reverse complement strand
ATATATATATATATATATATATATATATATATATATATATATATATATATATATATATATATATATATATATATACTTTTAAAATAGTGCATATACATCATCAGTTTGATTTGTAAGCACACACAAGTATTTTTATAATTTTTTATAATTTTTAAAGGCTTTAAATCAATTTATTCTGCATTTTATTATATAAATATCCAATAATTACCCTCCAAATAATTTTTATGACGATTCAATCATCTAAACTTATCATTTATACCAATATGAGCTATTAAACATTTTTAGTGCATTACATTTACATTTTTAAGGCTAAATTATATATTTTTGCAATAATAGCCCATGTGCATAAATAATTATATTATTTATACAGAAAATGACTTTTTATATTTTTAAAATGATAAGTAATTATTTTAAATTATTTTACTGCACAAATGATATTTTATTATTTATTAATTGCTTTTATAAATTATTTACTTATTAAATATTGGGTATTTAAAAACTAGCCTAATTTCCTACTCAATTTCAGACCTAATAACCCAGCCCAATTACCCCAAACGCTAACCCAATTACCCAGGCCCAAAACAAAACCCCTTTATTTTTTTAACCCAACCGGTGACTTACACGACCCGTCGCAGTCCCATTTTAAAATCCTGGTCGTTGATCTCTAAGATCAACGGCCTACAATTAACCTACCCTTTTTAATTACCCCCTCTTTCACCCAAAACCATAACCCATTTGCCCCTTTACCCACCGCCTTCATATGCTCTCTACTCTTTCTTTTTCTCTGAAGAAACCCTAGCGTCGTTAACCTATAATCCTTTTCGATCCCGACTCAAAAATGGAATCAATTGTTGATTCACTTACCTTATTGATCTACTCTCACTACTGGTTACTCGTTTATGGTGTTACCTAGTTGCTTGCCTAAACACGGCAAGCGGATCTCTTCAATTTCGAACCAAAAACTGGTTCAGTTCCTTGACTTTTTCCGTCCTTGTTCGTTCTTGTTCTTTTATGGTATGAATCTCTATGAATCTCTGTGTATCTTTGAGATTCTTACTTACCCTAAAACTAGGGTTTTCAGATCTCTTTAGATCGAACCAAAATTGGTTCGATTCTCTGATTTTAAGTGTTATTATGTCTATGTTTGTCCTATATTCTACCATGTGACAGATTTTTGTTATATTTTTGTCAATATTTACTTTCCCCAAATTTAGGGTTTACCTATTTTTCCCTAAATTAGGGTCCCTAGTTCCTCCTCTGTATTATCTCTGTTAACCTCCCTAGTGTGAGCACTGCCCTGGGTTCTTGAAGCCCTTGGGAACTCTGACACACTAGGGTCTTGGTTCTATATGCTCAATTTTATTTTAAGACCACTGGGGGAATCCCTCAAGTCCTGGCTGCCTTATGTCCATGAACATGTAATTTTGGGGTTGTTGTGAACTATGATATTGAAGGCCTGGCCTGGCCAGGTGTACTTTTGGGCCTGCTATAGGCTCCCTAAAGCTATTCTACTTAGTAATTTATTCTATTCATTCTAGGTCTATAATAATTCTTGTAATAATATTTTGGGGTATTTGTGAAATTGGTAAAGGGGCTCTTATCCCATACTTGCACTGAAATGGGTAGAGATCTTGCTTATAGGTCCATTACCTGGTTAAAATATGCTATTATGTTCAAACATGTCCAGCAATCATGTGTTAGAAATCATGCCTATAGGTATCTTATCTTTGCTCAAAACGTGTTACTTTCCAGTCATTGTAGAAATCATGCCCAAAGGTTCTTCACTTGGTTCAAATATGTTGATGTTCTAAACGTCAATACCACACAAGAGGGGGGATGATTTGTGCGGTACCCAATTTTCGCTCTAGAAGAACCTGGTTCTTCTAAGTGTATTAACTACTACTATTTGCGAAATAATAAGTACATAAAATAAAGAACACGGAGATTTTTACGTGGAAAACACCTAGCTCAAAAGGTGAAAAAACCACGACCTACTACTCAGTAGGATTTTCCCAAACTTCCACTAAAATCACTGAGCCAAAACAGCATTTACAAAACTCTTTGTAAACCTAAGGATTAACTCTAATCCCGTTGTGGCACACAGCCTCAACTGTTGTGACAACTTCAAGTTAGCTTATAACTTGAACACTCTAGGTACCTAATACAATTGCTTCTATGAAAGCTGAAAGGTACAATTTTAAACCACCTATTACAATTGAACTAGAATAAAAGAAATACACAATGGAACTGATTCTTCTATCTCGTTCAAGTAGCTTCAGGAGTGCACACTCAAATCTCACATAAATTGCTTGCAAAATCGCCTTGCTCTTTTGCTCTCAATTTAGTTTTAACTTCTGCGTATGTGCAATACCTGTAAAAGAGAACAATCACTGTCTTTTAATGGGTTAGTAATCAGAGTTTGATTGGGACTCAATTGCTGATCTTCTATCGTAGTTGAGTCCTTGAAGATCTCAAACTCCAACACTATCTTTATCCGGATTGTGTTCTCTTCATGTAAGGAGACTTTCTCCCCTTATCCAATATGCAACCTTTTCGATCGGATCAGGAGATATTGCTGTTGATTATTAGGACTTATCTCCTTCATGTGCATCTCACATGTATAGGTTGAGCATGACTGTGCTTTACACGATGGACCTGGTCCATGACTGAGTTCATTTGTCATTCTTCAAAACTTCACATGTTCTTGGGCCAATATATGTTCTATGCCTGCTTGTTAGAAATCATGCCTATAGGATCTAAAATCAGTTTTAATTATAGAAATCATGCCTATAGGATATAAAATCAGTTTTAATTATAGAAATCATGCCTATAGGATCTAAAATCGGTTTTAATTATAGAAATTATGCCTATAAGATCTAATATCAGTTTTAATTATAGAACTCATGCCTCTAGGGTCCGAATCAGCCTAATTAATTGTCCTACTCGATTCATTAATAGTCTTCAACGTTGTGCTAATTATCATCGCTAGAAACCATGCCTATATGACTCAATTAACCAATTCTGAACATAATCCTGCGATCGCCATTATTAGTTACTGCATAAATTGCCTAGATATCATGCATGTAGATTTAATCTCTTATACCTGTAATCAGTAGGCAACCATGTAGGTTTCAGAGATTGTAAACTGCCTGCTCATTAAATCCAGATTCATATAGATATCATGCCTATAGGTTTATGCAACTTTAACTTGTTAAAATCTGCAACTGTCTTTGTTAATCAGGCTTTGCGTGCATTTGTTGTCTAAGTGCGGAGGCTAACTTAAGCCCTTATTTGCTTATAAGTGAAAGTCCAAAATGTTTTGTATGTCGCCTAGTATTTTTCATTTTTGAGAAGCCTAAGTTAAAGTGTAGAACCACCCTGAGATAGAGGTCCAAATGCCTTCTGGACCATTGGCATGGGACGGGTAGTGCACGCGTAGAGTACGACTTAGAATTGACTAGTTCGTTTTAGGTAAACAACTTAAAGATAGTAATTGGGTAGCAGGAGATGATAGTCTGTGCCAGCTGAATAATATGAGTAACACCCCACTTTGAGGGAGTTACGAAATATTATTTATGTTGCACGGGGTGATCCTTTAGGCTAAAAACTTAGGACCCCCCCCCCCCTCAATCTTGTTTTCATCAATTACTTGTGTTTAATAATAAACTTTCCCAATTCCTTGTTTTTCATGTACTTGATCTCCTAGACTAATTCATATAGTTGAGTTCGGCCGGGACCCACAGTTGTGGACCTCGAAGAGTGCCTAACACCCTCTCTTCGAGATAATTTTGATCCCTTACCCGATCTTTGGTGACACAAACTAGTCAAACAGAGTGTTCTAAAAAAATAGGTACCCTAACGCACCTCAAACCCATTAGGTGGCGACTCTCTCTTTTAAAACCCTTCCTTAAAAGAGTTATCACATGTCGAAACCCGCTTTCGCAAGAAAAATGGGCGCCACACAGTTCTTTCTTGATATTATCATTTAAATTGTTAAAAGAAATAAGTTGTTCTAACGTTGGCTTGCCTAGCAAGTGAAATGTTCGGCGCCATCACGGTCCCGACGGTGGGAATTTTGGGTCGTGACATATACACTCTGTTTTACACATATAGTTCTTTTATTGTATATCTTTTAAGCTTTAATATGTGAAGAATATCCCGAGAATATTCCCTCATCACTTCTGGGATCAAACTTACCTAGTTGTTTCTGAGTTTTTCTAACAAATGAAGTGAACATGTCAAATGCTTCATCTTTAGATGTTAACAATAATGTCCAAGTAAACCTAGAATAATCATCAACAAGCACCATAACATATCTCTTACCACATCTGCTCAATGTTCTCATTGGTCCCCACATAGATCTAAATAGACTAGTTTCATCGTCCTGGTAGTACTTACCATTTTCTTACTTTTAAAATAGGATCTTACTTGCTTCCCCCTTGTACAAGCCTCACAAACTTTATTTTCCTTGAACTTAATGTTAGGCAACCCTATCACCAAGTCCTTGGAGATTAGTTTATTGATTTGACTTAGACTTGCATGTCCAAGTCTCTTGTGTCAAAGGAGGGGATCATTGTCCAACACACTTAAGCAAGTGAGTTCATTATCTGAAAGTGTGGACAGATCCACCACATATATATTATTCACTCTTTATCCCTGCAAAACTATCTTGTCAGTGGTAAGATTTATCACAAAGCATTTTGTAGAGATGAAAGCTACCGTGTTACCTTTATCACACAGTTGTGATACACTTGTTGGACTACACTTCAGACCATCTATCAAGTAGACAATCTCAATAGAGTGAGAATCAGTCTTACCTACCTTTCCAACCCCAATGATCTCACCTTCTTTTTCATTTCCAAAAGAGACAATACCTCCTTTAAGGTCCTCAAGTGAAAGGAACTAGTTCTTGCTTCCTTTCATGTGCTTTGAGCAGCCACTATCCATGCACCATATTTGGCTGCTCCCCTTCACTTGGAACTGCAAAACGAAATCAGGGGTTATTCTTAGGAACCCAAACTAGTTTGGGTCCCTTTTTATAGGCAAAAGGATAAATTAAATTCTTTTTAGCCCAACATGGCGGCCTAGTTTTCCCTAGAAAAAATTTTTTGTTCTTTTGATCTGCCTTTTTCTTTTGCAGTGCAATCACTCTTGTAGTGATTAGTGTTTCAACAGTCTGTGCAAATCTTATTCCCAGGGAGTGTTAGGTATTTATTTTTGAGATCTCATTTAGGTGCAGAGTTCCGAAAGCTAAGTCCCTTTCTATTGCTACTATGGTGTTCTTGTAGCCATGAAAGTGCATCATAGGACCTGTACCATTTATGTTCTATCAAGCTCATGTTTAACTTTTGTCAATTCCTCTTTCAAAACTCTTACATTTTCTTCCTTTTTGTGTAGCGCATCTTTAACCTTCCTTGCGTCATCCTCTAGGTTGAGTTGTATATCACTTGCTATCTCTTTTCCTGCCTCTAACTTTAACTTTATATTTTCAGATCTAAGTTCTAAGACAGTTGTATCAAGTGCATGAACCTGGTTCTTCAAAGCAGTATTTTCCTTTTCAATTTTACAAACGTTTATTTCCAGGTTTTTGCATTCTACTTTTAAAAAGTTACACTCTTTTGACAACTGTTCTTTTTTAGAACTTATATTCTTAGATTCATCAATTAAAGTTAGCAACAATTCTGATAGTCTATCTTTAGAAAGGAGTTTAATGTTATCCTTAAGGTCTAGAAAACTTATCTCAGATTACTCATCAGGTTCATCTTCAGATTCTCGAATTGGTGTAACTCATTTTTTTCTTCTGCAACTATCATGGGCCAACATGGACACAACTCGTAATGTATAACTATAAGTGGGCAAATACTATATCAATGAACCATCTTTCTCAAAATATGAATACATATGGGCTGTCAAGGCCGCTGACATACTGTACATAATGAACTTGACTGCAAATCCTTTAAGAGTATTTGACATCAAATGTGACAAGGTACCGGCATACCTATAAGTTTGTAGCAAAACTCTGACACGATAACGTATAGACTCGGCTGCACTGCGAACGAGGTGGAGTCTTACCGATCCTTTTCTGAATGCTAACCTTGTCTACTATGAGGGATCGTCAAACTAATTATCTATACCTGCAGGCGTGAAAGCTGCATCCCCAACAAAAGGACGTTAGTACGAATAATGTACCGAGTATGTAAGGCATAACTGAAACATAACCATAAGTCAACATTAATTAAAGAGATATAAGAATCAAATTGAATCTCTCTATATGCATACTTACTATACTTATATATATAATGCTTCTCTTTGAGACTATTATCCATATCATATGATGCATGACTGCCCAAATGATCAGTGGTAACTGCCCGACCGTCCGTCGCACGATGGTAAATGTATGACTGCCCAACCGGTTGTAAATAATGATACATAACTGCCCAACTGGTGGTAACCCCCCGACTGGCCGTGGCCCGTTGGTAAACGCATGTTTGCTCGATCGGCCGTAGCACGGTGGTAAATGAATAAGTATGACTGCCCGACCGGCTGTAGCACGATGGTAAATGCAAAAAGATGCATGTATCACTATATTATAAACATTAATATCTTTATCATATACCTCAATAGAGACTTAGGAACATACTTAGACATGCTTGAATATCACTTTACAGGAATGAATAACATAGACATCCTTAACTGCTAAGAGTAGAGCCACTTATGGAATAGCATTACGTTTGCGTATCGTTACATGGATCATGCTAAAAGGAAAGAATAGATAGCCTTAACATACCTTACTTGAGAATTTTATCAAATACTTTTACTTGAGCTTGCCAAGAACAACTTTTGCTCCTTCTAAATCTATGAACAAGAACTAAGCACTTCTTATGATCATTGCATATTTCATATTGCTGGACATATGGAGTACCATTAATGTATGTGATATTTTATACTTCAATACCACACAAGGGGGGTGATTTGTGTGGTGACCAATTTTTCTCTTAGACTGATTTTGGAAGGACCTAGTTCTTCTAAGTGTTCCTTAACCTACTATTACAGAATAGTAAATGTGGAAAGTAAAGAACACAAGTATTTTATGTGGAAAACACCTGGCTCAAAAGGTGAAAATACCACGACCTACTTTGTAGTAGGATTTTCCCAAACTCTCCACTAAAATCACTAAGCCAAAAACTGCATTTACAAAAACTCTTTTGTAAACCTAGGACTAACTCTAATCCCATTGTAGCACACAGCCTCTAACTGTTGCGACAACTTCAAGTTAACTCTAACATGAAGACTCTAAGTACCTATTACAATTGCCTCTAGATAAATCTCAAAGGTACAATATGAAAACACCTACTACAATTGAACTAGAATAAAAGACAGACACTTGAAACTCGTTCTTCTATCTAGTTCATGTAGCTTCATGTTTGCACACTTGAATCACACATGAATTGCTATTTTGCTCTCAATTCACGTTTAACTTCTGCTTATGTGCATTGCCTGTAAAAGAGAACAACACTGATATTTATAAAGTTAGTAAATAGAGATTGACTAGAATTCCGGTGCAACTCTTCCTTGGTGAAAGAGTTCTAGTTGATCTCAACCTCTAACTCTTTCCCTTTCTTAAACCGTGTTCTCTTTGAGTAAGGAGTCCTTCTCCTTATCAATTATGCAACCTTTTTGATAAGGATCAGGAAATATCAAATCTGTTAAGTTAGGTTTATCTCCTTCACGTGCATCCCACATGCTCAAGTCTATCCACATCTGTGCTCCTCTGAGATGGACCTGGTTCATGTCTGAGTTCTTTTGTCAGTCTTCAAAACTAACCTTTACTTGGGCCAAAAGTATGTTTTTCTATGTTCTTAAAGTAAGAGACTCCCTATTAATAGAAGGAAATATTTCAACCTTCTTTCTACATCTTAATTGCAAAAGAAGTATATTATGAAGGCTTAAAGGCTTGCATTGTCACGTGTAAACAAGGCACACCAAGTGCTATGACTCATGTGCACTATGGTGCTACCCTTGGCCAACTTTTTGCCATGTGGCAGCCTACAAAATTACCCTAATATGCCACCTAATATCATAAACCAAAGAGTCACCATTTGGATGTTTGAGTCATTTTCACTTGTTGCCACGTGGGGGGTGATGTTCCCACCTAAGTTATCCACCAATTTTCTAAATGTGCCATCTTACTCTATGACTTAAGAGTCATTTACTAGGCTTTCCTTGGATGCCACGTTGGGAGGCTTATCAAGTCTATCCAAACATTTTAATTACTTATCCACCCCAATAATTTGATGACTAAGCCACCAAAACTCCCTAATCTTGCCACCTAGCTTCAAGGCTTGCCTAGTCAATATTAAATTTCCTACTTGCTGCCACCTCAATCCTTATGAAGTTGATTATTCATGAGCCCCACTTATCCTCATGATTCCACGTGGATCCATACAAATGATACTTATCCACTTATAACTAATTCCATATTTCATGACTTTATACCAACATTAACCAATTATGCACACAATAATTTCTAGGTCTTGATTCACCTAAGTACTAATACATTTCATATACCTTACTATTATGATCATTTGGTATAGCACTAGTCCATAAGTACGGGGTATTATAGCTTGGACCGTATCTTATCCCAAAATATCAAACATCAACGAAAATTGCTTTCTTCGATTTGTTTACCCTCTGACCTTCACAATACTTACTTATCACTTGTTTGAAATAGCATAAATACTTATAACCTTGAAAATAGTCTTTTCCTCATCCTAAAGTACTACTATTAAAATATTAATAAATTATGGTACCATATAAAATCAATACATACACTATTATTACATTAAAACATCCATGTAAAAATACATATAATATTCTCAACTTCTAATTTTCCTAATCTCCTATAAAGAGTACAAATTTTCATACGCTTAATTCTTAAAATGGTAAAATGATAACCTTCTTTTCTTGTGAGAAAATAATTTCTATCTTTACAATAAAGAAAATCTCATAAACTTTCTCATATTATGTGTATAATTTAAAGTATATTCGAAAGTAGTAATATTAATAACTATATAAAATCATATTTTTCAAATTTTTTTACAAAAATATTCCAATCAAAATACCATATCAAATGTATATAACGGTATCAAGGTTGTTAAACTTATGGGGTCTTATAATAACAGTCATAAATTGTAACGACCCGACCGG
The DNA here is from genome assembly GCF_001879085.1 of Nicotiana attenuata. Lineage (NCBI taxonomy): Eukaryota > Viridiplantae > Streptophyta > Magnoliopsida > Solanales > Solanaceae > Nicotiana > Nicotiana attenuata. Next base: position 41,820,820 of record NC_031994.1, on the reverse strand, counting down.
TCGTTTTGAGCCCTAGAGCGTCGTTCGGCAGTTCAAGGCCATGAGCAGCTTCAATTTAGATATTATGACCTGTACGCGTGGTCGGAATTAAATTTCGGGAGGTTTGGAGTTGATTTGGAAAGAGAATTCTCATTTCAGAAGCTTTAAGTTGAAAGAATTGGCTAAGATTGAGTTTTTGAGTAAACGACCTCGGAATCAGGATTCAAAGGTTCCTGCAGGTTCGTATGATGATTTCGGACTTGGGCGTATATCCGGGTCGGGTTTTGGATGACCCGGGAGCGTTTTGGCGCCTATTGTGGAAGTTAGCATTTTGGAAAAAAATTTATAAGTTTGGGTTGAAGTGCATTTCAATGTTATCGAAGTTCGTTTGGGATTCTGAGTCAGGAGTAGCTCCGTATGGTGATTCTGGAGTTGGGAGCGCGATCGGAAGTGAATTCGCAAGTCCGTGGGTCATTTTGGAGTCATTTGGCTAAAGATAGAAGTTGAAGGTTTTTAAAGAGTTTGACCGGAAGTTGACTTTTTGATATAGGGGTCGGATTTCGATTCCGGAAGTTGGAGTAGGTCCGTAATGTCAAATATGACTTGTGTGCAAAATTTGGGTCAATCGGACGTGATTTGATAGGTTTAAACATCGAGAGTAGAAGTTTGAAGTTCTAAAGTTCATAAAGCTTTGATTGGAGATCGATTCGTGGTTTTGGCGTTGTTTGTTGTGAGTTGAGGCCTCGAGCAAGTCCGTAATGTATTTTGGGACTAGTTGGCATGATTGGCTGGGGTCCGGGGGCCTCGGATGGATTCCGGGTGGTTAATGGATCGAAAATCGAATTTTGGAAAAGGCTGAAGTTGCTGGTATATGGTAGACCGCACCTACGAGGGTTTGGCCGCAGGTGCGGAGCCGCAGAAGTAGCTAGGACGGCGCAGATGCGGTTTTGGGGTCAGGAGTGAAGAGACCGCAGATGCGGTCGTGGGGCCGCAAAAGCGAAACCGCACCTGCGGTGGACGAGGCGCAGAAGCGGAAGGGAGGCCTGGTGAGCATAACCGCAGAAGCGGAAAGTTGGCCCGCACCTGTGGAACCGCAGAAGTGGTCATAGGACCGCAGGTGCGAAAAGTGCTGGAGGCAGTGGCTCTTTTAAAAATCGGGGGTTTGGTCATTTGCCCCTATTTTTCATTTGGTGTGGGCGATTTTGGAGAGCTTCAAGTGGGATTTTTCATCATCAACGATAAGGTAAGCTAATCTCATCCATCTTGAGTTAAAAACATCGATTATGTATGGATTTTAGCATGTAAATTGGTAGAAATATGGGGTTTTTGTAGAAAGACCTAGAAATTTATATTCTTGGAATTTGGCCACGATTTTGGGTATGGAATTTAGTGAAAATTATATATTTGAGTTCGTGAGGCTATGGGTAAACTTATTCTTCGAAAATTTTGGAAATCCGGGCACGTGGGCCCGAGGGCGTTTTTGTCAACTTTCCGATTGGGGTTAGGAATTGTTATAAGTTGGATTAATATGAGTAGTTTATCGTATATTAATGAATTTGCATAATCATTGGCTAGTTTTGGGAGTATTTAGCATCGGTTCAAGTCTTCTGAAAGGCGCGGGATGCCGGTTATGGATCTCCGGAGCGAGGTGAGTCTCCTTTCTAACCTTGTAAGAGGGAATTGTCCCCATAGGTGAATTAACTGGTTATGTGCTCCTATTTGTGGGGGCTACGTACGCACGAGGTAACGAGAGTCCTTGCGTAGCTACTATTATGTTATTGTCCGGGTAGTCTAGGACCCAAAAGCATGCTGTACTTGGAATATTTGTAATGTTATTGACAGTTTGAACTGCTTAAATCCTATCGAATTGGTAAATAAAATTCTAAAAGGAATTTAACTTCATATTTCTAATTGCTAAAAGAGAATTGGTTTTCTTTGGACAATTGTGTTGTGATGACTTCTTGATTGACTGTCTGTGCGTGTTTAAATTCTTGAATGGGCCGAACGCCTCGGTAGATTAAATAGATGAATCTATGGTTCGCGCCATTCGACCCCTGGCAGTGCACAGTTTAAATATTATTGGATCGGGCCGTACGTCCTCGGCATGATTTGCGCATGCTTGTATTGCTTGCCTTGAACTTGTTAAAGTTGTTATAGCCTCTTCTCGGCTTGAGAATATTTGTATAAATGATGAAAAGGAATTTGGAAATTTCCTATAAAAGAAAGAACTGTTTACTTGCTTCACTGTATTGGATTAAAATTATGCTTATAAAAATCCACGATTTAATATATCATTGATATAACATTACTGGACCATTAGTAAGTGTCGAAGTCGACCTCTCGTCTCTACTTCTTCGAGATTAGACGGGATACTTACTGAGTACACGTTGTTTTTTGTACTCATACTACACTTATGTGCATTTTTGTTGCACAGGCACGTGTACTTCTAGTGGCCTACTGGGCGTAGCAGCATGGATGAAACTGGGACTAGGTGAGATGCATTACTCGAGGCGGCCCGCAGCTAGTATAGTCCCTTTCGGTATATTGTATCTACTTTCTGTCCATTGAATTCCGGACGGATGTTGTATTGTATTATTTCTTAGAAATAGCTCATGCACTTGTGACACCGGGTTCTGGGGAAGTCTATGGGTTTATTCAGAAACTTTAAAAAGTTGATAAATGTTTCATTATTTATTCAGTGGAGTTTATTATGTATTGTTTTAAACGCATAAAAGAAGTGTTTTCGGAAATATTTAAAAAAGAATTTAATTAGGTATTTTTGTTGGCTTGCCTGAAAGCGGTGTCCGGCGCCATCACAACCCTTAGTGGATTTTGGGTCGTGACAAAATGGTATCAGAGCACTAGGTTCCTAGGGTCTCACGAGTCATGAGCAAGTCTAGTAGAGTCTCGCGGATCGGTACGAAGACGTCTATATTTATCCTCGGGAGGATGTAGGACTGTTAGGAGTACTTCCCTTCTTGATTTCCCATCGTGCGATTTGATCCCTGGAGGCTACGCCTTTAATTCCTTCCTTTTCAATCTTATGCGACGCGAACCGCTTGTTGTAAATCGAGGATTGAAGAATTGTAATGGTACTGCCGATTTGGTGCGGGATGTTTCTCCCTGCATAGTTGTCTGAGCTATTATTGTCTCCTTGTGGAAGGATGTTCTGTTGTTTCGGCTCTTTAGTGGTACTTCTAAGAGCTCTGAGGCTAGGCACAAGTTTCCATGATGCTATGAACAATTGTTCCGCAGTATTCATATGATGGTAGGATGTTTGCCTACGTGTTGGGGCAATGAATGACTTGAGGGGAGGTTTACTCAGTGCATTATCTAGAGATTCGGTATTTTATTCCAAGCAGGGGAAAGGCAATCGGACTAGGAATGGTCAGATGTGGGCTGACGGAGTAACGAGACTTGGTATTTGCGAGTGTGGTGCATTTTTCTTCTATCATGAGGTGTCGTTGTCCTAATTGAACGTACTAAGTTCGCCGGTGTATGATCTTCTACAATCCGCCTTTGTGGTAAGATATTGTGAAATAGTATTGGAGAAGTGGCTGTCAGGAATCGCGGGGTGCTGTGGTTTAGGATTGAATCGTGTTTCTAATGTCAACGGCTCGAGAAAGATGATCTCCGAAAAGGTTTAAAGTTAGTAGCGATTTGTGGGTTCAAGTGCTACGAAGATAGATTTTATTAAAGCAACAACTGAGCAGCAAAGGATGAGGAAGTACATGTGGGGAGTGTCAGGCGGTGGCTAAAATTCTAGAAGGCCAGGTATAAGAAGCAAAGGTCGAGTGGTCGATTAGAGGGGTGAGTTCCGCCAAAGTGGGAGAGTGGCGGAGTTGCATATGGGCTTTGTGTTAGGATGACTACGCGCTTTAAGGAGAGTTTGGAATGACTTGGAAATTTAGTAATTAATGATTGGGGTCTATGGATCTAATTTGAAGTATGGGCTATCATGCGGCAGGAGATTTGATATAACGAAAGGAGCTACTTGAAACGAAGAAGGATACAACGTAACTTTGAATTGGAAGGATGTTGTCGCACATTTAATTGAAGTCCACGAGGGGTGAATGGGCTCATGCAGCTAGAGAGTGAGCTTGGACTTAGGATGGGTCATTAATGTCATGGTGATTGCACCCCGTGTAGCAGCGTTGGAAGACGTCAGCACGCAGGTTCCGCAGGCGGAATATCTCCAGGGAGCAGGACGATGGTCGCACGGTTGGCAAAGCTTCTGCCAAAAGGGTTCTATTGGCTATACAGCAAAGATATCGGTCGTGTGAATATAGTTGATGATTCAGAATATAACAAGAGGGTTTTACAGACAGATTCCGAGAATTTTGGCGGTTGATTGCGCAAGGTTATGTCAATAAGAGATAAAGGATCCTGGTGAATTCCAGAATTTGTGTAATAATGGCTTTAGGCAAAGTGGGAGAGTCCCACCGCCTATGATTAAGGATTGTCGGTTAATAACTTGCGAAGTTTTCGATTATTAGCATATTGATGGGTTATTTCAGCTACAGCAAAAAAAACATAAGTGGTAATTCGAGCAAAGGAATTGTTAGAGGCATGCTAAGGTTGGCCTTATTGGCCATGTTCAGACTTGGTGAAGGATTCAAGATTTATGCCTTGTATAGATGTGGGTTTCAAGGGAAATGATTCTGTCGGGTGCTTCATCGAGAGGGTATTCATGTGCTGGGGGCTTTATGGAATTGATTATATTCGGGGCCAAGTCAGAACGGGTGGCTCTCAACAACGGTCCTAGTGAATTCAAAGGGGTAAAGTGTGGTGCCTAATGGCCTCGAGCTTATAGGTACAGTTAAGAATCAAGCTTGGTAATAACTTATGAGAAGGGGGTACAGGATGTTCTATGATGATTTGACTTGTAGTGTAGCAATTGGGAGGTATGAAATGGTTCGGGGGATTTGAGACAGCATGGTCTCGTAATTCAAGGTCACTCGGGATGAGTGCGGACGGAGTGTGTCATGTGTTGAATGGAGTTATTATTATTTCTAAGGCGATCAAGGATAAATTGGAAGGAGATAGACTGGTTAGCCATAGTTGAATCTGCATATTGGTGGTAGTAGTCAGTTCCTTCAGCAAATTATGCAAGTGATTTGTGGCGATACGCGCGAAGCCTGTCGGCCGCCGTAATTAATGTTATTCAGAATTATTCTACTGTTATAGCCTGTTATGTGTAGGCGGATTCTGGAAGGGCTATGGTGGTTTAGACCACTACTTAGAGATACGCATATTCTAAGGTTATGAGAATGTATCTGTGTGTTGCTATGGTTCTCCTGAAGTGAGTTAAGTGAAAAGTTTTTATATGATGTAGTGTTAATCCATTAGTGGTTCCGGGGTTGTGATGGGAATCGTGTTCTATTGAATATTGACATGTTGGGTGCAGTGAGTGGTATGGAATTTGAAGCAAGGATCAAGGTTGCAGTTCGGTGTTAACAAGGATGACACAGGCTCGGATGAGCAGGAAAGTGGTTTCGATGTTTAAAGTAAGTTGGTATTGTTTTCAGCGTCACCTGAGATCGGTGTTTTGTGAAAAAGGTTTTGCATCCTAGATACGGATTCTTGATCTCTTTTGGCATTAGTGCGGCCGGTGGTCTGGATGTACAGGCCTGTTATCTGTTACGGAAGGTTGTCGGAGCATGCCCCACGGGAAGGTTGTATAAGTGTGGCATGTAGTCACTTGATTGATTGAAGAGTTAATTCAAGTATGAAGATTGTGGTTATATCATCGATTTGGGAATTGATGCCTGGAGGGCACTTGATCTATTGAGTTGTGGACTGATGATTTCTCCGGCTATGATGAATTTCTTATGTGTTGAGATTTCCGCGTAGAGATGATGTTATGTGAGCAGAATGGCTCTTGAGGTTCAGATCGTATATCGCACCCCAGTTGTACTTGAGTTTTGTAGTCTATGGCATTGTCTGTCTTCCCAGGGATGGTACTATGCACTTAGCGTGACGACCGACATTCGTCATTTTGTCGTAATGAGCAATTTAGCTCGATGTATATTTCCTTATGTGAAATCTATGTGTGGATCAGGTGGCACGCCGCCATGGGTGTGTTATTTGGATCGGGTTGCACGCCGCAACAGTGGGATGTTGAGTATAGTTCCCCGTATCTGTTTTTATGTGTTTTGTTTCCACTTTTTCGAAAGGAACTTATATTATTTGTGTGCCTGCGTCGCATGCATGATTCGCGAGCGGGGTAATTGGATTTCCTTTTCGGAGTTCATTTTCCTATTGTATCGTGTACGAATTGGTAGCCTATTGGCACATTGTGGCATCATATGAGACTTTTGATCGTGTCCGGAGTGGCTTATTGCCTGAGCGGTTCGTACTGGGTGAGACGAGATCATTGGATTTAGGATCAGTGCAACCTAATTACATGAAGTATATCAAGGAGCAAATATCATTATCTGGTTCAGAATGAGGTGATGGTCCTTGGCAGGGCATAGACCCTATGAATCATTGATACGGCAGTTGGTTATGAATTCCTACACATCCCTTCCGTCGTGGCGGCATTGCAAGAGTTGGAACCGGACATATATATGTCATGGGGTGCATTGTGAGCATCAAATTCGGGAAATATCGGCTATTACAATCAGACGGTGTTACTATGGTCTTGTGAATGATAGAGTGCATGGTGTGAATTCACCAAGGGAGTGCAGTCATGTTCTGGTACAGCGTGTGGTGATTGATACGGTGTTCATATGTCGAAGGCAAGCCTGGCAAAGAATTTTGGATGTAGAAACTGGGCTCCAAGGCTTATTTGCCTAAATGAAAGAGGTTATCTTCAGATTTGATCGAGCTGATGTACCCAACTGAATTGTGTTAGCACAGGTAGGTGCACGAGGTATTAAGCAGTGATTCCAGACAACCCATGCACAGTTCCTAGCACGTTCGAGGACGAACGTATAGTTAAGTGGGAGAGGATGTAACGACCCGACCGGTCGTTTTGAGCCCTAGAGCGCCGTTCAGCAGTTCGAGCCCATGAGCAGCTTAAATTCAGGTATTATAACCTGTACGCGTGGTCGGAATTAAATTTCGGGAGGTTCGGAGTTGATTTAGAAAGAGAATTCTCATTTCGGAAGCTTTGAGTTGAAAGAATTGGCTAAGATTGGGTTTTTGAGTAAACGACCTAGGAATTAGGATTCGAAGGTTCCTGCAGGTTTGTATGATGATTTCGGGCTTGGGCGTATGTCCGGGTCGAGCTTGGATGACCCGGGAGCGTTTTGGATCCTATTGTGGAAGTTAGCATTTTGGAAGAAATTTTACAAGTTTGGGTTGAAGTGCATTTCAATGTTATCGATGTCCGCTTGGGATTCCGAGTCAGGGAGTAGCTCCGTATGGTGATTCTGGAGTTGGGAGCGCGATCGGAAGTGAATTCAGAGGTCCGTGGGTCATTTTGGAGTCATTTGGCTAAAGATAGAAGTTGAAGGTTTTTAAAGAGTTTGATCGGAAGTTGACTTTTTGATATCGGGGTCGGATTTCGATTCAGGAAGTTGGAGTAGGTCCATAATGTCAAATATGACTTGTGTGCAAAATTTGGGGTCAATCGGATGTGATTTGATAGGTTTAAACATCGAGAGTAGAAGTTTGAAGTTCTAAAGTTTATAAATCTTGGATTTGAGGTCGATTCGTGGTTTTAGCGTTGTTTGATGTGAATTGAGGCCTCGAGCAAGTCCGTAATGTATTTTGGGACTGGTTGGCATGATTGGTTGGGGTCCCGGGGGCCTCGGGTGGATTCCAGGTGGTTAACGGATCGAAAATGGAATTTTTGAAAAGGCTGAAGTTGTTGTATCTGGTATGACCGCACCTGCGAGGGTTTGGCCGCAAGTGCGGAACCGCAGAAGCGGCTAGGACGGCGCAGATGCGGTTTTGGGGTCAGGAGTGAAGAGACCGCAGATGTGGTCGTGGGGCCGCAGAAGCGGGACCGCACCTTCGTGGACGAGGCGCAGAAGCGGAAGGGAGGCCTGGAGAGCATAACCGCAGAAGCGGAAGGTTGGCCCACACCTGCGGAACCGCAGAAGCGGTCATAGGACCGCAGGTGCGGCTGGAGGCAGTGAGTGGCTCTTTTAAAAATCGGGGGTTTGGTCATTTGCCCCTATTTTTCATTTGGTGTGGGCGATTTTGGAGAGCTTCAAGTGGGATTTTTCATCATCAACGATAAGGTAAGCTAATCACATCCATCTTGAGTTAAATACGTCGATTATGTATGGATTTTAGCATGTAAATTGGTAGAAATTTTGGGTTTTGGTAGAAAGACCTAGAAATTTATATTCTTGGAATTTGGCCACGATTTTGGGTATGGAATTTAGAGAAAATTATATATTTGAGTTCGTGAGGCTATGGGTAAACTTATTCTTTGAAAATTTTGGAAATCCGGGCACGTGGGCCCGAGGGCGTTTTTTGTCAACTTTCCGATTGGGGTTAGGAATTGTTATAAGTTGGATTAATATGAGTAGTTTATCGTATATTAATGAATTTGCATAATCATTGGCTAGTTTTGGTAGTATTTAGCATCGGTTCAAGTCTTTGGAAAGGCGCGGGATGCCGGTTATGGATCTCCAGAGCGAGGTGAGTCTCCTTTCTAACTTTGTAAGAGGGAATTGTCCCCATAGGTGAATTAACTGGTTATGTGCTCCTATTTGTGGGGGGCTACGTACGAACGAGGTAACGAGAGTCCATGCGTAGCTACTATTATGTTATTGTCCGGGTAGGAATGGCAGGCGGGGCGGGGCGGGGCGGGTTCTGTCTGAACCCGCAAAATTTAAACCCGCCCCGCACCGCACTGCATAGAATTTAAACCCGCATTCACCCGCCCCGCACTCCACCCGCATTCACCCGCCCCGCCCCGTACCCGCAATTTTTTTTTATTTATAAAAATTCTTTCTTTTTTAGAAAGCTAGACTTAAATCTGATTTTTTTAACAAAATAATTAATTACATCCAAAATGTTCTTAAATTCCCATATTCTGCCTCTAAATCTAGTGATTTTGCCTTTAATTTGCTTTAAAAAATAGCACCATTAAAAATAATAAAGTTACTAAAATGCATTTTTGTATATGCATAATTTTATGAACAAAAATTTCTATTACATGAACTACATATAATTCAAATAGAAGAAAAGACTTTATAAAGATCTCTCTATTAGTTTAAAATATTAAATCCCCACCCGCACCCGCACCCGCACCCGCACCCGCACCCGCATTTTTTTTTAAATTTAAAAATTGAACCCGCCCCGCCCCGCAACCATAAATTTCAAACCCGCCACGCCCCGCTAACGTTCAAACCCGCCCACCCCGCACCCGCACCGCCCCATTGCCATCCCTATGTCCGGGTAGTCTAGGACCCAAAAGCATGCTGTACTTGAAATATTTGTAATGTTATTGACAGTTTGAACTGCTTAAATCCTATCAAATTGGTAAACGAAATTCTAAAAGGAATTTAACTTCATATTTCTGAATTGCTAAAAGAGAATTGGTTTTCTTTGGACAATTGTGTCCTGATGACTTCTTGATTGACTGTCTGTGCGTGTTTAAATTTTGGAACGGGCCGAATGCCTCGGTAGATTAAATAGATGCATCTATGGTTCGCGCAATTCGACCCTCTAGCAGTGCACAAATTAAATATTGTTGGATCGGGTCGTACGTCCTCGGCATGATTTGCGCATGCTTGTATTGCTTGCCTTGAACTTGTTAAAGTTGTTATAGCCTCTTCCCGGCTTGAGAATATTTGTATAAATGATGAAAAGGAATTTGGAAATTTCCTATAAAAGAAAGAATTGTTTACTTGCTTCACTGTATTAGATTAAAATTATGCTTATAAAAATCCACGATTTAATATATCATTGATATAACATTACTGGACCATTAGTAAGTGTCGAAGTCGACCTCTCATCTCTACTTCTTCGAGATTAGACGGGATACTTACTGAGTACACGTTATTTTTTGTACTCATACTACACTTCTGTGCATTTTTGTTGCACAGGCACATGTACTTCTAGTGGCCTACTGGACGTAGCACCGTGGATGAAACTGGGACTAGGTGAGCTGCATTACTCGAGGCGGTCCCCAGCTTCTATAGTCCCTTTCGGTATATTGTATCTACTTTTTGTCCATTGTATTCCAGACAGATGTTGTATTGTATTGTTTCTTAGAAATAGCTCATGCACTTGTGACACCGGGTTCTGGGGATGTCTATGGGTTTATTCAGAAACTTTAAAAAGTTGATAAATGTTTCATTATTTATTTAGTGGAGTTTATTATGTATTGTTTTAAACGCATAAAATAAGTGGTTTCGAAAATATTTAAACAAGAATTTTATTAGGTATTTTGGTTGGCTTGCCTGACAGCGGTATCCGGCGCCATCACGACCCTTAGTGGATTTTGGGTCGTGACACAAATCCTCTATAATCTCATGAATGGTCTTAATCCCTTCAAGCTCATATAGATTACTACAAATCATCCTAATATTAAAGTACGGGATGTAACATCCTTTCCCCCTTTAAAACATTCGTACTCAAATGTTAACTCTTAGAGATTTACAAAATTTTCTCTAGGGTCTCCTCTGTAAACTAAACTAAAACCCCAACTATATCTGAAGTCTCGACTATTCACAATCTTTTGTACTTGAGTATCTCGTATTTTCTTCACCTTTACTTACTAACCTTTCAATATCGCATTGTATCTTTTGTCGCTTTCATAACCTCCCTTCCAAATAGGTAGAAATTGCATCTACGCCTTAAAGCTCTATTGTGATAGCACCTCTGGTGCATACAAAATTTGGTGGAAGCTTTATACTGACTTCTTACGACTTAGCTCTACGGTACGATCTGGAAACAAAAGAAGGGTAACATTTCCTAAATGCCCTATAACCTCTCAATTATAAATGTGGTGCGTAACAGACCGATAAATGATACTCTACTAGGCACGGCTTTGTAGACTCCCTAGGACACGACTCGCTCTGATACCACTTTGCCACGCCCCAAACTTGGAGAGGCGTGGCTGGCACCCGGTGCTGTACTGGCCTGAGTGAACCACTTTGTAACTCATTTTTTTCTTCTGCAACTATCATGGGACAACATGGCCACAACTCGTAATATATAACTATAAGTGGGCAAACACTGTATCAATGAACCATCTTTCTGAAAACATGAAAACATATGGGCCGTCAAGGCCGCTGACATACTATACATAATGAACCTGTGTCTACAAAGCCTCTAAGAGTATTTGACATCAAATAGGATAGGGTACCGACCTACCCATAAGTCAGTAGCAAAACTCTGACACGATGACTTATAGACTCGACTGCACTCCGAACGAGGTAGAGTCTTACCGATACTTTGCTGAATGCTAACCTCGTCTACTTTGAGGGCTCGTCAAACTAATTATCTATACCTGCAGGCATGAATGCAGCATCCCCATCAAAAGGACGTCAGTGCGAATAATGTACCGAGTATGTAAGGCAGAACTGAAACATAACCAAAAGTCAGCATTAATTAAAGAGATATAAGAATCAACTTGAATCTTTGTATATGAATACCTACTATACTTATATATATAATGCTTCTCTTTGTGACTATCATCCATATTATATGATGCATGACTGCCCAAATGATCAGTGGTAACTGTCCGACCGACTGTAGTACGGTGGTAAATGTATGACTGCCCAACCGGTGGTAAATAATGATACATAAATGCCTAACCGGTGGTAACTGCCCGACCGGCCGTAGCCCGACGGTAAATGTATGTCTGCCCGATCGGCCGTAGCACGGTGATAAATGAATATGCATGGCTGCCCGACCGGCCGTAGCACGACGGTAAATGCACAAGATGCATGTATCACTATATTATAAACATTAACATCTTTATCATATACCTCAATAGAGACGTAGGAACATACTTAGACATGTTTGAATATTACTTTACAGGAATGAATAACATAGACATCCTTAATTGCTAAGAGTAAAGCCACTTATGGAATAGCATTACATTTGCGTATCGTTACTTGGATCATGCTAAAAGGAAAGAAGGGATAGCCTTAACATACCTTACTTGAAAATTTTATCAAATACTTTTACTTGAGCTTGCCAAGAACAACTTTCACTCCTTCTTAATCTTTGAACAAGAACTAAGCACTTCTTATGATCATCGCATATTTCATGTTGTTGGACATATGGATTATCATGAATGTATGTTTTTGATATGTTTCTAAAGTAAGAGACTCCCTATTAATAGAAGGAAATATTTCAACCTTCTTTCTACATCTTAATTGCAAAAGAAGTATATCATGAAGGCTTAAAGGCTTGCATTGTCACGTGTAAACAAGGCATACCAAGTGCTATGACTCATGTGCACTTTTGTGCCACCCTTGGCCAACTTCTTGCCGTGTGGAAGCCCACAAATTCCCCTAAAATGCTACCTAATATCATAAACCAAAGAGTCACCATTTGGATGTTTCAGTCATTTTCACTTGTTGCCACATGGGGGGTGATGTTCCCACCTAACTTATCCACCAATTTCCTAAATGTGTCATCTTGCTCTATGACTTAAGAGTCATTTATTGGGCTTTCCTTGGCTGCCACATTGGGAGGCCTATCAAGCCTATCCAAACATTTTAATTGCTTATCCACCCCAACAATTTGATGACTAAGCCACCAAAACTCCCCAATCTTGTCACCTAGTTTCGAGACTTGCCTAGTCGATATTGAATTTCCTACTTGCTGCCACCTCAATCCTTATAAAGTTGATTAGTCATGAGCCTCCTTTATCCTTATGATTCCACGTGGATCCATACAAATGACACTTATCCACTTATAACTAATTCTATATTCCATAACTTTATACCAACATTAACCAATTACGCACACAATAATTTTCAGGTCTCGATTCACTTAAATACTAATATATTTCATATACCTTACTATTATGATCATTTGGTATAGTATTAGTCCATAAATATAAGGTATTATAGCTTGGACCGTATCTTATCCCAAAATATCAAACATCAACGAAACTCGCTTTCTTCGATTTGTTTACCCTCTGACCTTCACAATACTTACTTATCACTTGTTTGAAATAGCATAAATACTTAACCTTGAAAATAGTCTTGTCCTCATCCTAAAGTGCTACTATTAAAATATTAATAAATTATGGTACCATATCAAATCAATACATACACTATTATTTTATTAAAACATCCATGTAAAAATACATATATTTTCTCAACTTCTAATTTTCCTAATCTCATATAAAGAGTACAAATTTTCGTACGCTTAATTCTTATAATGGTAAAAGATAACTTTCTTTTCTTGTGAGAAAATAATTTCTATTTTTACAATAAAGAGAACCTCATAAACTTTCTCATATTATGTGTATAATTTTATGCATATTCGAAAGTAGTAATATTAATAACTATATAAAATCATATTTTTCAAACTTTTTTTTTACAAAAATGTTCCGATCAAAATACCATATGAAATGTATATAACAGTATCAAGGTTGTTAAACTTATGGAGTCTTACAATAACATAGTCACAAATCCTCTATAATCTCATGAATGGTCTTACTCCCTTCAAGCTCATATAGATTACTACGACTCATCCTAATATTAAAGTAAGGGATGTAACACTCGTCATGTATATTTTATTAAAGTTTCGTCCCTGTCGTTGAGACTCACTGAGTACAATGGATGGTACTGACGTTCTCTTTTGGGAACCTACGTTGGTCTGCGGTACACGTAGGAATCGATTTTGCAGGCGAGCAGGCTACAGGTTAGGACTTCCCTCTCTTCCAGTGCAATTGGTGAGCTCCGCTTTTGTTCGTGGAGTATTCCTTTGAGTCATCTTTATTTAGTTATTTCTTTGTTTACTTGGAGAACTAGCCAGACAATATCATGTTCCGAGCAGTGCGTGAGTTTATCAGTAGAGGCTTCATACACACAGTCGTTGGGGTTAAGATTCAGATGTTTTTGATAATAACTTAGCAGTATTTCAGTGGTTACTACGAATAAAGTTTTGGAGTTGGTTTATTTTAGATATTTAAATTAATTAAAAGTATTTGGTTAAAGTATTGCCTTGTTGTATATGAAGTTTGAAGTTATAATAGATTTGATAAGCGCAGATGGTTCGCTCGGTCAAGCTTAGTGATCGCGTGCAGGTCATGGCTTGTTCAGAAAATGGATCGTGACATTATGAACCAGTTCTTTCTTTCTATTCCTTCTTTCAGATTTCTCCTTTTTCCACTCGACTTCCCACATAGGACAACTCTTGATCATCTGGTTCTTTTTACCACATTTGAAGCATCCATCAGTCATCTGCAAGTGATCTCTTCTCCTCTCCTTCCACAAAGAATAGTAGTGATCATTGAATAGTGGTGGCCTAGTGGTGGATTGCTCATTACAGTTTCAAGGTAGTGCACTCATCTTGATCTTTTTCCTAAGGTTTTAGCCTCTTAAAGGATAACCTGCTCTGATATCAATTGATGTTTTATACTTCAATATCACACAAGAGAGGGGGAGGGGTAATTTGTGTGGTGCCGGATTTTCGCGTGCACTGGATTATCGAAGGACCTAGGTCTTCTATGCGTTTCTTACACTACAGTTGCATAATAAATATTGCCAAAAATAAAGAACACAAGGATTTTTACGGAAAAACACCCGGCTCAAAAGGTGAAAAAATTACGACCTACTACCTAGTAGAATTATCCCCAAACACTTCACAACAACTCTGAGCCAACAATAAAGTTTACAAACTCTTGCAAATCTAAGGATTAACTCTAACCCTTATAGCAACCAGCCACAGGCTGTTGCGACTGCTTCAAGTTAACTCTAACTTGAACAATACAAGTCAAGTTTACAACCTCTTGCAAACCTAAGGATTAACTCTATCCCTTATAGCAACACGCCACAGGTTGTTGCGACTGCTTCTAGTTAACTCTAACTTGAACAATACAACTCAGGTACCTAGTACAATTTGCTTCTAAAAATGCTGAAAGGTACAACTCAAAACGACTACCACACATTGAACAAGAAATAAAGAAAGATACATAAAACTCGTGATGCAATTGGTTCTTCAACCTGGTTCGTGTACCTTCAGGATCGCACTCTTAAAACTCACAGGAATTGCTTACAAAATGTCTTGCTATTTTTCTCTCAATTCTTGTTTAACTTCAGTATGTGTGCATCACCTGTAAAAGAGAACACAACTGATATATATAGAGTTAGTAAATAAAGATTAACTAGAATTCTTATGCTTTACTCTTCCTTCGTGGAAGAGTTCTAGTTATCTTCAACTTCTAACATTTTCCTTATCTTGGATAGAGTTCTCTTCAAGTAAGGAGTCCTGCTCCTTATCAAATGTGCAACATTTTCGTTCAGGGAATATCATATATAACCACTTATACTTATCCCTTTCACATGCATGCGTTTTGCTTGATTCTATCCGTCACCTGTGTACACTATCCATGAACCTGGTTCATGCATGTGTTCATTTGTCAAGCATCAAAACCAAAACCGCCCAGGTCAACAGCACCATTTTTATAACCGAAAATTCCTGAAGGCCAGGAGTGCATGGTTGCAAACTCGGTGAATAATAGGCATGCTCTTTTACTCTTCTGCACTTAAATACCAGGCTTAGGTCTATGGCAGGATTATAACTTGTGATGTGCGCCTAACCCGCACACCATGTGTTGCGGCCTTACTACTAGACCAAAGCCCTAAGGGCAGTAATAAAATGAGTTAATGTATATTTTGCAGAAAACACTCGGAAGCAAGCTCTCCAGAATACTGAGGCAATACAATATCAGATTACTACAGAGAAACTAGCTGCTCTATTAATTTTGCGTCAGATGCAAATGCACCATCTTATCGCATGCTGCTCTAACAGAAACATGGAACTCGTCGATTCTGTTTCACATATCTGGCTAGCAGAAAAATTTCAGACTTTTTTTTTTCTTTTCCTTTTTCGCTTTCATGCTGCATGAACTCTTTTAGAAAATGATCTCCTATGACTAATAGTACTATAGGAAGGGGAAAAAAGTTCAAGAAACATTTTTCATATTGTTGAAGTTCTGTGGAGAAACATACTCAATGCGTAGACCCAATAGAATAGTATTCTACCATGTGTTACACTTTACTGTGTTGATCCATAATATTATGGCTGCTAAAGATCATAGAGTTTTCAACAATGCCAAATCTATAAAGAGTCGGACAAAGAGCACTTTCAAGAATTGTCAAATCTTGTAGAGTCTAGACATGACTTTGCAAGGATATGTTACTAATTTAATTCTTCAAAAGTATCTTATTCGGAACTTATTTCTCTTTGCTGCTAGTTTATGACGATTTGGTGTTTCAAATTTACCATCTTTTCCTATTACTCATTGTTTAACCAAAAAATGGAATTTCAGTCAAAGCTTTATTTTTAAAAGAACTCGGGTTACTGATAATCGAAAATAAATAAAAGAAATTGATTTTGATAACAAATAGATAGCAGAAAACAAAGTAATCCAATATCTTCAGTTGATTTTTCGTGTCCTTACAAATGATCAGTCTTCTCCCTTTTATAGTTATTTTTAAGTTATACGTTTTGCCTTTATCATAATAAGGTCATTATGGACGATTAAAGGCATTAAATGCTACGTTACATAATCATTGTAATTTAATACAGATTCTCTAACGTTTTCAGTATTTAATGCTTATTAAATACTGTATCTGGGCTCTCATGTGCTGTCAGGTTCATTCTTCTCAGCTTTTAGACTTAAATAGATACGAGCATCGAGTCTTTTGAATATTTGCTCGTGCCTCTTCTTGTGCTTCCGCTCGTATCTGTTGCAACTCGTGCCTCTTTGCTAATCATCATTCTTTGACCTGCCTACGTGTCATGACATGTCATATTTCAATCACCTCGATATGTATAAACTCAGTTTTACCCAATACAAGCTGATCACGTCCAATTCACACCCCTATCTCTAGTTCAAATCATTTAATTAAACTAATTCATACTTCAACTAGTTCAATTTCTTGTTAGCCAAGTTTTCCTAGACTAAATTCCTCTTTTTCGAGTAAGAAAAAAGTCAAATAGTCATGAATCAATATTTGTAACCATTAATTCTAACCATAAAGCACAAACAAGGCTAAATAGCGTTAACCCAATCAATAGCAAGAATTAATTTTAAACACCCATAAGTTTTACACACTAGGGTTGGATGACAACCCTAGATAAAATCTAGCTACTCATAGCAATGGACATAGAAAAAGGGAAAGAACAAGAAATTGAAGACATAAAACTAAATTAAAATGGAAAAGTAATTGATCATCTCTAATTGTAGCTCAAAGTTTTCCCATATCGCCAAGAATAACTACCAGTTGCAGCTACAATACAAAAAGTTGTCTTAAAAAAAGTGTTTCGCATCTATTTATAGTACTCTGAAATTCCTGACAAAAATACCATTCAGAGGGTTCGGCGGCTGCACTTTGACATCTGCAGGCCGCACTTTGCTAGGTTACTGTTGTGAATTCTTTCAGTTGGAGGAGTTCTATGGCCGCACTTCAGCTTTTGCGGCCGCACTGAATTGTTGCGGGCCGCACTTTGAAGAGGCTTAAGACTTTAATTTGCTCGATTGCATCTTCTTTGTAAGTCTACTCCAGACGTATTAAAAATCTAGCATACGCACAGACGTTCATCACCTCATTCGTACGTAGCTTCCATAACACATATCATATAGCAAATCGAACACCAACTGTAACACCCCAGGCTTTAGACAGAGTTCCACATCGGCAAAACACAAGAGGGATGCTGGGTATATAAGTTAGCAAGCCTTAGACCCTAGTGACGCATTTTAAACCCGTGAGGGCCTAGGTCCAGAGCGGACAATATCACTAGCGGGGCTGGGCTGTTACAGATGGTATCAGAGCCACTCTTGTGTCAGCCTTGCCGATGGTAGGTCAGAGTTCAACTGAGTTTAGGCAAATCCTGGTTAGGCGGGGCAAACCTCGGTGCTGAGTTTAGGCAAATCCCATCGGTGGGGCAAACCTCAGCGAGGACGCTGAGTCCATAAGAGGGGGTGAATGTAACACCCCCAGGCTTTAGACAGAGTCCCACATCAGCAAAACACAAGAGGGATGCTGGGTATATAAGTTAACAAGCCTTAGACCCTAGTGACGCGTTTTAAACCCGTGATGGCCTAGGCCCAGAGCGGACAATATCACTAGCAGGTTGGGTTGTTACACCAACGGGGATAAGTTACCTCTTACAAGGTTATGTAAGAGATTTACCTAGCTTCGAAATCCGATGGCGACTCCAACACCGTTCTAGCACCTCAAACCAATGCCGAACAATCCGAAATTAGCCAAAGAACATGCAAACCAATCAAAACTTACTCAAAACCCCATAATTTATCAATTAGAAATAATTTTCAACCCCGTACAAAAAGTCAATAAAAGTCAACCTCGAGCCCACGCGCTCGGATTCTGAAAATTATCAAAAATAAATATTACTCATAGCACCACGAACTCAAATATATAATTTGTTCTCTAATCCCTATCTAAATTCGTGGTTAAAACTTAAAAATATTATTTCTAGGTTATCTTCCAAATATTACCCTACATATCATGAATTTACAAGCCTAAATTCATACATATTTAATGAGATATATTCAAAAGTAGGTTAGAAACACATACCCTTAATAGGTGGGTGAAATTGACCTTCAAAATCACCCCAAAATTGGCTTCAATTTCTCCCAAATGAAAAGTGAGAAGAAATCCCAAAATTTCAACTTTTAAAGTCTACTCAGGTACTACTCTTCACGATCACAGAAGAACCCTCACGATCGCGAAGGCTAAATGTGCTACTGCATATAAAATATTTTTCACAGACGCGGAACACACTTCGCGAACGCGAAGCAGAGGCACCCCAGACCTACGCAAATGCATGTCTACTTCCGCAATTGCGAAGGCTAATATCTAGCGTGCCTTCTCTGCTCCACGAACGCAACCCATGGAGTGCGAAAGCGAAGACAAACTAACCACACACATCGTGAATGCGATACTTAGTCTGCGAATGTAAATAACAAATCTCAGCTTCCTCAAAATAACCCTTCGCGATCGTGTGACATGCATTACGATTGCGAAGCACACCAGACAGCAGTAGAAATCTGCAGCCTTAAACATGCTTCGGGTGGTTTGGAACTCACCCGAGCCACCCGGGACACTGTTCAATTATACTAACAAGTCCATAAACACTAACTGGACCTTTACAAGGCCTCCAAACACATATGATAACATCACATCAATGAATCAAAGATCAAAATACAAGTTGAACTTCTCTTAAGTTCAAAAACTTTCAAACTTCCAACCAAGCGTCCGATTCAAGACTAATCAATCTGGATTACATCAAAACATTGCAGACTAGTTCCAAATGATAAAATGAAACTATTCCAAGTTCTAGAATGAGTATCCAAGTCCGATATCGTCGAAGTCAACTCCTGATCAATCTTAGGAATTCTCCAAACCTTCAAATTGCCAACTATCGGCAAATAGAGCCAAAATATCCTAAAACCCTCCAAATCAAAATTCGAACGTACGCCTAAGTTCAAAATCACCATATAAACCTATTGAAATTATCAAATCACCAATCTGAGATCGTTTACTCAAAAGTCAAATATAGGTCAACTATTCCAACATAAAGCTTTCAAATTGAGAATCACTCTTCCAAATCAATCTCGAACCTCTCAAATATAAAAAAAACTATACACACAAGTCGTAATTACACCATATGAATCTACTCAAGGTCTCAAACTGCTGAACGGCAAATTGGTATCTCTGACGAGATGATTATTGTCATTCATAAAGAGGCAAAATCCTAAAGTTGAAGTTTTTAAGCCCACTGGTCTTCTGGTTGAAGTCTTAAAAGTTCACCAAGTACTAAAACCGAAGCTGTAAAATCTGTCAAGTCTCCAATTAAAAAGGCTCTTGATTTAAAGGTGTTTCTTTGTCAAGGTGTAGCATTTTTTGGACAAAGGTGCTCAAAGTTGAAAATCCTAAAGTGACTGAATAAAATGGTAAAATACAAAATATTACCTAGAACTATCCTGAATGTAACGACCCGGCCGGTCGTTTTGAGAATTTACGTCCTGATCCCCTATTAACTGCTTCCCCATATCTATTTCTACTGTTGTGACTTGTCGGGATAATTCAGTTTGAGTTTCAGAGTGTTTTGGGATACTTAGTCCCTAAATGGGAGCTTAAGTCTTAAGATTTGGACCATAGTCGGAACAGTGTGAAGACGGCTTCGGAATGGAGTTGATTCCGTTAGCTCTGTTGGGTTATTTTGGGCTTAGGGGCATGTTCGTATTGTGTTTTGGAGGTTCGTAGCTCATTTAGGCTTGAAATGGCGAAAGTTGAATTTTTGGAGTTTCGGGCCGGTAGTGGAAATTTTGATATCGGGGTCGGAATCCGATTCCGGAAGTTTGAGTAAGTCCGTAATGTTGAATATCACTTATGTGTAAAATTTGGGGTCGATTAGACATGATTTGGTTGGTTTCGACATCGGTTGTCGAATTTGAAAGTTCTAAGTTCTTTAAGTTTGAATTGGAGGGTGATTTGTGATTTGTGCGTTGTTTGATGTGATTTGAGGGCTCGACTAAGTTCGTGTGATGTTTTAGGATTGGTTGGTATGTTTGGTTGAGGTCTCAGGGGCCTCGGGTGAGTTTCAGGTGCTTAATGGATTGGTTTGAGACATATGCAAATTGCTTAAGTTGATGTACCTGATGTTTTCGCACCTGCGCATTTTGGACCGCAGGTGCAGAGCCGCAAAAGCAGAATTTGGCCAAACCACCTGGGTCCGCAGATGCAGTGAGGAATCCATAGAAGCGGACGCGTAAAAGCGGTTAGGGACCGCAGGTGCGGCCCAGTGCTCGCAGATGCGCTCCCAGCCCAATTAAGTGATTTCCTCACCTGTGATGGATTTTTTGCAGATGCGGCACCACAGGTGCAAAGAAGGGGCCCGTAAGTGCGGGTTGTCTGGCAGAAAAAGAGAGAATTCGGGGGTTTGGTGTTCATTCCATAAAATTTGATTTTGAACTCGAGGAAGGCGATTTTTTGAGAGTTTTTCAGAGGAAATCATTGGGTAACAATTCCTAATCCTATTTTGATCATATTTCATTAATCCATAGTTGTTTTTTTCATTTAAGGAATTGGAGTGAGGAAGTTGGGAAATTGGGGAAAAGGTTCCCCAACCAAAAATCTGAGATTTGAGTAGGATTTAGGCGTCGGTTTTGGATAATTTTTTCACGAGTGATCTCGTGAGTGAATGAGTGTTCATAATTTGTGACATTTACCCAATTCCGAGACATGAGCCCGGGGAGGCTTTTTCGGCGTTTTTCTATTTCCTTGCCTTAGCTTTGATTTCATTAGCTATATTAGTTGCTTGTAGCTATATTTACGTTATGTAATTGATTTTATTAGATTTGGGCCACTCGTAGTTGGATAATCGTGGCAAAAGTGTGATTTCGGATTGATTTGAGCTTGGTTCGAGGTAAGTGGCTTGCCTAACCTTATGTGGGGGAACTCCCTTTAGGATTTGGTACTGTTTGATATATGAGCGCCGTGTACGTGAGGTGACGAGTGCGTACACAGGCTATTTGTTGAAAAACCCCATTTTCAATAAACAAATATCTGGGTTTCCTTAAATTGAGAAACACTAGTATATGTAACTATCCTGTTTAGCTTAGGAAAGCATGCCTACATGCCTTAAGTGCATGTCTTAACTCTGTACAACATGCTTAGTGGGAAATTACCTGTCTTCTTTGATATGAACTTAGTCTAAACTGTAGAATCCCTTAATGAAATTGTTGTTTATGTTGATTGAGTTGCATATTTACTTTGGGACTACGGAATGGTATTCCGGGAGATCCCCTGCACGTTTAAGTTTGGGACTATAGGACGGTATCCCGGGAGATCCCCCTATACTGTATATTTACTTTGGGACTATGGAACGGTACTCCAGGAGATCCCCCTGCACATTTACGTTCGGTATTCTGGGAGATCACCCTAGCTTATTGTGTTATGTATATATACCAGTAGGGCCCTGTCCTGATCTCGTCACTACTCGACTAAGGTTAGGCTTGGCACTTACTGGGTACCGCTGTGGTGTACTCATGCCCTTTCCTGCATATGTTTTTCGTGTGCAGATCCAGGTACCTCACATCAGTTGCATTACCAGTGAGGCGAGATGACTGCAGAGACTTCGAGGTATATCTGCCGCATCCACAGACCTAGGAGTCCCTATCTACTGTTCAACAAGTTATAGACTTCTTGTATTTTCTTCGTGTATTAGGCTCTGGAGTATGGGAGTACTATATCTTTCTTTAGCTTGTGACTTATGACATTCTGGGTTTTGGGAGAGTTATATAATGTTCGGAAGTGATTATTGTATATGCCGAGCGACATCGCATTTCCTTGTTTAAAAATTTACTTTTTAGTTGATAGCTTTCATGTTTTGTTCCTTTATCCACAAATGTTAGGCTTACCTTGTCGTAGAGACTAGGTGTTGTCACGATGGTTCACGGAGGGAGAACTAGGTTCGTGACAAGTTGGTATCAGAGCTCTAGGTTCATAGGAGTCGTGAGTCATAAGCCGATTTATTAGAGTCTCGCGGATCGGTACGAAGACGTCTGTACTTATCTCGGATATGTTTTTGAGGGAGTATGTCCCTTAGAGCCTCAGGGATGCATGGCGTGCGGAGTTTGAGCAGTTGCGCCAGGGTACTATGACTATTTCAAAGTATGTTGTCCGCTTCAGTGACTTGGCTAGACATGCACCGACCTTGGTTTCTACAGTTCGAGAGAGGGTTCGCCGGTTTATTGAGGGGCTCATTCCCAGCATCAGGTCCAGCATGGCCCGGGAGTTAGAGATGGATATCGCGTATCAGCAGGTGGTGAGTATTGCTAGGAGAGTAGAGGACATGCTTGCTCGGGATAGGGAGGAGAGAGAGGCCAAGAAGTCTCGAGAGTCGGGCTAATATTCTGGTAAACGTGCCCCAGCTGCAGTTCGTCATGGTAGGGGTTATGTGAGTCGCCCCGTTCATTCAGATCTTCCAGCGGCCAGTGGTATTCCAGCTCCTCCTAGACCTCAGGAGCATTACTATGCACCTCCAGTATCTAGTATGCCCCCTGCATGGGGTGCTTTCAGTGTTAAGTCCAGCAGACCTGGCCCGAGCTAGTCACAGCCACCACATCCTCCCAGAGCTTGTTTTGAGTGTGGCGACACTCGCCATATGGTGAGGGATTGTCCCAGGCTTAGGAGGGGTGCACCTCCACAGACTTCTCAGCCACAGCGTGCTCCACAGGGTTCCCAGGCTATTGATTACAGCACCAGCCGCCACTCCACCTGCTCAACCAGCTAGAGGTGGAGCTTAGGGAGGTAGAGGTCGCACTAGAGGGGGAGACCAGGCAAGATACTATGCCCTTCCTGCTCGTACAGAGGCTGTTGCTTCTGACTCTATCATTACAGGTATTGTTCCGGTCTGCCATAGAGATGCATTAGTTCAATTCGATCCAGACTCCACTTATTCCTATGTCCTTTTATTTTGCCCTGCATTTGGGCGTATTTCGGGATTCTTTGAGTTCCCCTATATATGTGTTTACTCTTGTAGGAGATTCTCTTATTATGGAACGCGTTTGTCGGTGGTGTTTGATTGCTCTTAGTGGTTTTGAGACCAGAGCCGATTTATTATTGCTCAGCATGGTAGATTTTGATGTTATCTTGGGCATGGACTGGTTGTTGCCCCATTATGCTATTCTTGATTGTCATGCCAAGACCGTGACGCTGGCTATGCCAGGCTTACCACGTTTAGAGTGGAGGGGTACTTTAGATCACAATCCCAATAGAGTTATTTCATTTCTTAAAGCTCAGCGAATGGTTGAGAAGGGGTGTGACGCATATCTAGCTTATGTGAGAGATGGCAGTATTGATACCCCTATAGTTGATTCACTCCCAGTACTCCTTTTTCTTCACCAACAAGACAGGAGCACCCTAAGGTGACACACTGGGCCGAATAAAGCCCTTATCAAGCAATTCCTGTAACTATTCCTTCAACTCAGGAAGAGCCATACGATAAGGAGGAATAGAAATGGGCTGAGTGCCCAGAAATAAATCAATGCCAAAATCAATATCTCTGTCGGGCAGCATGCCCGGAAGATCAGCTGGAAACACATCAGGGAAATCCTTTGCCTTGTATACCTATTTGATCAGTTACAGGGTTCTTAAGTATTTTCCAAGATTGATTTGCGTTCAGGTTATCATCGGTTGAAGATTCGGGAGCCAGATATCCCGAAGACTACTTTCAGAACATGGCACGTCATTACGAGTTCCTTGTTATGTCATTTGGGCTGACCAACGCCCCATCAGCATTTATGCATTTGATGCACAGTGTATTCCGTCCATATCTTGACTCGTTCATCATTGTCTTTATTGATGACATTCTCGTGTACTCCGGGAGTCGGGAAAATCATGAGAAGCACCTGAGGATAGTCCTTCAGACCTTGCGAGAAAAGAAATTATATGCAAAGTTCTCAAAATGTGAGTTCTAGTTAGATTCCGTGGCATTCTTGGGTCATGTGGTATCGAGTGAAGGGATCAAAGTGGATCCAAAGAAAGTGGAAACAGTGCAGAGTTTGCCTAGACCGTCCTCAGCTACAGAGATCGGAGTTTTCCCGGTTTGGCGGGTTATTACGGCTAATTTGTTGGGGGATTCTCATCTATTGTAGCACCTATGACCAAGCTCACCTAGAAGGGTGCTCCGTTCAGGTGGACGAAGGAGTGTGAGGAGAGCTTTGAAAAGCTCAAGACAGCTTTGACTACAACCCAGTATGGATATTGCCTATAGGTTCGAGGTCTTATACAGTCTATTGTGATGCGTCGCGAGTTGTCCTCGACGCGGTGTTGATACAGGGTCGTAGGGTAATTGCCTACACGTCCAGACAGCTGAAGGTGCATGAAAAGAACTATCCTATCCACGACCTTGAGCTAGAAGCTATTGTTCATGCCCTGAAGATTTGGAAGCACTACTTGTACGGTGTCCTTTGTGAGATCTACACTGATCACCGGAGTTTGTAGCATCTGTTCAAGCAAAAAGATCTTAATTTGCGTTAGAGGAGGTGGCTAGAGCTGCTTAAGGATTATGATATCACCATGTTTTACCACCTAGGGAAGGCCAATATGGTGGCCGATGCCTTGAGTCGCCGGGCAGAGAGTTTCGGGAGTTTAGCTTATCTACCAGCAGCAGAGAGGCCCATGGCATTGGATGTTCAGGCCTTAGCCAGCCAATTTGTGCGATTAGATATTTCGGAGCCTAGCCGAGTATTGGCTTGTGTGGTCTCCCGGTCTTCTTTTTATGATCGTATCAGGGAGCGTTAGTATGATGACCCCCACCTGCTTGTCCTTAAGGACACGGTTCAGAACGGTGATGCTAAGGAGGTCACTATTGGGGATAATGGTGCATTGAGGATGCAGGGCAGGCTATGTGTGCCTAATGTGGATGGTTTGCGTGAGTTGATCCTTCAGAAGGCTCATAGCTCGCGGTACTCTATTCATCCGGGTGTCGTGAAGATGTATCAGGACTTGAAGCAGCATTATTGGTGGCGTAGGATGAAGAAAGACATAGTGGAGTATGTTGCTCGGTGTCTAAATTGCCAGCAGGTGAAGTATGAACATCAGTGATCGGGTGGATTGCTTCAGAAGTTAGAGATTTCAGAGTGGAAATGGGAGCGGATCACTATGGATTTTGTTGTTGGACTCCCATGAACTCAGCGGAAGTTTGATGCAGTTTGGGTGATTGTAGATAGTCTGACCAAGTCAGCTCATTTCCTTCTTGTGATAACTACCTATTCTTCCGAGCAGTTGGCTCGAGTTTATATCCGTGAGATTGTCAGACTTCATGGCGTGCCGGTATCTATCATCTCTAACCGGGGTAAGCAGTTTACATCATGATTCTGGAGAGCCGTACAGCAGGAGTTTGGTACTCAAGTAGAGTTGAGCATAGCATTTCAGCCTCAGACGAACGGACAGTCCGAGCGCACTATTCAGATTCTTGAGGATATGCTTCATGCGTGTGTGATGGATTTCGGAGGTTCTTGGGACCAGTTCTTGCCACATGCGGAGTTTGCCTACAACAACAGTTATCAGTCCAGAATTCAGATGGAACCGTATGAGGCTCTGTATGGTAGGCAGTGTCAGTCCCCAGTGGGTTGGTTCGAGCCAGGCAAGGCTAGATTATTGGGCACAGACTTGGTTCAGGACGCTTTGGAGAAGGTTAAGGTGATTCAGGATAGACTTCGCATAGCCTAGTCCAGACAAAAGAGTTACGCGGACTGGAAGGTTCCCGATGTTTTATTTATGGTTGGAGAGCGGGTCTTGCTTCGGGTTTCGCCTATGAAGGGCGTTATGAGATTCTGAAAGAGGGGCAAGTTGAGCCCAAGGTTTATTGGTCCCTTTGAGGTGTTGCGGCATATTGGGGAGGTTGCTTATGAGCTGGCCTTACCTCCCAACTTGGTAGGAGTTCATCCGGTATTTCATGTTCCGATGCCCGGAGGTATCACGGAGATCCATCTCATGTGTTGGATTTCAGCTCAATCCAGTTGGACAAGGATCTATCTTATGTTGAGGAGCCAGTAGCTATATTGGACAGGCAGGTTCGAAAGCTGAGGTCAAAGAACATTGCATCAGTAAAGGTTCAGTGGCGGGTCAATCGGTCGAGAAGGCGACTTGGGAGACCGAGCAGGATATGCGCAACCATTATCGTCATCTTTTCACCACTTCAGATATGTCTTTATGCTCGTTCGAGGACGAAAGAATGTTTTAAGAGGGGGAGGATGTAATGACCCAGCCGGTCGTTTTGAGAATTTACGCGCCGATCCCCTATTAACTGCTTTCCCCGTATCTATTTCTGCTATTGTGACTTGTTGGGATGATTCGTTTCGAGTTTCAAAGTGTTTTGGGACACTTAGTGCCTAAATGGGAGCTTAAGTCTTAAAATTTGGACCGTAGTCGGAATAGTGTGAAGACGCCTCTGTAATGGAATGCCGTCGATTCTGTTAGCTCTGTTGGGTGATTTTGGGCTTAGGGGCGCATTCGGATTGTGTTTTGGAGGTCTGTAGCTCATTTAGGCTTGAAATGGCAAAAGTTGAATTTTTGGAGTTTTCGGGCCGGTAGTGGAAATTTTTATATCGGGGTCGGAAATTGATTCCGGAAGTTGGAGTAAGTCCGTAATGTTGAATGTGACTTGTGTGCAAAATTTAGGGTAAATCGGACGTGGTTTGGTTGGTTTCAGCGTCGTTTGTCGAATTTGAATGTTCTAAGTTCTTTAAGTTTGAATTGGAGGGTAATTCGTGATTTTTGCATTGTTTGATGTGATTTGCGTGTGATGTTTTAGGATTGGTTGGTATGTTTGGTTGAGGTCTCAGGGGCCTCGGGTGAGTTTCGGGTGCTTAACGGATTGGTTTGAGACTTATGCAAATTACTGAAGTTGTTGCACTTGGTGTTTTCGCACCTGCGCATTTTGGACCGCAGGTGCGGAGCTGCAGAAGCGGCTAAGGAACCGTAGAAGCGGAATTTGTCCAAACCAGCTAGGTCTGCAGATGCAGTGAGGAATCCGCAGAAGCGGAGGCGTAGAAGCGCTTGGGGACCGCAGGAGCGGCTCGCAGGTGCAGCCCAGTGCTCGTAGAAGCGGTCCCAGCCCACTTAAGTGATTTCCGCACCTGCGATAGGTTTTCCGCAAGTGCGAAGAAGGGGCCTGCAGGTGCGGTTTGTCTTGCAGAAAAAGAGAGAATTCGAGGGTTTGGTGTTCATTCCATAAAATTTGATTTTGAACTCGGAGAAAGGCGATTTTTCGAGCGTTTTTAAGAGGAAATCATTGGGTAACAATTCCTAATCCTATTTTGATCATGTTTCATTAATTCATAGTTGTTTTCTTCATTAAATTAAGGAATTGGAGTGAGGAAGTTGGGAAATTGGGGGAAAAGTTCCCCAACAAAAAATCTGAGATTTGAGTGGAATTTAGGCGTCGATTTTGGATGATTTTTGCACAAGTGATCTCGTGAGTGAATGGGTGTTCATAATTTGTGACTTTTACCCGATTCCGAGACGTGGGCACGAGGAGGCTTTTTGGGTGTTTTTCTATTTTCTTGCCTTAGCTTTGATTTCATTAGCTAAATTAGTTGCTTGTAGCTATATTTACGTTATGTAATTGATTTGATTAGATTTGGGCCACTCGTATTTGAATACTCGTGGTAAGAGCGTGATTTCGGATTGATATGAGCTTGGTTCGAGGTAAGTGGCTTGCCTAACCTTGTGTGGGGGAACTCCCCTTAGGATTTGATACTTTTGATAAATGAGCGCCGTGTACGTGAGGTGACAAGTGCGTACACAGGCTATTTGTTGAAAACCCCGTTTTCATTAAACAAATATCTGGTTTTCCTTAAATTGAGCAACACTAGTATATGTAACTATCCTGTTTAGCTTAGGAAAGCATGATTACGTGCCTTAACTGTCTTAACTGCCTTAACTGCCTGTCTGAACTCTGTGCAGCATGCTTAGTGGAAAACTACCTGTCTTCTTTTATATGAACTTAGTCTAAAGTATGTTGAAATTGTTGTTTATGTTGATTGGGTTGCATATTTACTTTGGGACTACGGAACAGTATTCCGGAAGACCCCCCTGCACGTTTACATTTGGGACTACGGAACGGTATTTCGGAAGATTCCCATGTACTGTATATTTACTTTGGGACTACGGAACGGTATTCCGGGAGATCCCCCTGCACATTTACATTTGGGACCACGGGACGGCATCCCGGGAGATCCCCTATTGTTATCTCAATGTACTGAGCTGTTGTTTTTCTATGATTTCATTCTCGTTAATTTTTAGTATTTATATTTACTGCAATATTTCATTATGTCTTATTCTATTTTATATATATATATATATATATATATATATATATATATATATATATATATATATATATATATATATATATTATATATATATGGGGCCCTGACCTGATCTCGTCACAACTCGACCGAGGTTAGGCTTGGCACTTACTGGGTACAACTATGGTGTACTCATGCCCTTTCCTGCACATGTTTTTTATGTGCAAATCCAGGTACCTCACATCAGTTGCATTACCAGTGAGGCGAGACGACTGTAGGGACTTCGAGGTATATCTGCCGTGTCTGCAGACTTAGGAGTCCCTATCTACTCTTCCTCAAGTTAAAGGCTTCTTGTAATTTCTTCTTGTATTAGACTCTGGAGTATGGGAGTATTGTGTCTTTCTTTAGCTTGTGACTTGTAACATTCCGGGTTTTGGGAGAGTTATATACTGTTCGGAAGTGATTATTGTATATGCCGAGCGGCATCACATTTTCTTGTTTAAAAATTTACTTTTTAGTTGATAGCTTTCATGTTTTGTTCCTTTATCCGTAACTGTTAGGCTTACCTAGTCGTAGAGACTAGGTTCCGTTACGACGGTTCACGAAGGGAGAACTAGGATCGTGACACTGAAGGAATTCGCTTATATCATTTGGGCATGTTCAAGATTATGAGGTCTAATTTTTGAGAAATTAAACGGTTCGTGAATTCGACATTCCTACACTAAGATATTTGTTTTTGGTGAAGTTGCACGAATCTAAAATTGTCAATGTATCAGAATCTAAAGTTGACTTTTAAAATATTATCTAGGACAATTCTAAAGGTGTTTGATTATAAATTTTGGATATATCTTAGATTCTTAAGCCTATTTTCTAAGAAATCAAATGGTTCACAATTTCGACGTTCTTACACTAAGATATAAACATATTGGTAAAGTTGCACGAATCTAAAATCGTCAATATGTCGGAATTTAAAGTTGATTTCAAAATATTATCTGCAATGATTATGAAGGTGTACTATTCCAAATTTTGAATATGTCTTAGATTTTGAAGCCTAGTTTTTGAAAAATCAAACAACTCATAATTTTGACGTTCCTAAGTTGAGATATAATTTTCTACCACGAAAGCGCAATGCTAATGAACAATACTATGTTTAAAAGAAGAAAATATTACAATGTAAATTCAGATCTAGAGAGCTTTGAGACATGAATAACGACAGTTAAAATAATTCTAAATCCTACTACATAAACGTCAATATTCCAGGATAATAAAGCAATTGTTGATATTGAATGGCCAAGCAAAAAGAAACATCAATGAGAACGTGCAATACAAATCAAAACAGATAGAATTTTAATCTAATAATAATATCCACTAGTCAATCAATTACAAGAAAAAAGAGGCAAATAAAATACTTTATATAGGCTAATCTAAACACAATTTGTAATTGACTAAGTCTTGAAGGGTAGCCTCTAAAAGTTGTTTCTTCTTCTCCACATCAGCCAAGTCATCAGCAGTCACCAAGGAAACATCAGAACTGTTGCGACCAAACACAGTCACGCAAGTATACATGGTTGTCAAGTAATAGAGTAGTGAGTAGAGTATCGTTCCCACGGAGACTTAAGATAAATATTTGACTGATTCAAACTCAAACAACTTATTGATTCAAGAGATTTCTCACAAAATATGTAAGTGACTAATTTACTACCTAAGAAACTATCAAGCAATGAAATAACTAGAAATCAACCACAACACTTAAGAAATTTTGGATAAAAATCACTAGGAGAGAGTATTCCACGGTCATAGGATAACTAAAAATCATGTTGCGTTCTTGGCTTAAAGTGACTAACTGAATTATCTGGATTGTTGATTGACAGGGTTGATATTACTCATAAGAATCTGCCGAGTTCTTACTCGTCTATTCAAGCTAACGTAATGCCTATATGTCTATATAATTAAGATTAACAAGAATACATTTACAAATCCTGTATTTCAACCAAGCAAGACAATTAGGTGTATTTCTATCCTAATTGAGAATTCGTTCCCCGATGTCCGGGTTCAAAAACTTGCTCTATTTAATTCTATATGCGACCTAGAATTTCCACGTTCGAGTTCAACTCTAGATTCGTAGTTAGTATTTCACTGTTAGCTACTCAGCAAAATAATTAAAAACAGAATTAAATAAGCAACCCAATATGATAAACTCAAACTCGTCAAATTAAACTTCAAACATCACATTCATGTAGCACCCATGACCCCAGAATATTAGGATCCTTGCTACTTATGTTCGTACAATCATCAAAAATAATGTTTTCAAACATAAAATCAATGAATACTAGAAGAAGAATGGAAGAATTGATCAGATCCGTGCACTAGAGTGTTTCGTACTTTTGTTTTCCTCTCAAAGTTACGTCCTCCCCCAAAATCGTGTTTTCTGGTGTATTTATGACGTGTAGAAAGAAAGCCGGATGAAGCTACCCCTTCCAAGCCAAAGTAGGAAAATACTCTATGATTTTTGTACACCTACGCCGCGTGCCGCGCTGCACCCCGCGGTGCGCTTGTGGAGATTATCAGCGGACATGTATTTTTCTTGTCCTACAATTTTTTCACTGCCATGTCGGGCCCTGCGGCACCCCATGCGGCGCGGCAATTTTATTTTCTCAAAGTAAAATTGTTTCATCCTCTTTTGACATCCAGACTTGGTACACGACCTCCGAACATGATCCCCGCTTAACTTATTGGGCTTATACTCAGAGTTCAAAGCTCCAAATTGATCGATTTTAGCTCGGAATCACTTCCTGCAAGACATAAAACACGTACTAAGTGTAATTCACTATCATTTAAGCTCAAACAACGTAAAATGCAGTAAATAGAGTACAGCACTACGGCTAAAATATGGGTTTCTAGCCTACCATCAACACCCCACACTTAGATCATTGCTCGTCCTGGAGCAATTAAACAACACTTCACATAGGGATGACCTTTTCATCAAACAACCTCCCTAACACACCATGCCAAGAATATTTAAAATAGACTGAGCACTATATCATAACATCCCAACCTCAAGACTCGACTCAAAAGTACCACGCATTTTTCATAACCTACTCAGTTACTCTAATACAGAGGTCAAAGACGTTACCTTACCTTCGCAAATCATGTGCCCTCACGCAAACAATAGAGAGTAGTTCCACACACGATATTGTTCAAGAATAATTAGGAACTCAGGATAGAAAGAATTAACTCACTGTCGGAATCAAAATTCATGTGCAATAGAAGACGTACCATAGGCTTGCCCGTAGTGTAATACTCTGATTGAGCTCATTCAATCTAGGATCAAGTAGGACTTTAATTGGTTGTAATGTAGGCTTCGAGACGGGTAGGATACATATAGATATAGTGGCTATACCTCCCTGAGAACTTTGATACATATACAATTTCACAATTCAAACCCCACTCTTACGTTGAACCTGTAGACATGTGATTTTTGACCCTCCCCGAAATTTCATATTTTAGCACGTAAATATTTAATTTAGGCATAATATAGATATTTTAAGTAATTTTGACTCTTTTACTTTATTTCGTCACAAGAAAATGAAAATTATAAAAAAATATTTTAGTTTACGTATCTTTCGTAAATTTAAATAAAAAATATACAAAAATAGTACCTTATTTTTATTTTTATATAATCTTGAAAACACAAAAAATAGTTTCATGTTTTGTAGTTTAGTTCAATTAATTAAAATTAGTTTTATATTTTTATATTATAATTGTACATAATTTTAGAAGGAGGAATTAGTTTTAGGTAGGTTTATCCCGTCTTTATAAATCTTGTAGTACAATTTTTTAGTATTTAGTCCAATTCTCTAGCCCATAACTCTTAGGCTGATACCTCTAACCTAATCCCTACCCCTATATAATAGACCTAACGCCTAAGTCTAAAAGGGGAGAGACCTAGAACCTAAGAGCTACAGCTGCGGCACATCTTTGAAGACCCTTTGATTGTAAGAAGGATACGGATATTGATGTTCTGCGTTTTACTACTGGGTACACTGCACTAGCGTTATATTTTATAGTCGGTGGATTTTTCATGGCCTCATCAATTGGAGAGATGATGTTGCTCTCAATCTCCTAAATCTGCAAGCTCCTCTCTTGGAAACATTGTCCTCGTAGTAGTTCTGACCTTAGCTGCCTGAGAATTGAGGTACAACAGAGTCGAGGCTTTCCGGTTCGAGTTCCGTACATTTTTGGGTTTCAAGACAAATTTTGAGGTCCATTTCTCACTTTTCATTTCTTGAATTTAATGGATCATGCCTTAATCTTGTTTTACATGTGTTTGCTTGGTTATAAAATTCTGACGTGCATTTGTGAATTTATATTTGGTTGTTAATTCTTGGCTAACGTTATGTATCCGACCACCTGATCCATTTTGTTTAGAGTGTAAATGCCGACGAATCTGATTCTGTTTCTGACTTTGGGTTAAATTAAGATTCACCAAATAATCCATGTGAGAGCGCAGCGATTTTTACTGTAGCTGCCTTCTTGGATGGCCGACTTCTCCTTCACCGGGGCACGGTATCATGTTTTCCGTCAAAACATTTGCGTTCAATGTCTTTACTCGTTGATTATCTTTAGTTTGAACTAATTTTTTTATTATTTTTTGTTATTGCTAATGAAAGATATAAAGAAAGAGAATTTCTGTCGATGTTAATTAATTGGAAATGTGCTATGGGGGACTGGAATGCTAAAGCAAAGCAAGACTAATAATGAAAAATGTTTACTACTCTCAGTATTCCCTTTGATCGTCAGAAGCATATTTTAGGTTGTTAACGCATGAACATGAGTTGAATTTTCATTTTATTTAGTTCTATTTTGTTTTGTTTTATTGTCCGTTAGGAGCATGATTAGGCCGGCCACACCCGGGTAAGCGAACCTCTAGCCGCGTTTTGAATTTATTATCGTGACTATGTACACGTTCGCGTGACATGATTACGGTTTCTTAATCAAATAATCGTAGTTTGCTTTAGGCCCGATTTAGATTAGTATTGCGATTATGTATACGTTCGCGTAACATAATTGCAAATTTAATTCTAAAATGACTCGAGGGATGTGTTCGCGCAACTTCAACTAAACTTTTCTTAATAAAATAAACAAAGCGTTATTAATTGTGGACACGTTCGCGTGACATGATTTCGCCAAAAGAAAAGAGTATACGTACGCGTAACTCAATTCTTTAATTACGAATAAATCAAGTTTTTTTTAAAAACGATAAAAAGATAAATGAACATAGGTCTTAAAAATGAGTAGTTAAACATTTTAAGCCAAGTAATAATTACTAAGCGACCGTGCTAGAACCACAGAATCCGGGAGTGCCTAACACCTTCACTCGGGTTAACAGAATTCCTTATTCAGAATTTCTGGTTCGCGGACTTCAAAAGGAAAGTCGAAGTTTTCCTCGATTTGGGATTCAAAATAAACCGGTGACTTGGGACACCAAATAAACTATCCCAAGTGGCGACTTTGATAAATAAATAATCCCATTTCGAATAATGTCATTTAAAGTGGAAAAACTCCCTTGCATGCCCTTCCCGGGGTGTAGTAAAAAAGGAGGTGTGACAGAACCAAACCCCGACCTTTATACATGATAGCATGAAGCTCCCAATTTCTTTAAGCACAAACAAGATAAGAAATACCACTGGCAAATGTTCACTTTTTTCTCTTCTTTTTCAATCAAACTCTCTTTTTTCAATTTTTTACCAGTGGCTCTCACAATTTTTCAAACACTGCACTTTTCTCCTTTTTCTATAGTTCCACTCAAAAACCCAACCATACCTCCACTTAGCTTTTACAAGCTTATAACAGTTTTAATTGCTCACGAGAGGTAGAGGTTCAAACAGATAATAAATTCAAACAAATGGGTAAGGCTTGTAATATGGTTGCCAAAGAAATAGGATTACAGGCTCAAAGGGGTTAACTAAGATACATTCAATTAGGTAGGTCACAGACATATAACTGGCTCAACAAAGAAATGCCTATATCACTTCCTTGACTAAATAAGACTAGTATTTCGCTTTGCACACACACGGGGCAAGTTCGAGACATCAACTAACATGCATAGAATATCACAATAACCTCACTCACACATTGACACATAACTCACTTAGGATCGTATCTTTCCCGACTCTCTAGTCAAAGCAATTAAGCAGGGTCACAATCACACAATTTAAGGCACATATTTAAGAGTCATGAACTGAGCCTAGGCGTCACAACTAAGGCACTTACCACTCTCAAGGCATATGCAGTCAAGGAAAATTGCTTTAAATTAGCACTGTGATTCAAGATTCTTTATTCCAATAAAATAAAAAGATTTAACTACACCTGTTTCAAGCAAAATCCTTATAAAAGAACAACACCTCAAAGAAAAACCAAGGGGGAATTGTTACACTACCTAAAAAAAGTAAAATAAAATAAAATAAAAGACATATTATTGGATTTTCAAAATTTTTTATTTTTTTTTCTCGTTCGACTTCAACTCTCTCAAGAAGTCAGCCGACAAAATCCATTGTCGGGAAGAGTTGAAACTAAACAATTAATTACTAACTATTACAGGCCGATAGAATTCAGAACTATAATTTACAGACCTTATTGTCTACAAAAGCAAGAAACAAATCAAACAAAACCAACTGGCAAATAGGAAAACAAGTACAAATACAAATACAATCAAATAGGAGCACCCCACCCCACACTTAAGAAATTGCATTGTCCCCAATGCAAAACAGTAAAAACAAGAGTGAAAAAGTGACTCCTTGTAACGACCCGGTCAGTCGTTCTGAGAGTTATAGCCCCATTTCCCCCATTTTTATTTCTTTATGTGTTGTTCAGCTGTGTTGAGTTGTATCGAGTTGGTAGGTTTGGGTTCGGAATAGTTTTGGAGTGAAATGACCACTTAGTCTCTTAGTTAGAAAGCTAAGTTAGAAAAGTCAACCGGAAGTTGTCTTATGAGTAAACGAATTCGGATTTGGATTTTTATGATTAGATTAGCTTGGTTGGGTGATTTTAGACTTAGGAGTGTGTCCGGAATGTAATTTGGGGGTCCGTGGTAGAACTACGCTTGAATTGGCAAAAGTTAGAAATTTGGCGATTTTGGTCAGCAGCGGAAAATTAGGTATCGGGGTCGGAATGGAATTCCGGAAGTTGGAGTAGGTTTGTAGTGTCATTTGTGACGTGTGTGCAAAATTTGAGGTCATTCGGACGTGTTTGATAGGTTTCGGCGTCGTTGGTGAATTTTGGAAGTTTAGAAGTTCTTAGGGGAATTCGAGGTTGATTTGGTGTTTTGGATGTTCCGTAGGTCCGACTAAGTTCGGGTAGTGATATATGACTTACTGGAATTATTGGTTGAGGTCCCGAGGGCCTCGGGTGTGTTTCGGATGGTTAACGGGTTGGATCGGTGAAGTTTGGATTGCTGAAAAGCTGCTGGTGTAAGGCTTCTAGTGTGGCCACTCCTGTGGATGGGGAGCTGCAGGTGCGATAATCGCAGGTGCGGAAAATGGAGGCCAGGCATTTAAGCGCAGGTGCGGAAGAGAGGATCGCACCTGCGAGCCCGCAGGTGCGAAGGGGCAGCCGCAGGTGCGAAGTTGGGCGTTTAAGTGAGTTCCGCAGGTGCGCACCAGGGACCGCAGTTGCGGTCGCGCAGGTGCGAAGGATATGGTCGCAGGTGCGGAATCCCTGGCAGAACCCTATATATGTAACACTTCGCGAATTGTTGCCCTTTTTCCACCATTGTTGAACGGGTTTTGGAGCTTAGGGCAGTGTTTTTCAAGGGAGAATCACGAGACATCAGTGAGGTAAGTCGCTTGGGTTATTTACACGTGTTTATGATTGTTTTTCCACTGATTATCCATGAAATTAGTAGGAGTTTAGGGTGAAATTGAGGGAGTTAGGGCTTGAATTTTGGAGAGTCTGTGGTGAGGATTTGAGGGACCAAACGGAGTCCGATTTTTATGAATTTTATATGGTTAGACTCACGAGAGGATGAAGTTTATTATTCTGCCATTTTTGACTGATTTCGAGACGTGGGCCTGGGGGCCGGGTTTCGGCCGATTTCGGGTTTTTGGTATATTTTGTAGTTTTTATTGTGGAATTCGATTCTTTAGCACATGTTGATTGTATTTATCTTATTATGGTTAGATTCGAAACTTTTAGAGACCGAGTCCAGAGACGAGAGTATCCCAGAGTAGGATTTTACATTGGTGAGGTAAGTAACAATTTTAACTCTGGCCTTGATGGTATAAACCCGGAGAAATTGATATCATGTGATTGTTTGGTGGTGATACCCACGCTAGGTGGCAGACGTGTGGGTGTGCACCGCGAGGGATTGAGACTTGTTCCGTCCCGCGAGGCTGTGAGGCCTAATGGCTATTTTCTGTGGTTATGTATTTACTCGTTGTTGAACTCTTCTGCCTTCATGCTAGAGATCATGCTTAGGCTTTATCCATGCTCACATTATTTGCACTCAGTCACAGAAATTATCGTACATGTTTACCTCAGTCTCTATTATTTCGCTGATATGCTGTGATATTTGATGTGGGTCGTGTCCCCTTATTGATGATAGTGAGGCTAGAGAGGTTCATGACTGAATGAGGCCGAGGGCTTGTGGTGAGATATTTTATATGATATGATATGATGGCACGTGAGTTGTCCATGCGGATCCAGGTATTGATACCATAGCACGTGAGCTGTCTACTAACACGTGAGTTGACCGTGCGGATCCAGAGATTGATATTATGGCACGTGAGTTGTCCGTGCATAGCACTTGGGCTTTGGGAGCCCCTCCGGAGTCTGTACACCCTAGTGAGCGCAGATACCTATTGAGTGTTGAGTGTATTGAGTGCTGAGTATCGAGTGCCGAGTGCCGAGTGTTGAGTGATGAAGTGACATTGCTGTGAGGTTTCATTTACTTTCGCTGTTGCTGCATTTTACCTATTAATTTTCTTGTACCATTTACTGAGTTATGGAATTTACCTGTTTATTTTTGTTTATTTGTAAATTGTGAAAATAAATAATTGGACTGTTTTACTTAGCTCGTCACTACTGCTCAGTTCCTTACTTATTTCTGTTACTACTGAGTCGGTTGTACTCATACTACACCCTGCACTCTATGTGCAGATCCAGGTGAGTTAGAGCGCGGCGATTGTTGAGTTCAGGCCGGCTATCTTTGGAGACTGTAAGGTAGCTGCTAGCTTCCGCAGGACCTTGTTACTCCTCTTGTCATTTCTTCTTCTGGACAGCTAGACAGTTTTATATCTTAGTTCATAGTTTTAGACGCTCATGACTTAGTGACACCCTGATGTTTGGGGTTCATTTTCCGTATTTTTCTATATTATATTTAGAGTTGGTTTAGTATATGAAAAATTTAAATGTTGAAATATTTTATTAATTTCTTATAATCGGTTTAGTAGTAATATTTTGGGAAGTAGGCTTTCCTTGTAACACGATAGGCGCCATCATGATCATAGTTAAATTTTGGGTCGTGACACTCCCTAAGGCCCTTGGCCTAATCATCAGCACCCTCGAATGTGCGCAAATACTCCTCATCATCGGAGGGAACAAAGTTCACATCCTCATCTGGTGGCAGCTGTCCTCCTCCACCCCCCCCCCTCCAATCCAAACCACTGCTTAGTGACAGCAGAAAGGGGGTGATCTTGCTGCAACTCCGCCAAGTCGGTCTTCCCCCGAGTAGAATGAAGGCGCAAGTCAGAAAATTGCAGCTGCAGTGTCTCCTCGACACGGACCAGCCTCTGGTCCAAATTAACAACAGAAGTAGGAGGATCTATCACTACCGTGATATCAAAGGCCTTGATAGGATATGTCACTAGGATGGTCCGGTCATAGTGAAACTCCTCTACTTAGAGCTCTCGAAACAACCGAGTGATCATACTCGGGTAGTGTAGGCGGCGGACCCCAAGTGGTCGCACTCTTGCCATGTGCTCCAGCATGATTTTTCCAAGATCAAACTGCATCCTTGTCAAAAAGGCATAGATCAAACACAATTTCAGTCGTGAGAAATCAGTGTCACTTTGGGTAGGCATGATTTTGGCATTGATTAACCCCAATATAACCCTGGCCGGACGCTGGGATGTTTCCTTTTTCATGTCCTTGTGGAATTCATTGACCTCCCATGTCCATGCAGTAGAAGAGTTAGTGCCACATAGCTATCCGCTGATACGCGGATAGTCTGGCTAACGGGGAAACCTCTAAAAGAGCTTGTGGGAATGCTCTGTGAAGCCCATTATCCAATTGATCACTTGGGAGGAGAATGGAATCACTTTACCTCGTACCCATACTTCGTACACAACATCCAGGCTGGCCTCAGGTTGCCAGTTGGCATAAAATTCCTTTACCAGGTTCACGTTCACCGCATCACCTAGACAGAACAGACTGTCAAAACCCAAAGCCCGAATGTTGTTTTATATCTCATTATATTTTCGGGCCAACTTTCCATCGTCAATAGCAACCTTAGGCTCCGGGTTCACCAAAGGAACAAATGTTTGGAACCAATTTCGAGCATGGGCTGGGATAGCCCGAATACCAAATTTGCACTCTGGTACCACATCCACGGCTAGATCAATGCGCTCCTCTTCCTCCTCCACTAGGCGGGGGGAGGTCCCCGCCTTCCTCCCGATGGCTATTAGAGGCAACCTCGGAAGAACCTGTGTTAGAGCGTTTGCTAGGGCGGCGAGACATTGTACCTGCACAAGACGAACAATATTAGCCACAACACGTAAAATAAAACAAGACCAAACGGGGTAACCACCCCACACTTATGTTATTGGCAGGTTCACAAGCAAAATGTATATCAGTGGCTCAGACTACCCCATTGAAAGCACGCCACAAGCAATCAACAGCCCACCCAACACCAACACAACATTCCAACAACAGAACCACGGACTACACTAGTGTAAAAGACAAAATTAAGAAGCTAAACTAGTAATCATGAAAAGAAAAAATAAGAATTTAGTCTAATTCACTACTAACAAAATTAGGATAAAATACAACACTACACAAACACCATAGCATGAATCGGACACCTCATTTGGCACCTAGCAACACATGAGCAAGGGGTGGTCAATCAATTAGAACTCGGGGCTAACGAGTTAAAGTTTCACAGAATAACCATATGGCATCCCACCCCACATTTATCATCAAGCATCACATCCTATAAGGCACTTCCCTTCTCAATTTGCAACACTACACAATTTTATGTCACTAAGATATTTCAACAAACACATTATGGGTATATCTTGCACCTTCTTATTTCAATTCAAAGTAGGTTAGAATCACCATACAACCAAAGCAAATACACCGCACACCACAACCACAACATCACCACATCTTCACAATAGCATCAAGAGCACAAATTTTACACCAAACTTCACTAATTTTCGGCTACATGGGCACCCCCACCAAGCTTCAACATAAATTAATTCCACACCATCAAAACACACCAAAAATCTTCCACAATCATAAGAATAATGAACACCCCACAAGTTAAGCCCCATTTTCGGCCATAATAGGCAAAGAAACTAAAAAACTTGCACAACTAAATTTACCTAGGGCTTGGTTCAAAATAAACTAATACTACAATCAACTACTAAAATAAAAGAGATGATATGAGAGGAAGACTTACCTTAAAGAATAATAGAAGGGATTGGAGGTATGTGTGGAAGGAATTTGTGAAGAAGAACAATGGGGAAATTGGGGAGAGTTAGAGAGGAGAGATTTGTGAGAGAGAATGAGAGAAGGGGGGGGGGGGTAAACGCGTCTGTTGTGTGTCCCAATTAAAAAACGTAAAAAAGTTTATTTAAATTACATTGCCGGGTCGCTGGGTACGGCGCCCCACGTGGCGCGGTAGTGTAATTTATTAGAGGCTTGATTTTATTTTAGTTTTTTATCATAGAGCCACTTTACCTGGCGCAGTGCATGGCACAGCGCCCCACACGGTGCGCTAGGCCATTTTTCACAGAGTCCGCCTCGTTTTCGTTATTTAGCTCACGGGTTGCACCCCGACTCTATTATGTACTTATTTTATGTCCAATTCATGCTTATACCTGCCCAAACAAGTC
Source organism: Nicotiana attenuata (assembly GCF_001879085.1). Taxonomy (NCBI): domain Eukaryota; kingdom Viridiplantae; phylum Streptophyta; class Magnoliopsida; order Solanales; family Solanaceae; genus Nicotiana; species Nicotiana attenuata. The sequence continues at coordinate 41,779,783 of NC_031994.1, read as the reverse complement.
CCACAACTCCTGGACTCTAATACTCCTAAACTACAATTATCTAAACTATTCTAAAAAAACAAGAGAAAAAAGTTAGAAGCATTAAAAATTGGGTTGCCTCCTAACAAGCGCCTGATTTAATGTCGCGGCACGACTCAACACGTTTTCAAGCTTCGGCCAAGTCCACCGAGGTCTTGTGACATACAATGTCACCAAATAGTGTTTTACTCTTTGCCCATTTACCAAGAAGGTACCACTTGAGCTCGCATCGCGCAATTCCACCGCTCCATGAGGCCTCGCACTTACCACAATGAAAGGACCTTTCCATCGAGACTTAAGCTTTCCGGGGAAAAGCTTCAACCTCGAATTAAACAAGAGAACTTCTTGACCTGGCTCGAACTCGCGATGATGGATGTGCTTGTCATGCCACCTCTTGGTCTTATCTTTATACCATTTGGCATTTTCATACGCGTGCAATCGAAACTCATCAAGCTCGTTGAGTTGTAACAACCTCTTCTCGCCGGCTAAGTCCATATCCATATTTAGCTTTTTAATCGCCCAATAGTATTTGTGTTCAAGCTCTACGGGCAAGTGGCACGCCTTCCCATAAACCAACTTATACAGAGAAGTACCTATGGGGTCATGTATGCAGTTCGATATGCCCATAATGCGTCGTCCAGCTTTCCGGTCCAGTCCTTCCTATTTCCACTTACTATTTTCTCCAGAATCTGCTTCACCTGTTTGTTTGACACTTCCACTTTACCACTCGTTTGGGGGTGATAGGCAGTGGCAACCTTGTGCTTAACTCCATACTTTGCTAGAACATTATTCAACAATTTGTTACAGAAGTGAGTTCCTCCGTCACTTATCAACACCCTTGGAGTCCCAAAGCGTGTAAAGATGTGCTTCTTTACAAAGTTTACCACTACCTTTTAGTCATTAGTAGGAAGATCAATGGCCTCCACCCACTTAGACACATAGTCGACCACTACCAAGATGTACCGTGACCATTAGATTATGGGAACAGTCCCATAAAATCAATCCCCCAAACATCAAAGAGCTCTACTGCCAGAATATTTTGCAAGGGAATCTCGTGTTTCTTCGTGATTGTTCCGGTTCTTTGGCACCTTTCACACTTCTTAACAAAGGCGTGTGCATCCTTAAATAATTTTGGCCAATAGAAACCCGATTGTAGCACTTTTTGGGCAGTTCTGTCCCCACCATGGTGACCTCCATATGGAGAAGCATGACATTCATTCAATATTGCATTTATCTCCTCCTCAGGTACATACCTTCGTACCAACTGATCTGCGTACTGCTTATATAGGAATGGCTCATCCCACATGTAGAGCCTCACATTATGTAGAAATCTTCTTCTATTATCGGATGTCAAATTCTGGTGGCGTCACCCCACTTACAATAAAATTCACATAATCTGCATACCACGGGGCTTCACTTTAGGTGATTGCTAATAACAACTCATCAGGAAATTTTTTCTTTGATCGACCCCCCTTCAGCTACATGACTCTAATTTTCTAATCTGGATAAGTGATCGGCTGTCACACCTCTTTTTTCCTACATCCCCGGAAAGGATATAATAAAGGAGTTTTTCCAATTAAAGGACAATCGAAACGGAATTTATTTTATTTTAAAGATTCAGAGTCGCCACTTGGGAGATTTATAGTGTCCCAAGTCACCGGTTCAAATCCCGAATCGAGGAAAGGGTTGACTTTGTATTACAGTCCGCGGACCAGAAATCCGGGTAAGGAATTCTGTTAACCCGGGAGAAGGTGTTAGGCGCGCCCGAGTTCCGTGGTTCTAGCACGGTCGCTCAACTGCTAATTGGCATAATATCTGATTTTAGTAACAATTTAAAACTATGTGCACTTTTACTTTTAAACCGCTTTTATTCATTTTTAAAGAAGATTTAACGTCGTCTAAAATACGTCTTTGGATCACGTCACATGAAATGCACCCGTGATCCGAAACATACTTTATTCAACATTATAAGGATTTGGATCTGGGTCACATGAAATGCAAACCCGAATTTAGGAAAGTAATATTATTAAAGTACGCGCCTAAAGCAACTACGCGTTTTTAGCTTTGCGAGGGCCATGGAAATTTGCTAAATGGCACACCTCGAATTCTAGCGTTGAACAAAATTAATTAAGTGAGGGCCATGCAATTGTCATTTTTGTTTGGCATGGCGCACCTCAAATTATTCTGACCAGGTTGTTAAACTAACTCATGAGGGCCATTAATTGTATGCTTGGCTAATATGGCATACCCCAAATTAATACCAAAATCTAATTGTCATTAGGATGGATTGGGATTTTAGCCCCTTTACTTTCAAAGCCCAACATCTGCATAATTCGAGATACAACAGGATGCCATTTTGTTCATTTTTTTTTATATTTGTCCGGGGCTCGAGATAAGCCCAACCCTTTAAGGGAGTAGAAGTCAAAGACTCAGAATGTAGAACGAGTCTAGGGGGAAAAACCTGCCTTTGCTGGGCCAACTTTAGGCCTAGACTTCAGAATCTAAACGGTGGTACAAGATCAACAAAATGCAGAACCCAACAAAATAAGAGTCGTGCCATTGGCTCATGAATTTAGCTTCTAAGTCTCAATAACTCAACTTCACATTAACAGTAGCTAATCAATCAAACTTCAACTGTATTTAACATGCTCATACGTAATCAATTATATCAATACCTGCCTTGACTTCTTAAAAGCATTCTTGACCAATTTTACCTTCTTCTTTTAACATGAATTTCACAATACCTAGCTACTTGACAACTTGGATTCAGACATATTCCTCTCAAAAACTATATGAATAAAGAAACGATCATGCTGATTGTTTAAAAAACGAGCTGACCATTATATTTCATGAACAATGCAACGTCAGACACTACTAATTCTTCAGATCTAAACAGGCAAGCCTTCATGACAGTCCCATCCAAACAAATAATCCTCCCAATCGGGATAACAGTCCCAAATAAACAACAACAACAAAAAAAACCTAACTATTCAAATTAGAACTCAATTAAATGATACAACACATCAAGTAAAAAGAAATTTAAGAGACACATGCTTGAATCAGTAAATCAACTAATGCCATTCATTGAAACTTCTGCTTCTCATCTCATTCTTCATATTAGGACTTCACAAACAAAGAGAGTTATAGTATTGTGTACTTGGGAAGCAAGGAACAACAGAAAAACCAAAAAACAGCAGTGAGCAGCAGCAGTTAGCTCAAGTTCGATCAAAAAAGTAATGAACAGCACAGGGTGGATCAATGGAACAGTGTAAAATCTTCAGAAAACTGACTCGAAACAAGTTTAAACTATTTTTTACTCGGATGTATAAACTCAGCAGTTTTCAGAAATTCTAAACCACTAGAAAACTCAAAGAACCAGGCCAAGAACTAGAACCAATCCAAATTTTGTTAAAAATACCCAGTTCAATCCATTTCCAACCCAAACGATTCAGCAATTGGTTCAGAAATTGAAAGCAAAAATATTCAGAATGAAGCAGTGATTTCTGATTTCTTAGCCGTTTTTATTTTACTGGATTTTTATCCTTGATCCCTCAAATTTTGGCTTGTTTGGCAAGCAAAGCTCTTTCTAGCTTCTAGGAAGCTTCCTCAGGTGGTTGTTTAAAGATTCCCTAGATGAACTACCCAGTTTACCCTTCAATGACCCTGCTTTTACCTTGAAATTCATGGGCCAAGCTGACCCAATATTCAAACCAGTCCAAACATGGGTCAAAAATGACCCGACTCAAAACAAACAGCCTAATTCAAGCAAGACCTGGGCTAATTCTTTTCTTTGGGCCCAGGTCTGATTCCACGATTCAGAAAAATGATGAGGCAGAAAAACCTATTCAAACTATGAACTAAGGATTCAATTACTGCCCAGACTTAAGACATAAAGAAATTAAGCTAATCAAATAAACTAAAGAAAAAGCAATTAACATTTGACTGGATTAACAGAAACACATGCGAAACAAATTGAGAAAAATAGAATAACAAATGAAGAATGATATTAGAGGATAAGAACAATGAGAAAGAGAAGATACCAGAATGATTATCAGAACTAGGTGTACCACAGTCTGAGTCAAAACTCAATGAAATCTTCGATTTTTGGCCGAGATGGACCTTAATCATGTGTTCTCAACTGAAAACACACGATTAAAGTCGATTCCGACCCCAAATCTTTAAAGCCTTGCCCATTTGATGCTTTGGGATTTAGGGGTAGACCCTCTGATCCAAAATTCGAACAATATGAGGGAGATTCGAGGGAAGGTAATTGGACATTTGGAACGAGGGGAAGAAGGGGGTTCAGGGGTGTTGATTTGGGAAAGTTTGGTGGTGGCGCCGCCACTGGAAAAACTGTGGCGGCGCTAGGGTTCAGAGGTTTGAACAGGTATTCGAGCAGTTCCGGGTGTATTTGGGAGAAACAGAGTGGGGATCTGGGATGGGGAGGTGGAGGAGGAGCAAGGGTGTAAATTTCATGGTGATTGGACGTCGGCCGCCGCCGTGGGCGATTTTCGGCGGGCGGCGGACGGTGGCTTAGGGCGGGGCTTTGAAAGGTTGAAGGAGATGACTGGGGGTAGGGGTAGGGGGTAATGAATTAGGACATATATATATTTTTAGTACTCCTTAGTTCAGAACCGTTGGATTGATGAGATCCAACAGTTGGGGTTAAAATGGGCAAAACTGTGTCGTTTAGAGGGAAGAGGGCTGGACCGGGTAAGTGCGGAAATGGGCTGATTTTTGGGGCTATTTGGGGCGGATTTTTGATTTGGGCTGATGAATTTGGCCCAGATTTGGTCCTTCAATTCTTTTCATTTTCTAATTTTTCCTTGTTTTCGTTTTCTTTTTTTTTCGAAATTAAATACAAAAAATTGACACAAATTAAACTAACAAACTTGAATTAGTCAACCCATAATTACCAATATTAACTAAACCCAATTAAAGGACCAACTACCAAAAATTCAAAATTAAAACTAAAAATGTAAAATTTTTTTTTTTATTTTTCCATTTTCATAAAATAACTTAATTACTTAATTAATCCTACAATGCTAAATTAAATCCTAAATGCAAATGCACATATTTTTTGTATTTTTTATTAATTAAAATGCACAGACAAAAATGCAAACAATTAACAGAAAATGCCACAAAAATCCACAAAATTGCAAACACTGAAAGAAATTATTTTGTTTTGAATTTATGGGAGTAATTCATATAGGGCAAAAATCGCGTGCTCACATCGGCCACTTGATTCTCTGTTCCTTTTCAATCTCGGATCTCTAAGTCGAATTCTTACAAGAGGAGAACCCATCGAATTAGCCTCGGCTTGGTGTCTCTCTTTCAAACAAGTACCTTATAGCTGAGTGATCTCTGTAGACGATGACTTTGGTTCCCACTAGATAAGATCTGAACTTGTCAAATGCCCACACCACTACAAGCAACTCTTTTTCAGTAACAGTGTAGTTCATTTGGGCTGGATTCATTGTTTTGCTCGCGTAATAAATGGAGTAAAAAATTTTCTCCCTCTTTTGCCCCAAAACAGCTCCGATTTCTATGTCACTCACATCGCACATCAACTCAAATGGCTGCGCCCAATCCGGGACAATGATAATTGGCGCAGTCACCAATCTTCTTTTTAGCTCCTCAAATACTTTCACATAGGAATCATCAAACTTGAAGGGGATATCTTTCTCAAGAAGCCTGCATAGAGGAGAAGAAATTTTTGAAAAATCTTTAATGAAACGACGATAAAAACTTGCATGGCCCAAGAAACTGTGAATGCCCTTGATGGATGTCAGTGGAGGAAATTTTTCAATCGCCTCCATCTTTGCTCTGTCCACCAGCAAACCATTTTTGGACACATTGTGCCCCAAGACTATACCTTCACGTACCATGAAATGGCACTTTTCCCATATTAGCACCAAGTTTGTCTCTTCACACCTAGAAAGCACATTAAAAAATTATCAAAAGAGCACCCAAACATAGAAAAATCATCCATGAACACGTCTACAAATCATTCAACCATGTCAGTAAAAATAGTCATCAGCACCTTTGAAAAGTCGCAGGTGCATTACATAGACCAAATGGCATTTTTTTAACGCATACGTGCCGTAGGGACACGTAAATGTGGTCTTCTCTTGGTCCTCTTGGGCTATAGCAATCTGATTATACCCTGAATAGCCATCTATGAAACAGTAGTATTGCTGTCCTGCTAATTTATCAAGAATTTGATAAAGGGGAAGGGAAAGTGGTCCTTTCGGGTGGCATTGTTTAATTTTCTATAATCTATGAAAATTCTCCATCCAGTCACAGTTCTTGTGGCAATCAGGTCATTATTTTCACTAGCCACTACAGTCATCCCCCCTTCTTAGGCACACATTGGACGGGGCTTACCCATTTGCTATCAAAGATTGGAAATACAATACCTGCGTCAAGCCACTTAATCACTTCTTTTCTTACCACCTCTTTCATGATTGGATTTAGGTGACGTTGTTACTCTACGCTCGGCTTGTGCCCTTCCTCTATAAGGATTTTATGCAAGCAGAAGGCTGGACTAATGCCTCAAATATCAGACATCGTCCACCCATTGCTCGCTTGTGCTCACGTAGCACTCTCAACAGCTTTTCTTCCTGCAATTTAGACAAGTCAGAGGAAACAATAATAGGTAAAGTGTCAGAACTACCCAAATAAGCATATTGCAGGTGAGGGGGCAAGGGTTTAAGTTCCAATTTTGGAGCTTCTTCAATCGACAGCTTTGGAGGAGGCCCACTTGGCCTATTTAGGGGCTCAAAGGGGTTTAACCCCTGCATGTAAGCACATGATGCATCTAGGATATGCATCATCTCCTCAACCTCATCATCAATCTCTAAGCTATCGAACAACATTAGTGCTTTCTCTAGAGAATCATCTACATATACACTTGTGTCAATAAGCTACTCATCCACCTCCAAACAGATATCATAGAGAGCTCCTCATAATGGCGGGCAAGTTGGATTGCCTTCTATACATTAAAAACTACTTCCTCATTGTCCACCCTCATAATCATTTATCCCTCTCTCACTTTCATAATCGCATCACCTGTAGCCAAGAGAGGTCGTCCCAAAATGGTTGGAACTTGTTCATCAGCCTCATAATCTAGGATAATGAAGTCAGCTGGGAAAATGAATTTCCCAATTCGTAACAACACATCTTCAATCACTCCTTCAAGGTAGGCTATGGATCTATCCGCTAGTTGCAACATCACAGTGGTTGGTCTTGGAGCACCCAGACCCAATTGCTTGAACAAAGACAAGGGCATCAGATTTATGCTCGCCCCCAAATCACAAAGAGCATACTCCACATCGATATTACCAATTTGCCCAGGGATGGTGAAGCTGCAGGGATCCTTAAGTTTTTGAGGAAGCTTGTTTTGGACCCGTGAAGTGCACTCCTTAGTAAGTGCGACTGTCTTGAATTAAAACCAATCTCCTCTTGTGAGCCACTATATCATTTATGTACTTAGCATACTTTGGAATTCCGCGAAGTACATCTACCAATGGAATATTCAATTTAACCTGGCTTAGCATAGAGAGAAATTTGTTGAACATGCGATCATCATTCTTCTTCTGCAATCTTTGGGGGAAAGGTGGTGGTGGCCTCGCAGCATTCACCGGCTCTGAACTTGCATCATCTTTCTTTGACTCATGTGTTGCTTTAGGAATCAACTCCCCCTCAGGTATAGGCTTATCCTTTCTCTTCTTTGGTACTTCTTCTAGTTCTCTCCTATTTTTGAGTGTGACTACATTAACTTGAGGGTTCTTCTCTGTATCACTGGGAAGAGCGCCTGCAGACCTAGTATTTTGATTCGATGCTAACTGCCTCATTTGCCTCTAAAGATTTCTGAAGTCGGTATTGAGTTGTTGATTGTCAAGCAACAATATCTTCAACAAGTCATTCATACTCTCTTTTATTTGTTGGGGTGGCTTCTGAGGTTGATTAAAATCTCCTTGGGGCCTATAATTATTCTGAGTCGGCTTATTTCCACCCCAGGGGAAGTTAGGGTGATTCTTCAAATTTGGATTGTAAGTGTTCCCATACTGTGCATGCTGGTTCATCAGACCTCTACTCTGTTACCCCACACAGTAGATAGATTCAGGATTCGTAGGGCACATGTCACTCGTGTGACTGTCACCATATAGTTCGCAGCAAGTAGGCATCTGTTGTACATGTTGCATCTGTTGTTTTTGGTGCATTGTCTATCTATTCATCTGATTTGCCAATTTTGCTATATCTGCTCTCATGGCTGAGAAGTCATCAAGCTCAATTACACAGCTGCTTTCTGTTTAATTACTCTTCGTGATTCTCCATATCGTTGCCAATTATGATCATTGGCAGTGAATTTGTTTAGCATGAGTTGGATTTCACTATACGGTCTCGCCATGCAACTACCCCCACAAGCTGAATCAAGATTCATCTTTGATGTCACGTCTAACCCATCAACGAATGTATGACCCAACACCTCATCAGTCTGACAATGATGCGGCAGTCTTTAAGTAGCTTCTTGTATCTTTCCCAAGCTTGATGAAGAGTCTCGCCATCCCATTGTTGGAACCCAATAATCTGGCTTCTTCGCGACTTTGTCTTCTTAGTAGGGAAACACTTTATTAAGAATTTCCTTGCTAGATCATCCCAAGTGTGGATTGAGTTCACGGGCTCCTTTTTCGACCATTCCTTAGCTTCCCCCAGCAGTGAAAAGGGAAACAGTGTCAGCTTGACATAGTCCTTAGAAACGTTCGGATAATTGTAAGTGTCTGTAATTTCCAAGAAGTTTTGAATGTGCGTCTGCGTGTTTTCATGAGATAGACCCACATATTGCCCTGTGGATTGAATCAGTTATACCATGTACTGTTTGAGTTCAAAGTAACCCGTGATATCAGGCTTCACAATAGCCTGAGTCATATTAGCAAGATTGGGCCTTTCAGCTTCTATCACCGGACGCTCTTCATTACCTTCCATCTCTATTGGCTGTGGTTGAACTACGATGTCCAACTCTCTTTCTATTCTAGTTCTAGCTTCGACTTCCCTCCTCACTCTATGAAGTGTTCGTTCAATTTCAGGATCAAGAGGAAGGAGATTGTTTGCACTTCTACTCCTCCGCATTCAAGAGAAGAGCATGTGTTAACACAAACAAGGCAAACTGAAAATTAAAACTTGAACAAATTACTAATAAAAGCTTAACTCAGTCAAGTAGCTAATTTCTAAGTCCCCAGCAACGGCGCCAAAAACTTGTTGCGACCAAACACACTCACGCAAGTATACGTGGTCAACAAGTAATTGAGTAGTTAGTAGAGTATCGTTCCCATGGAGACTTATGATTAATTTTTGACTAATTCAAACTCAAACAACTTACTAATTCAAGAGATTTCCCACAAAATATGTAAGTGACTAATTTACTACCTAAGAAACTATCAAGCAATGAAATAACTAGAAATCAACTACAACACTTAAGCAATTTTGAATAAAAATCAATAAGAGAGAGTATTCCAGGGTCATAGGCTAGCTAACAATCATGTTGCGTTCTTGGCTTAAAGTGACTAATTGAATTATCTGGATTGTTGATTGACATGGTTGATATTACTCATAAGAATCTATCGAGTTCTTACTCGCCTATTCAAGCTAACTTAATGCCTATATGTATATGGAATTAAGATTAACAAGAATGCATTTACAATTCCTGCATTTTGACCAAGCAAGGCAATTAGGTATATTTCTATCCTAATTGCGAATCCGTTCCCCAATGCCCGGGTTCAAGAACTTGCTCTATTTAATTCTATATGCAACCTAGAATTCCCACTTTAGAGTTCAACTCAAGATTCGTAGATATTATTTCACTGTTAGCTACTCAGCAAAATAATTAAAAATGGAATTAAATAAAAAACCCAATATGATAAACTCAAACTCGTCAAATTAAACTTCAAACATCACATTCATGTAGCACCCATGACCCCAGAATATTAGGGTTCTTAGCCACTCATGTTCATAAAATCATCAAAAATAATGTTTTCAAACATAAAATCAATGAATACTAGAACAAGAATGGAAAAATTGATCAGATCCGTGCTCCCGAGTGTTTCGTACTTTTGTTTTCCTCTCAAAGTTATGTCCTCCCCCAAAATTGTGTTTTCTGGTGTATTTATACTATGTAGAAACAACCCCGGACGAAGCTACCCTTTCCAAGATGAAGTAGGAAACTACTCTATGATTTTTGTACACCCGCGCCGCGTGCCGCACCGTACCCCGCGCCGCGCTTGTGGAGATTATCAGCGGGCATGTAGTTTTCCTGTCAGGCAACTTTTTCACTGCCGCGTCACGCCCTGCGGTGCCCCATGCAGCGCGACAGTTTTATTTTCTCAGAGTATTGTTTCATCCTCTTTTGACATCCAGAATTGGTACACGACCTCCGAACACGATCTCGGTTTAACTTATGTGGATTTTACTCAGACTTCAAAGGTCCAAATTGATCGATTCAACTCTAAATTAACGTTTTAGCGCGGAAACACTTCTTGCAAGGCAAAAATATGTACTACGTGTAATTCACTATCATTTGAGCTCAAACACACGTAAAATACAATAATTAGAGTACACTACTACGGCTAAAATACGGGTTTCTATCCTACCATCAAGAACATCTACGGTACTCCTCATCAGAAGATGAAACTAGGTATTCAAACTTCGTTCGTTGTAGCATCTGAGAGAGCTCTTAACTTCTTTACCTTTTCTTTCACCTCTTTAAGAGATTGACTGGTGTCAGATAGTTCTTCGACCTTCCTTTTTTTTTCAATCAAGAAAAGATCAAGATGTTCCTTGAATTTTAAACATGACTTTGATGTTTCAAATTCCACAACATTATCACAAAGAATCTATCGTGCCATATCATATGAAGAGACAAGCTCAAAGAAAGACTTCAATAGGTTATTCAAAGGGTAAATAGCCATACCCTTTCTATCCATCTCCTCGAGAATCACTTAGACCTCATATTCAAGAGAAGAAGCACGATCCATAGTAATGTCGGAGAGTTTAGCATGAATATTGGTCCGGACATCCAAGATCAAATTCTAGTTGTGTCACGCCCCAAACTCAGGGAGTACGACCGGCGCTCAATCGAGTGAACCCGCCAGAGCAAGCCTATTAGATTCTTTCTACCCAAACCTACTCATGAATAAAGAGAAGATGTATTCTCATTAATCAAACAATATGGGGATCATGTATACAATACTAAATCATTTCCATTAGTTACTTTATTTTAAAGTCTCAAAATACACACATTTTTCATAGTTTGAAGTGAACAAATGGTTCAAACACAACAATATTTTGTCTGACTTTCCCACAACCCATATACAACCCACATTATGTCTACGGAGCCTCAAATAGATCCAAAAGAGTGCTACAAAAGTGCCGGCAGCAAGGCCCTGACTATACCTCAAGTACAATACATAAGGAACAAAAGATGTATGACCCGGAAATAAAATGGGGCACACCAAGACTGCTAAGAGGAGGGTGTACTACTGTCACTGATCAATGCTACCTGATGTAGAACCATCTGCATCCATTTAAAGATGCAGCGGCCCCGGCAAAAGGGACGTTAGTAGCGTCGAATAGTACTAGTATGTATAACTAAACACCATCTCAATAGAATAATCATTAATACAAGAAGGAACAATCATGAATTCAATAGAAGCCTCAAACAATAACAAAACCTCAAGTTAAGAACCACATAAGCTTTCAAGTAAGTTTCCATAATTATAGGTTAAGAGATCTTTAGTACCGATACACCATCATCCACAATACCGCCGCATTCATACATGGAGTCTGATCACGACCTGATCGGCTAGGTTGCCTCATTTAAGACATCAACCATAATCACAATTTCATTTATGATTTCCAGCACAGTCAATACCATATGTGCGGCATGGCGTCCGATCACGGCCCGACCGGCTAGGTCGTCACTCCCAAGACATTACCATTTTCTATCAATCACCTCAATTCATACTTCTTTCACATCTTTCAATTCATCAGCACTAGCGGCCACAATTGTCATATCATATTTGGCACTTGGCCGTATTTCATGATTCAAGTTCTTTTCAACATTCCAACATTATTATCATCATCAACAACAACAAGGCTTTTCATTCAAGACATTGATTACACATGTGAGCAATTTAGAATCTAAGGCACATAGAGACCTTTCACATAATTTGGCATAACAATCTTTATTCGAATTTGACATGAAGTCTAGGCATTTTTAGCACATATTCCATATTTTGAACACTTCCTCAAATGATAAGTTAACATGATGAAGCATTGGAATACCTATTGCACATATATTTTTCAACGCAAGAACATTCGGAATAGCAATTTCTATAATGATGAATTTGGGACTTACACCGTTTGTATGAATAACATGGGATTCAACTCTAACAAGAGGGGTTTAGCCAACATACCTCAATTGAGCCTTTTTTAACTCTACAATATTCCGTAATTCTTAGCAACTTCAATCTATTGTAGACATATAACAAGTTGAACCAAAATTAGGGAGAGGATCATGATTCTAGCTCATTTGAGCATATTATCAAACACTAGGTGTGCATTAATATTTTTAAGGCCCTTTTGTGAAAGATTCCATCATGCCTTAACCCATTCTTTACCATCTTTAGCTCACAACCTTCCCACATTCTTTGATAACACATGCATGCAAGATAACAACCACCACACCCAAGAATTGTCATTTTAATTATTCCCTTTTTAGAAAAATTTCGAAATTAAGAGCTAGGGCATAGATTCTTACTTTTAAGATGAGGACTTTCCTTGTTAATCTTCAAGGATTGAGCAAGAATTGTTGGATAATAGGTTGAAGTTTACTCCCCCACTCTAAGAACTCTCTCTCACTCTAAAAGTATCAGAAATATGCTCAAAAATGGAATATGGCATATGTTTTAACGAAATAGGGTCGGGTTTAAGAAATAGAAAATAGGAGCTCGAACATAGATCTGCTCTCGAATATGCGACCGCATAATGCTTCTGCGGTCCGCAAAGTGGGCCGCATAATTGGCCCTCCGGAACTGACATTTTCTGCTTCAGTCTGCGACCAGTCTGCGGTTCGTAGACCTGTTCTGCGGGCGCATAATGCGCCGCAGAACCACCATCTGAAAAATTTCAAGGTTGGGTATGCAATTAGTGTGCGGCCTGCGAAATGGTTCTGCGGTCGTATAATAGGCCGCAAAAATGATATCAAAAATGGCCCAAAAGACTGCCTCACTCTACGGCCATTCTGCATCCCGCAGAGTGATTATGCGGCCGCATAATGAGCCGCAGAAACGCCCAACTCTGCAAATCTATTGCTTCACCTCCCCAGCGCAATGTTCAATCCAAAAAGTCCGAACCGCTCGGCACCATGAAATTCCGGATTTTTTATGTTCGGCCAAAAATGCATATATTTAACCATTATTGCCCCACACTCTAATGATTTTAATCATCGACTGAGTGCTAATTATATTATTTTGTGCTTAATATTATATTTTAATTGTGTAGGAATAAAGCGGTGTGAAAATGAAGATATTTGGAGCAAAACTGAATAAAACGCGGAAGAAAAAGAAAGGAAAATAAAACAATTAAAAAGAGGGAAACAAAGGGGGGACACCCCTTAGGTTTTGTCCCCCCAAATGGAAGATAAAAAAATGAAGAGATACAATTAAAAGCAAAACATTGAAGGACTTTGAACGTTAAAACGTACTGCTTCTAGCGCTAAGGCCAGCGCGACGCGCTGGCCTGGACCCTCCATTACGGAATTTTTCCTATTTCGCCCGAGACAAGGTCGGTCCTACACGGTCCCAGCTCGTATAAAAGGGGTCCTAAACCTATTTTGGAGAAAAAGGACGTTTTTTAGAGTAACTCTTGACAAAGGGAGAGCGCAGGGCCGCCGTGGAGGCCGGGTTTTATCTTTTCTTCCACCACACTTAGTAGTTTTTATATTTCTTTGTATGATTTGTTGTTTGGCTACCATGTCTATGTGGAGCTAAACTTCACGTTCTAGGGTTCTGGTTCTTTCATGACTATTGTTATTCGAATATTGACTTTTATTTCTTAGTTTATTGTATTAGTTTATTCATTCAATCCTGCACTTAATTATTTGATTGCTTGATCACCAATTGAATACTATCTACGAATATAGAATTGAACTCGAAAGTGGGAATTCTAGATTGCTTATAGGTTTGAGTATAACAAGTTCTTGAACCTGAGCATCGGGGAACGGATTCGCAATTAGGATAGACATATACCTAATTGCCTTGCTTGGTTGATTTACAGAAATTATAAATGTGTTCTTGTTAGTTCTAATTCCATAGACATATAGGCGTTAGGTTAGCTTGAATAGGCGAGTAAGAACTCGACAGATTCTTATGAGCAATATTAACCCTTTCAACCAATAAATATGATAAACTAATTAGTCAATTCAATTGAAGAATACAATAGGTATGTTAGATAGCGGGATAACCCTGGATTGTTTTCATTACATTGATAACATAAAAATCTACTCTTCCTCTATTCAAAGTCCATTATTTCTTTTCTTTTTAGTTTAGTTACTTTAGCATCACTACTTTTGGGTTTAATTCTTGTTTAGATAGTTAGGATAGTCTAATTTAGTTAATAGTTAATCACAAGTCCTCGTGGGTTCGACATCCGACTTTTAGTCACTTTATTACTTGACGACCGCGTATACTTGCGTGTGCGTGTGGCCGTAACAAGTTTTTGGCGCCGTTGCCGGTGACTTTGAAATTAACTATATTTTCTAGATTAGACTTTTACTTTTATCTTTACAAGTTTTTTTTTTCCTTCTTTTTTTGTAAATATTTAATTTTTATAGCTATTTGATTTTTCTCTTAGTGTATTTCTACTTCTCTCAGGATGACATCTGGGGATGAAATATACGGAGTCAAGGTTATTGATGAAGACGCATGGTTGACAGAAGATTTTTATGGCCTGTATTTTTGGCCTTGTCATGGCTTGACCTCTTGGAGATCTGAATTTAAATATGGGAGTAAGGGTTGGTATTGGGACGGATATTCTCGATTAGAGGAAGCTGCGGAACGACGTTGTTTACTAACAACGTTGGTGAATGATTGGTCTAAGGAGAGAGATGAGCTTGCACAGAAAAGTGTTAATTGTGGCTTGGCCGTGCATAACTTGGATGCAGATTTGAGTGCAAAGGTTGATGCGTGTAACGCCCAACAATTTAATGACGAGTTGTGTGAAGCTGAAAAAAATCTTCTAGACCAAATTGAGGAGCTAAAACGTGAATACCAATCATTAGACCATGTTTTCCTTGAGGATGCCAATGTTGAGAAGAGTGCTCTATGTTGATACCCAATTTTTCCATATATATTTTAAATATGCAAAATACCTTAAAAATAGCATATACATGCATATATAAGCATGCCCAAGGTTTTATTTATTTTTCCCATAATTTTAAGGGTTTTAAATTGATTTATTTTTTTTCTTTTTATCCATAAAATCCCCAATAATTATTTCCAAAATTATTGTTTTGATAATTCATCTATTGGATTTCTATATTTATGCCAAAATATGGCTAAGGTGATTTTTATATATTTTTATAATTACATTTAGTATTTTTAAAGTTAAATTGCACATAATTGCAATATTAGCCCTTTTAAGATTTAATTATGTTTTATACGCATAAAATTGGATCCTGTATTTTTTAAATTGCTAATTATGTATTCTAAATCATTTTAGCACTTTAAATTATTTTTTTCCCAGAAACTATTTACTATTTTTATAAATTAAAAAGGGAAAAACTGCTATTTAAATTATAGCCAAATCAGGGCCCGAATTTCCAGCCCAATTCTATAATTAAAACTCAACCCACGCCTTTTAACCCGTGCCCAAACCCGGAACCCCAACTACCCTCTCTAATCTCGACCGTTGATCTCCCAGATCAACGCTCCACCTTGTTCCTTACCTTTTTTAACCCGACGACCCCCAAAACCCTACCCCATTTTTTCATTTGAGCCGCCTTTGAATCCCTTCCCCTCCAATTCTCTCTAAGACCTAAACCTAACCCTAGCCGCCGCCACCAAAAACCTACCTAATCCCTTCGATCCTCACTCGATTCATGGGTTTCAAGGGTTGTTTGAGACATATACTTGTCTCCTACGTCTCCTGGTTGCTCGTTTTTGTAATTTCATCGAAGGATCTCGAAGAGATCTAGTCCAGACCTTGTTCAAAACTCTCCGAGAGTCTATCCATGGTCTTTCATGCCATTTTCCGACCATCTATGGCTGTTCGAGTAGGATCCATGACTTTTCCGGCTAAAACCGGTAACGTTCTAAAGTTTTCTCATCTTCTCAAGGTTTTCTGAAACCCTAGCTCTTGAGATTTTTCACTTTTCTTTAGATCTGTCTTAGATCTAGGTGTATCCATGAGTTTTTAAACCGATTTTTCTTCATCTTTACTATTTTTCGAAACCCTAAAGTTACTGTTGTTCGATTCGTCTCAGATCTTTCTAGATCTGAGATGATTCAAGTATTATCAAGCTTTTTCCTATAAAATCTCCTGTTTCTTAACTGACTATATCGATTTTAGTCATTCTTTTCTAAAACTAGGGTTTTCTCGGAGTTCTTTTACGCTTGTTCTAACTGATTTCGTTATGATTAAACCCTTTTCCTTGTTTGTTTTGATCGATTTTGTGCTCTTACTACTTTTAACTTGACTTTGTTAAAAGCCCTCTCTTTTAAGATTCTCTTTACTTTGTTTCTGTAATTTTTCTTACTTTGCCTCTCTGAGTGTTAGCATGCTTTCTTTACTCTGTGTCTGTATGTTAGCCTACTTACTTGAGTCCTGAGATTACCCTGCTTCGAATATGTTTTCCTGAATCCTTAGCCTACTTATGTCGCTTTTGCATGACTGTGTTTACTTTATTTGTTCATCTTTTGCTTCTTTCTGTGACTATGATTCAAATATGTTTTCTTGCTACATCTGTGGACTTCCTCTATTTATATGTTGAAAGTATAGAGTCATGACTCCCTTTTGATAGTTTCCTTAATCTATGGTGATTGGAAATTTTCTTTCAAAAAACCCTAAAAAACTTTGCCCGTTTGTTAAGCTGATTGATTTCCTTACCCTATTTTGCTATGATACTTATTTTTCTACTAAGTTGTGTCCTTAATCAGGGCTTTATGAATTTGGTCCTACTCTATGCTACTGAATCTCGACCCCTACCTTTCCACTTAATTTTATTAGTTGCTTACATTAATTAATTCTCCTTGCCTTGTCTGCATTGCTACTCATTGTCTCCTTAGTTTGAAAACCTTCTGAACCTAGCCTTAATTACCTGTTTTATACTGGTACTATTTTTGAAATCTTTCCTTACTTGTTATACTCCAGCCGTGTATGATTTCTTTCCTTACTTGTCACATGCCCTTTTACCATTCACACTGACTCCCTTAATCAAAGGGAGATTCGAACCAATTTTTTATGCTGAGTTCCATAATTACTGAAGAATTTATTCTTGCCTTATTTGAACTAGTTTTCAAACCACGATATAAATGACTCACTTCTACAGTCTTAGACACGAACAATAAGTTCAGAACACACACATACACACTCAAAACTCTCTCTTCTTTTTCTACTACTTGTGTTATTGCTTGTCTAGTCGGCTGAAAGCCAAGGCTAGACTGTGGAACTGTACTTGCTTTACTTTTTCTGCACTTTGCTTCCTTAACTGGTATGTTCCTAGTTCAATTCTGAAACTCAACTCTATGTGCTCCATTGTTTGTCAATCCTTGTCTCTTTATGCACTGACTTAATGACTCATGTTGTTTAATTGCACTTCTTGTCTACTACTTTACTCAGCATGCTAAAGTTCTGCCCTCTCTTGTTCAAATGTAATCAGCATGTCTACTTAAGTGCCTGTTTATGTCCCTGAACTAGTATGTCTCCTAATGTACTTGGTTAACACCAATTCATGACTAATTATGTGTAATAGACCCCTGCATGACTACACCCATACCCTGTCCCTATGTCTTGTTACTATTCTAATTTCAAGCATGATTCTCTTGTTAACTCTTTGAAGTAATTGTTTGTGTTCTGGAGACCAATCAGTCCCTACTTGTTCTTTGTACTTGCTGGTCTATATGCACCTTCTCTCAGTCGTGTTTAGGTGTTTCTGATTTGGGCCCTCTATGTCCCCATCCCCTACTTCCCTGCTTATAACTTCTGAAACTGTACTATTCTTTTAACTTGTTATGTGTGTGTGTGTTGGCTTGTTCCAAGTTGTTGTTGCTAGGATCTCATTCGTACTTGCATTCACACTTAGTGTAAACTACTGATTATAAAAGAGGTAAAAAAACGGCTTCACATTAGATTATCCGGTTTAAGATAAACTGGTAGCAATCCTTAAATTTTATAACACCTAGAACAGTATCCTCTTAGGCAAAAACGTCTTCTGAACTTCTAAATGGTTCTGGTAAATGCTTAGGCAAGCCTTAGGTATCCAATCTCTTATAAAACTGGAAACTGCCTCTTTGTGTATTGTTTAACGATTAACAGGCCCAAAATCAGTAGGCAAACCTAATTCGGACTTCTTTTCTGAGTCAGGTGGTAAATCGATTCACTGTTATCACTTTTAAAACCTTGTTAGGATCTGAACGTGGACCTAATTGTGTATGAGTCATGTTGTCTATGTGCATTACCTGTGGAGGAGTATTTGAGCCTTTTGTTTGTCTTCCATGCTCCCCTTAATCGAATTCCTACTTGTTATTGTATGTCGCCTTAGTATTTTGCCTTTAAACCTGAGGGTCTGCCTAGAACCTCCTTCTTGTAGGATAGGAGTCCTAAATTCCTCCGGGACTGATAGGAAGGGACGGTAACAGCATGCAATAAGGGTCGAGACCAACCCTCGCTTTACTTACCTTCACGGGGTGGGAAAGGGTAGATATGGATATGATGACCGATGCATCAATACCACGCGTAGCCCCTCTTTGAGGAGTGTCATACCGGGTATTGCATTGATGTGATCCATATTATAAACAAACCTAGGACACCCCTCTTTCATTCATGAATATGCTTAGATTGTGATTCTTTTCAAAATCTCGCTTTTCACTAATTGTTTTTCAAATACTTGTGTATTTAAATCCCCTACTATTTGAGCCATACTTGTTTATTTACTAATTGTACAAATTCACAAAAACTGTCTGGCCGAGAACCACACTAGTGGATCCTGAGGGGTGCCTAACACCTTCCCCTTAGGATAATTTCAAGCCCTTACCCTATCTCTGGTTACCAAACGTAGTTATAGATGAACCTTATAGGTGCCCTAACGCACCTTAAATCGTTAGATGGCGACTCTTCAAAAATGCAAACCCCTTTCCCAAAAGGAAAGAGTTGTCCCATACCAAAATGTCATAAAACCGATTCCTCCGTGAAGAAAGGAAAAAGGGGGCGCGACAGCATGGCGACTCTGTTGGGGACCTTTAGGCTTTTACCATTTCATACCGTTTTTGTGAATTTGTACCCCCTCCTATGTGTAATTGCTTGTTTAATTTCTTTAAGCATTTAATTTCTTCTTCAAAAGCAAAACTGACATATCTTCCTCGTTTATTTCCTTTAACTGCTGCTTTAAATTATGAAACTGCTGTATTTATCGCTTTCTTAACGTGCAAATACATGTCAACATGCTTTTAATTTTTTGCATAATCATGCTCAACATCATACTTCACTCGTGCCAAACAAATACTATAACAACGCTTGATGAGTGGTTGCGCCCTTCCTATCTCATTAACCCCCCAAATTCGGAAAGGCTTATTTGCGGTAAAACTAGTCGATTAGCGGTGCAGTCGACAGTTCCTTGCCTTCCCCCTTGAGTTGTTCGCTCAAGGGTACCAGTCTAAAACCCCATAGAAACCTTACTCTGTTTAAATTGTGCATGCATCATGGTCAAACCTAGCCGGGTTAGTTATGTTGTCCACATAATGATCCTTCAAGATAGCCTTGTCCAAAGTCCACTGGGTTTCCCTAAACCCAAACGGACATCATCACGTTATGTGCATTTATTTGGAGAACTAAATGCTTCATGATAATTGTTGATGTTAAATAGTCGAGTCTGGTGGGGGGTAAGGGCCTAACCTTGTTTGCCTTGCAGAAAGATGAGGCATGAAGTCCCCAGATTCGGCATGGTTACCAAAATCCACCCAAGATTGCTGAGTTGGTGGGAAGATTTGCATTCTAGTGACAAAATCTCAAAAGGGTTGAAGACTGTCAAAAGGCTGAAGGGACCGAAGGTGGACATCTAGCCAGAGCATACCTGTTGCTGGGACTTCGTGAATTGGGGAAGCTGTTCGACGGAGCCAAGGATGTCGAATCTAGGGAAGGTCCTTCTGGGACCAAATAGATAGGAATTTACTTTTTTCGCCTTATGAATGTAATAAGGCCAATGGCCATTAGTGACTTTTATTTCTTGCTTATTCAGTATCGTTTTGGGATTCACCTATTTTTATCAATAAAATGAGGCATTTAGCATTAAAAAGTTCTCCAAGTCTATTTGTCGCTAGGCCTACCTCGGGCACAAAGAGGTTCCCAAATTAGGACACGCTTTATATTCCTGCACTATGTGTTTAAATACTGCAATATTTTTTATAATCCTCACTGACTTGATTACCTTTTGTTTTATTTTTGGTTTTTATTATTCCCCTCCCCAAAAGGTTGGTTCGTGTACTCTGGCATCATCATCTTACTTCACAAGATGCAGAGGGGCATATCTCCAGAATTGGACCATCAGGACAACCAGAGCCCGACAAGCCTCGGGGTAGCAAGGCTAAAACAAGCACTATTCCCTGTTTTATTTACTAAATGATTTTCTTTCGCATTTTTCAATTTCCGCAATAAGATCTTCAATGTTCAAAACAATTATTCAATCTATCAAAAGCATGTTTGATTTTTCTTATGAATTAATATTTATTGCTATCGTATTCCTCCTTACTTTACCAATACAGCATCACTATTACTTATCTTGATGAACCAATGACTGTGACATGCAATGAGACAACGCAACAAACGGACATTGATTTAGAGGAAGATGACATACCTGACGAGATTGTCAAAGAAGTTGAGAATTTTGAGAATAGACCTAAGTCTAACCTGGACGAGACCGAAATTGTCAACCTGGGAGATGCCGAAAACGTCAAAGAAACACGAATCAACATTCACCTATCGCCATCAGAAAAGAAAGAATACACAGAATTTCTAAAAGAGTATGAGGATATATTCGCCTGGTCGTATGATGACATGACTGGTCTGAGTACGTCTATTGTGGCCCACAAACTGCCAACCGATCCAATGTGTCCACCGGTAAAACAAAAGCTCAGAAAGTTCAAGCCTGATATGAGTCTGAAAATCAAGGAAGAAGTCACCAAGAAGATCAAAGCTAAGGTTCTCAGGGTGTTTGAGTGCCCGACATGGTTAGCCAACATTGTGAAAGTGCCAAAGAAGGACGGGAAGGTCAGAGTCTGTGTCGACTACCAGGATCTCAACCGGGCCAGTCCGAAAGACGACTTCCCTTTGCCAAATATACACATCCTGATTGACAATTGCGCCAAGCATGAGCTGTAGTCATTCATAGATTTCTTGGTTGGTTATCATCAGATCTGGATGGATGAGGAGGATGCTGAGAAAATGGCTTTCATTACGCCGTGGGGAGTGTATTGTTACAAGATAATTCCATTCGGCCTGAAGAATGTAGGGGCCACCTACATAAGGGCCATGACTACCATCTTTCATGATATGATACACAAGGAGATAGAGGTATACGTGGATGATGTTATTATCAAATCCAAGAAGGCCACTGACCACATAGAAGATCTGAGGAAGTTCTTCAATAGACTGCGGAGATACAACCTGAAACTAAACCCCGCAAAGTGTGCATTTTGGGTTCCTATTAGGAAATTGCTTGGGTTTATTGTGAGCCGCCGACGAATAGAACTGGATCCATCAAAAATTAAAGCCATTCAAGAACTACCACCGCCAAAGAACAAGAAGGATGTGATGAGTTTCTTGGGAAGGCTTAACTACATCAGCCGATTCATAGCACAGTCTACAGTTATCTGTGAGCCAATATTTAAGATCTTAAAGAAGGACGCCGCTACCAAATGGACTGATGACTGGCAAAAGGCCTTCGACAAAATCAAGGGGTACCTGTCAACACCACCAGTCTTAGTCGCGCCCGAGCCAGGTAGACCCTTATTACTTTACCTTGCGGTGTTAGATGGAGCTTTCGGCTACGTTCTAGGGCAGCATGATGAAACAGGGAGAAAGCAACAAGCCATTTATTATCTCAATAAGAAGTTCACCCCGTGCGAGGCCCGGTATTCTCTATTGGAACGCACCTGTTGTGCATTGACTTGGGTAGCTCAGAAGCTGAGACATTACTTCTGTCCCTATACTACATATCTCATATCAAGAATGGATCCCTTGAAGTACATCTTTCAGAAGCCCATGCCCACTGGCAAGCTAGCCAAATGGCAAATCCTGTTAAGTGAATTCGACATTGTTTACGTGACTCAGAAAGCGGTCAAGGGACAGGCACTGGCAGACCACCTTTCCGAAAACCCCGTGGATGGAGGATACGAACCCTTAAAAACGTATTTTCCTGATGAAAAGGTATCATTCATAGGAGAAGACATTGTGGAACCCTATGACGGTTGGAGAATGTTCTACAATGGAGCAGCAAACTTCAAAGGAGTTGGCATAGGAGCAGTCTTAATATCAGAAATCGGTCAGCATTATCCAGTGTCCGCCAAACTCAAGTTCCCCTACACCAACAATATGGCCGAGTATGAAGCTTGCATCTTAGGACTCAAAATGGCCATTGACATGAACGTTTAAGAGCTGCTAGTGATTGGAGATTCAGACTTACTTATACATTAGGTACGAGAAGAATGGGCAACCAAGATACTACCGTATCTGCAACACGTACAGGAGTTGAGAAAGAGGTTCATAAAGACGGAATTCCAGCATGTTCCCAGAATCCAGAATGAGTTCGCCGATGCATTGTCTACCCTATCATCTATGATACAGCATCCCGACAAGAATTTCATTTATCCCATTCCAGCAAAAATCCATAATCAACCAGCTTACTGTGCCCATGTTGAAGAGGAAGCAAACGGAAAACCTTGGTTTCATGATATCAAGGAATATTTGGCAAAAGGAGAATACCCGGAGCTTGCTAATCCTACTCCGAAACGCACACTTCGGAGATTGTCCAACAACTTCTTTCACAGCGGAGGAATCCTGTATAGGAGGACTCCCGATTTAGGATTATTGAGATGTGCCGACGCAAAGGAAGCATCCAAGATACTAGAGGAAATTCATGTTGGGACCTGTGGTCCACATATGAACGGTTTTGTCTTAGCAAAGAAGATACTCCGAGCTGGTTACTTTTGGATGACTATGGAAACAGACTGCATCCAGTATGTACGGAAATGCCACCGCTGTCAGATGCATGCACACAGGATAAAAGTCCCTCCAAGCGAGCTCAACACAACAAGCTCACCGTGGCCATTCGCCGCTTGGGGGATGGATGTTATTGGACCAATCAAGACTGCTGCTTCCAACGGACACAGGTTCATCCTAGTAGCCATTGACTATTTCACCAAATGGGTCGAAGAAGCATCTTACAAAGCAGTAACTAAGAAAGTCGTGGCAGACTTTGTCCGCGACCGCGTTGTTTGTGGATTCGGAATTCCAGAGTCAATCATTACAGATAATGGCTCCAATCTCTACAGCGACTTGATGAAAGCTATGTGCGAAACTTTCAAGATCAAACACAAGAATTCCACAGCCTACAGGCCTCAGATGAATGGAGGTGTAGAAGTCGCCAATAAGAATATCAAGAAGATATTGCGGAAAATGATAGAGAAGCACAGACAGTTGCACGAGAAGTTATCATTTGCTCTACTGGGATATTGCACCACAGTCCGCACATCAACTGGGGCAACCCCCTATATGCTGGTTTACGGTACAGAGGTTGTTATTCCTGCTGAGGTAGAAATTCCTTCCCTAAGGATCATACAAGAAGCTGAGCTCGACGACGCATAGTGGGTAAAAAGTCGTTATGAGCAACTAGCCCTTATAGACGAAAAGAGAATGAATGCAGTCTGCCCTGGCCAACTTTACCAGAACAGAATGTCCAGAGCCTTCAACAAAAGAGTCAGGCCAAGACAGTTCACACCGGGGCAGCTGGTGTTGAAGAAAATTTTTTCGCATCAAGATGAAGCCAAAGGGAAGTTCTCTCCTAACTGGCAGGGTCCATACATGGTTCACCGGGTTTTGACAGGAGGAGCCCTCATACTTGCAGAAATGGACGGAGAAGTCTGGCCAAAGCCGATCAATTCAGATGCAACCAGCGGGGATACGAACTAACCTTCCCCCTTACAAAACTCACGATTTTTCTTCGGATGCAGGCACTAGGATTATGAAATCATTGAACATACTGTATGCCCGTGGAACAAAAATTGTTCAAGAATACGACTCTCCGAACCGTTGCACTTGCCAACATTTGCTATCAGCACGCACCCGTAATGTTCTACATGTCACAATGCTCCCAGTAATCACAACGCCGCAATCTGCTATCAGCTAAGAAAACTCTACTGTCATTTGCTATTTTATTTCTTGCATAAGGCTACTATTCTGCCTTCAAATCTGCATAAGGCTACCATCCTGCCTTCCGAGACTAAACGATGTCTCCATCTGCACCTGCATTGCATAAGGCTACTATTCTGCCTTCCAATCGGCATAAGGCTACCATTCTGCCTTCCGAGACTAAACGCTGTCTCCATCTGCATCTTCATTGCATAAGGATACCATTCTGCCTTCCAATCTGCATAAAAGGCTACCATTCTGCCTCCCGAGACTAAACCCTGTCTCTATCTACATCTGCATGGCTGAAAGATCGCCACATACTGCATCTATACGGCTGAAAGATCGCCACATACTGCATCTGCACGGCTGAAAGATCGACACATACTGCATCTGCACGGCTGAAAGATCGCCACATACTGCATCTGCACGGCTGAAAGATCGCCACATGCTGCATCTGCTTGGCTGAAAGATTGCTACATACTACATCTGTGTGGCTGAAAGATCGCCACATACGGCATCTGCACGACTGAAAGATCGCCACATACTACATCTTCATGGTTGAAAGATCGTCGCATACTACATCTGCTTGGCTGAAAGATCGCCGCATATTGCATCTGCATGTCTGAAAGATCGCCCCATACTGCATTTCATAGGCTGAAAGATCGCCACATACTGCATCCTTCATGGGTTGAAATATCGCCAACTCATCCAAAGGCGTCATCGTTCGGAGGCACCATCTTCATAGCCCGAGAACACCATGTCATGGCCTGAGGATCTCTTTCAATCTTTTGCATATCATTATTCAAAGGCGTCATGGTTCGGAGGCGCCATCCTCATAGCCCGAGAACATCATTTCATGGCCTGCGAATCCATTATCATACTCTTCATGGCCCAGGACATCATGGTCTAAGGACATCATCCTCATCGTCCGAAGACAACATTCATGGTCCAACGGGAATTTGCATCATGTTTAAATTTATGCACAGTATACGCTTGTATTGCTTCTATTTGCAGGTAAGACGACGAGAAACGGCTATCCCAACAGGAGCAATCCCGCTCCAGTTCCCTCAGCCATATCAAACCTAACCATTCCCATAAATCGTTCACTCACCCAGCCCTAGATGTTGCGTCCGTTCTTGAAATAGCTTCATCGGTACACGCCGTCAATGGATCTTGAACTACACATGGCCTAATTCCTGCAGAACCAGGGATATGTAGGCAGCTCAGAAGCCAGGGTGCGGCCTAAATCTTCCCAAATTGTTTCGCTCGGTCAAGATTGGCCATCGTTTCTTTACTCGAAAACTCTTTCATCCTTCCCGGTTAAAGAGGGGGCAGCTGTTGAGACCCAATTTTTCCCTATATATTTTAAATATGCAAAATACCTTCAAAATAGCATANTACACTAACACTTCGAGCTGATCATGTTTTTTTTTTTTTTTCCGATTAGCAATAAAGTATTTCGCGCTCCAAAAGTTTCGGATCCAGAATCCTTCTTTGTAGCAACATAAATATTAAATGAAAGAAGCAAAAAGATCTAGTTAAAAGTGGAGCAAAATTCAAAATCAAAAAGGAAAATTAAATACCTTTGTTTAATGTGTACCCTATTCGTCTATACTTCTAGATATCGTTTTTTTAAAATTTTCCTTCGTTGTCCGATATATGTTTTGAAATTTTGAATAATCTACTGTATTTTTTAAATTGCTAATTATGTATTCTAAATCATTTTATCACTTTAAATTAGTTTTTTCCCAGAAACTATTTACTATTTTTATAAATTAAAAAGGGAAAAACTAGCTATTTAAATTATAGCCAAATTAGGGCCGTAATTTCCAGCCCAATTCTATAATTAAAACCCAACCCATGCCTTTTAACCCGTGCCCAAACCCGGAACCCCAACTACCCTCTCTAATCTCGACCGTTGATCTCCCAGATCAACGCTCCACCTTGTTCCTTACCTTTTTTAACCCGACGACCCCCAAAACCCTACCCCATTTTTTCATTTGAGCCGCCTTTGAATCCCTTCCCCTCCAATTCTCTCTGAGACCTAAACCTAACCCTAGCCGCCGCCACCAAAAACCTACCTAATCCCTTCGATCCTCACTCGATTCATGGGTTTCCAGGGTTGTTTGAGATATATCCATGTCTCCTACTTCCCTGCTTGTAACTTCAGATACTGTACTATTCTTTTGACTTGTTCTGTGTGTGCGCTGGCTTGTTCCAAGTTGTTGTTGCTCCTATCCCCTTCCCCTTTCAAAACTGTTTCCAACTCAACTTTTTTAAATCTATGTCAAACACTCTCACATATACTCTTAGACCACTAGGTTCTGCCCCTTTTGTGTGAGCCTTGCCTTGGGACCCTGGAGCTCCCTCTGAACTTGGACACATAAAAGTTGGCCTTTCCACACTGCACTTACTCTATCTTGGCTATGAAATCTGGGTGTGAGCACTGCCCGGAATCCCTTGAGATCCTTAGGGAACTCTGACACACCCGGATATGAGAAAGACTATGGAACAAATCTTGGCACTTGAAGCGATTTATTACATAACTCAGGGAGGAAGTCCTGATCAGGCCTCCTATAGTGTAACTTCTTATTTTTTATTGATACTTATGTAATTCATTTCAATGTTGGTTTGTAATAACTTGTTGTAAACAAGTATTGGGGTCGGCTAGTGAAAAGGGATGGGGTAAATATGCATGCTATAGTTATTAAGGGTAGAAAACATGTTATTAGGTTTATGTTCCTAATTGCGCAATAGAAACCATGCTTAGGGTTCATACATGCATTAGAAATCATGCTCTTAAGATCCCATGTTTATTGTTTCCGCATGTGCACCCTCACAACATCATGTGTTGAAATCTGCTAATGATTAGCACTTTACTATTATGTTATGCGCTGCCATGTACATCTAGAAATCCTGCTTTAGGATAAGGGGTTATTAAAACAAAGATTGCTACTCTTGCACACTTGACAACATGCTCTATAATGTTATAACCTTTTCTGCATTTAGAAATCCTGCTTTAAGAAATTCTGCAATCCTTTTCTGCATTTAGAAATCCTGCTTTAGGAAATGCTGCATACAAACCATCATGAGCTTTATACATGTATTTAGATACCATGTTTTAGGATCTTATTCGTACTTGCATTCACACTTAGTGTAAACTGCTGGTTATAAAAGAGGTAAAAATAGCTTCACACTTGATTATCCTGTTTAAAACAACTGGTAATAATCTCTGCATTCGTATCAACTAGAACATCATGCTCTTAGTGTAAAGTAATTTCCAAACTGTCTTTTAATAATTCTAATTAACTGCTGCATACTATTTTACGCCTAGGCAAGACTTAGGTAATCAATTTTAAATAAAACCAGAACCGTCTCTGCGATCAGTGTTTAATTATCAACTGTTAAAATCAGTAGGCAAGCCTGATTCAGACTTCTTTTCTGAGTCATGTAATAGATCTGGTTCTGCTGTTATCACTTAGATACCATGCATAGGATTTAAATTCAGACTTTAATTGTGTATGANGTTTCGTTTTCGCTTCCATGCTCCCCTTATAGAGTTCCACTTGTTATTTTATGTCGCCTTAATATTTTGCCATTAAACCTGAGGGTCTGCCTAGAACCTCCTTCTTGTAGGATAGGAGTCCTAAATTCCTCCGGGACTGATAGGAAGGGACGGGTAACAGCATGCAATAAGGGTCGATACCAACCCTCGCTTTACTTACCTTCACGGGGCGGGAAAGGATAGATATGGATATGATGACCGATGCATCAATACCACGCGTATCCCCTCTTTAAGGAGTGTCATACCGGGTATTGCATTGATGTGATCCACATTATAAACAAACCTAGGACACCCCTCTTTCATTCATGAATATGCTTAGATTGTCATTCATTTCAAAATCTCGCTTTTCACTAATTGTTTTTCAAACACTTGTGTATTTAAATCCCCTACTATTTGAGCCATACTGGTTTATTTACTAATTGTACAAATTAACAAAAACTGTCTGGCCGGAAACCACACTAGTGGATCCTGAGGGGTGCCTAACACCTTTCCCTTAGGATAATTTCAAGCCCGTACCCTATCTCTGATTACCAAACGTAGTTATAGATGAACCTTATAGGTTCCCTAATGCACCTTAAATCGTTAGGTGACATTACTTTTGGAGAATTGAGTGTGTGTATAAATGGGGATGTAAGTAGTAGTAAAATTCATGAGTTAGGGAGCATTAGACCTCATTCCAGTCATTTTTCGATATTGTGTTTAGATAGTAAGATAGTAATCGAGCCATCTGAGCTTATGGGGGAGTCAAAGAGTGAGGATGAAAGTGTCTATATTTTTGAATTTGTTGTGCCGAAAAGAAAAAATTACATTCCTCATCTAAAAGTCGAGAAGTGTAGAGTGAAAATTTTATTGCTTGGCCTGGTTATCTTTGTAGCCCCACCAAAGGAGCATAGCCACAGACTGGATGCTCTATTAGGGGTACAATTCATAAGTTCAAGGTGGAGAAAAAAGTGGTTCATGTCGTGCCGCGACGTTAAATTAGGCGCTTGTTGGGAGGCAACCCAGCTTTACTGCTTCTTTTTTTTAGTTTTATTTTTTTTCTTATTGTATTATTTTTGTAGTGTTGTTTTGATTTTGTAGGATTACTAGCATAGAAATTAAAGCCATTGAAAGAGTGCAAAAGCGAGCCAGATGGCGAGAACTAAGTGTGAGGTGCCTACACATAAGACCATCCTTGGGAGAAGTCTGAGTACCCCGTGAGCTGCTATTGTTTCGGCCTTTGGCCTTCCAGGGAGTTTCTTTTACCCTCTTGATTTTATTTATAATGTGCATTAAGGACACTACACTCTTTTAAGTGTGGGACCGAGAATTCCTTTGGATAATTAGCTTTTTAGTATTTTAGCTTCTTATTTTTTTGTTTTTCTAGTAGTGTATTAGTAACTCAATTTTTTTTTACCTAAAAAATCAATTAGGAAAATCTGTACTTTTTCCTACGGTGGATCTCCTAGACAGTTTTCTTGAGGGATTAAAGTCTAACCAAAAACACACAAAAAATTAGAAAATAGAAAAAGTCCAAAAATACGTCTTTTAATTTCTTTAGGTAGTAATAATCCCCCGTGGTTTTTCTTTGTGCCTCGGTTCTTTTCCATGGGATGTAGTTTGAACTGGGTAATTTTTTTCCTTTTAGAGTAGATTAGGAATTTAGGGAATAAAAGGAGGAAGAATGATGAACCTAGGCGACCTTCACTTGTTTGATAATAGCATATTTAGGCTTTGGCATGTGTAGTATCTTCCTTATGATTTGAAATTATTGATGATGCCTTGCTTAGTTGAATAGTATATTTTGTGACGCCTATTTCTCGTTTTCTTGACTTGTGTTAACTTTGTGCTTAATTCTTAATATCTCGTGGCTCCGTGAATACTTGCATTAGTTTGAGAGTCGGAATGGGACCGTCCTTAGTGAGTCATGTGCCACGTGTGGTGAGATTTTGTGTAGTCCATGTATTGTACTTGTGTCTAGAACTTGCCCGGTATGTGAGTTGAAGCGAAATTTTAGGTGATGCTCGGTGTGAAAAATGATTTTAGGCCTTCTTTGATCCTTTTGAATTTTAATGCTACCACAAATAAAATATATCCCTAGTTAATTATTTTGAGCCTATAGACGTTTATTTGGCACCCGCAT
Organism: Nicotiana attenuata; assembly: GCF_001879085.1. NCBI lineage: Eukaryota > Viridiplantae > Streptophyta > Magnoliopsida > Solanales > Solanaceae > Nicotiana > Nicotiana attenuata. Next base: position 41,749,403 of record NC_031994.1, on the reverse strand, counting down.
TACAAGCCTATATCCCTTTTGTTCTCAATTGATACTTTTTGATCCTTTTACCTCTTAAAGCACTTTAATTGTGAAATGAGCGCTAAAAGAAGTAAGAAGGGACTAAGTGTGGGGTGGCCTTTGAGTGGAACCAATGAAAGGAAGAAAGGTGCACTTGTTTTGTAAAAGAATACACCACTAGCGAACATTGTAAAAGAGAAAAAATAGTTTTAAAAAAAGAGAAAGAGAGAAAGAAAAATAAAGATATGTAGATGAATAAATAAATATCTCATTTTTTCTAGTGGAGTGTAAATGACAATAGTGCTTAAAGAAGAAAGGAATATTTTTGGGGGTGATATTGTTTGTGAAATTGAAGTTGATTGAGGAAATATGCATTTAAAGTTGATTATGTGATGTGTTAAAGTGCTTAGGAGGGTGAACCACTATTTCTAAATATATCCTACATGTCTCTTAGCCCACATTACAACCATGAAGAAGTCCTAATTGATTTTAGATCGAGCGAGTTATATTAGTAGAGATTTACATTAAGGACAAGCCTATGGTACCAATTACATGCATGTGACCTCTTTGTGAGGGAGAGATTTCTTTTATATACAAGTGAGTCCTTAAAATATATTTGAGCATTTGATTTGAATGTGTGGATTCAACTTATTCTCTTGTTCTTGTTGTGAGGGCACATGGTTTCACGAGGGATAGGTAACGTTATTAGATTTCTCTATGATGTTGAGTGTTCGAGCCATGAGTGCATTGTGACATTGAGTCTGTTTTTTAGGCTAGGATTTTTATGAACATGTTGTCTATATTGTGAATATTATTGAAGAATGGCATAAGTAAAGGGAAGTGTGAGTGATTGCATATGCCACAGTTTAATTGTTGCGATCAACCATGGTAATTGTGTAGTGTGGTTCAAATGTGTAAATATGAAGTGCTCAAGAATAGTGTGAATTGTTGGTTGACTCGAGGACGAGCAAGAGATTAAGTGTGGGGTGGTGATGTTCGGCCAAAAATGCATATATTTAACCATTATTGCCTCACATTCTAATACTTTTAATTATCCTCTGAGTGCTAATTATATTACTTTGTGCTTAATATTATATTTTAATTGTGTAGAAATAAAGCGGTGTGAAAATGAAAAGATTTGGAGCAAAATTGAATAAAACGAGGAAGAAAAAGAAAGGAAAATAATACAATTAAAAAGAGGGAAACAAAGGGGGGACACCCCTTAGGTTTTGTCCCCCCAAATGGAAGATAAAAAAATGAAGAGATACAATTAAAAGCAAAACATTGAAGGACTTTGAACGTTAAAACGTACTGCTTCTAGCGCTAGACGCGCTGGCCTGGACCCTCCATCACGGAATTTTTTCTATTTCACCCGAGACAAGGTTATTTCGGTCCTAAACGGTCCCAACTCGTATAAAAGGGGTCCTAAACCTATTTTGGAGAAAAAGGACGTTTTTTAGCGTAACTTTTGACGAAGGGAGAGCGCAGAGCCGCCGTGGAGGCCGGGTTTCATCATTTATTCCACCAAACTTAGTAGTTTTTATATTTCTTTGTATGATTTGTTGTTTGGCTACCATGTCTATGTGGAGCTAAACTTCACGTTCTAGGGTTGTGGTTCTTTCATGACTATTGTTATTCGAATATTGATTTTTATTTCTTAGTTTATTGTATTAGTTTATTTATTCAATCCTGCACTTAATTATTTGATTGCTTGATCACCAATTGAATACTATCTACAAATATAGAATTGAACTCGAAAGTGGGAATTCTAGATTGCTTATAGGTTTGAGTAGAGCAAGTTCTTGAACCTGGGTATAGGGGAACGGATTCGAAATTAGGATAGACATATACCTAATTGCCTTGCTTGGTTGATTTACGGGAATTGTAAATGCGTTCTTGTTAGTTCTAATTCCATTGACTTATAGGCGTTAGGTTAGCTTGAATAGGTGAGTAAGAACTCGACAGATTCTTATGAGCAATATTAACCCTGTCAACCAATAAACTAGATAAATTAATTAGTAAATTCAATTGAAGAATATAATAGGAATGTTAGATATCCCATAACCCTGGATCGTTTTCATTACATTGATAACATAAAAATCTGGTCTTCCTCTATTCAAAGTCCATTATTTATTTTCTTTTTAGTTTAGTTGCTTTAGCATCACTACTTGTGGGTTTAATTCTTGTTTAGATAGTTAGGATAGTCTAATTTAGTTAATAGTTAATCCCAAGTCCTCATGGGTTCGACATCCGACTTTTAGTCACTTTATTACTTGACGATCGCGTATACTTGCGTGTGCATGTGGCCGCAACAAGTTTTTGGAAAGATTTTACGGGGCCTTACATCCTCCCCCACTTAAGATCATTTGTCCTCGAATGAGAATAAAGGTTCACTATTAGCATCTCATGCAACTCAGTTTTCAAACCACATACCCGTAGTCCCAAAGTTGACTAACTCCTTACATTTCCAAAAATTTCTCCAAAGTTTCCTTTGTAACTGGGCCCATCCACCTATTAGAGAACCCAGAATCACAGCCTAACAACATATTCATGAACTGATGACGTAGCATAACACCAAAACAACACTAACCGTGGCCTCATGAGCAACATTTAATCAAAAGGAACACCTTTACAATAACTAAACAAGTGATACAAAATTCATCGGCAACAATTTCATAAAAAAGATTACACAGCTATTCAAACAAGTAAGGATACTTCTTCTTCATCTCTTCCTCGGCCTCCCAAGTAGCCTCTTCAACCTGCTGGTTTCGCCAAAGCACTTTCACGGAGGCAATTTCTTTATTCCTCAACTTTCCGACTTGCCTATCAAGGATTGCAACTGGAATTTCTTCATATAACAGTTCTTCATTAACCTCTATTGTCTCAACCGGCACAATAAGCGACGGATCTCCAATTACATTCTTCAACATAGACACATGATATACCAGGTGCACTAATGATACCTTGGGTGGTTGCTCAAGCTTGTACGCCACCTGACCATTCCTCTAAATGATTCTGTACGGTCCGACATACCTCAGACCTAATTTCCCTTTCTTTCCAAATCGAATTATACCCTTCATGGGGGAGACCTTCAAGAATACCCAATCATCTTCTTTTAACTCCAAATCTTAGCGACGAACATCCGAATAGAACTTTTGACGACTTTGAGCAGTTTTCAACCGCTCCTTAATGACCTTAACCTTTTCCATAGCCTGATGCACGAGGTCTGGTCCTATCAACTCAGCTTCCCTAATCTCGAACCACTCAATGGAGGTCTACATCTCCTACCATATAACGCCTCAAATGGTGCCATCTGAATACTAGAATCATAGCTGTTGTTGTAAGCAAATTCTATGAGTGGTAAATGGTCATCCCAGCTACCCTTGAAGTCGAGAACACAAGCACGCAACATATCCTCAAGCATCTGAATAGTCCGCTCTACCTGCCCGTCGGTCTATGGATGAAAGGCTATACTAAGATTCACTTGAGTACCCAAACCTTGCTAAAATTTCTTCCAAAAGTTAGCTGTGAATTGTGCCCCTCGGTCAAATATTTAAGAAACTAGAGTGTCATGCAATCTGACTATTTCCTTGATATACAACTGGGCATATTGTTTCGCTTTGTCGGTAGATTTAACCGGCAAGAAGTGTGCTGATTACGTGAGTCGGTCCACAATCACCCAAATTGAGTCAAACATGCGCGGAGTGCGCGGTATTCCCACCACAAAGTCCATATTAATCATTTCCCACTTCCACATCAGAATATTGATAATCTGTGCCAACCCACCGGGCCTTTGATGTTCGGCCTTCACTTGCTGACAATTTGGACATTTTGCCACAAAGTCCGCTACATTCCTCTTCATGTCATTCCACCAATAGACTTTCTTGAGATCATGATACATCTTTGTAGAACCTGGGTGCACGGAATACCTAGAAGTGTGAGCTTCAGCCATGATTCTTTCTCGAAGACCATCTATATTTGGAACACACAGTCACCCTTGGTACCGTAGTATACCATCTCCATGCCAAGAGAAAAAGTTGTAGTCTTGTGTTTATGAATCCCCTCATTTAATTGTACCAACAATGGATCGTTGTATTGTTTCTTCTTGACATCTGGCACAAGCAATGATTCAGCTCTGTTTTGCATAATTACCCCGCCTTCACTAGAGTCCGCAAGACGAACTCCCAAGCTAGCCGACCGATGAACCTCCCTAGCCAACGGCCTCTAGTATGCCTCCAAGTGAGCCAAACTTCCCATAAATTTCTGGCTTTGAGCATCCGCTACAACATTGGCTTTTCCATGGTGATATAGGATATCGATGTCGTAATCTCTGAGTAACTCCAGCCATCTTCTCTGCCTCAAATTCAATTCCTTTTGTTTGAAAATATATTGAAGGCTCTTGTTGTCTATGAATACACCCACATGGACCCCATACAAATAATGACGCCAAATCTTTAATGCAAAAACCGTCGCTGCAAGCTCTAAGTCATGTGTTGGATAGTTCTTTTCATGATTCTTGAGTTGCCTAGAAGCATAGGCTATAACCTTTCCATGTTGCATTAATACACACCCAAGCCCGATCCTTGAAGCATCGCAATATACCACAAACCCATCTGTACCCTCTAGCAGGGTCAATACTGGCGTCGTAGTCAATCTGGATTTCAACTCCTGGAAACTCCTTTCACAAGCATCGGACCATTGGAACTTAATCGCTTTCTGCGTCAATTTAGTCAACGGAGAGGCAAGAGTAGAGAACCCCTCTACAAACCTGTATTACCATGCTAAGCCCAAGAAACTATGAATGTCTGTTGGAGTTGTAGGTCTAGGTTAATTCTTCACCGCTGCAATCTTTTGAGGATCAACCTTAATTCCTTCTCCGGAGACGACATGACCCAAGAATGTGATAGATTCAAGCAAAGATTCACATTTTGAAAACATTGCATACAATCTATGATGATGAAGAGTCTGCAGAACTACCCTGAGATTATCGGCATGGTCCTCTCGACTTCATGAATACACAAGAATATCGTCAATGAACTCTATTACAAAGGAGTCAAGAAAAGTTCTGAAGACTCAATTCATAAGATCCATGAAAGCTGCCGGGGCATTTGTTATCCCGAAAGACATTACCATAAATTCATAGTGCCCATACCAGGTCTTGAAAGCTGTTTTTGGAATATCCTGCTCCCTTATCTTCAATTGGTGATACCCGGACCGTAAATCAATTTTGGAGAAGTACCTAGCACCCTGTAATTGATCAAACAAATCATCTATCCTTGGTAGTGGGTACTTATTTTTGATTATGAATTTGTTGAGCTGTCGATAATCAATACACATCCATAGCGATCCATCTTTCTTTCTTACAAAGAGAACCGGTACGCCCCAAGGCGACACACTCGCTCAGATGAAACCCTTCTCTAACAAATCCTTCAATTGTTCCTTTAGCTTCTTCAATTATGTCGGTGCCATTCTATAAGGGGGAATAGATATAGGTCGCGTGCCTGACATCACATCAATCCCAAAATCAATCTCCCTATCTGGTGGGATCCTAGGGAGCTCATATGGAAATACATCCGGAAATTCATTCACAACTAGCACAAACTCAAGTGTAGGTGCCTCAGCATCAGTGTCCGTGACCCGGACCAAATGGTAAATACATCCCTTGTTAATATCTTCGTGGCATTAAGGTAAGAAATAAACCTACCCTTTGGTACCGCATTATCCCCCTTCCATTCAACAACTGGATCATTTGGAAATTCAAGCCTCATAGTTCCAGTTCGGCACTCGAGCTTGGCAAAACATGAGTAAAGCCAATCCATCCCCATTATTATATCAAAATCGACCATTCCAAATTCAATGAGATCGGCCATGGTATCCCGACCACACACCGTGACAACACAATCTCTATAAACCCGCACGGCCATAATAGACTCACCAACTGGAGTAGATGTAAAGAACGGCTCATGAAGATGTTCTGGTTCTATCCCGAATTCCTTAGCAACATAAGGAGTAACATAGGACAAAGTGGAACCAGGATCAATAAGAGCATACACATCATGAGATTGGACAGTCAACATACCTGTGACAACATCTGGAGAAGCCTTTGCACTCTGGCGACCACTCATAGCATAGAAATGGTTGGGTCCTCCCGAACTCTGTGCACCACCCCTAGCTTCACCACGCCATGCGGGTGCTGGAGTGCCTCGAGCTGGAGGGGGTGCTGAAGATGTAGCAGATGCAGAGTTGGATGGTTGTGTTGTGCCCCTGCACGCACCCTAGTGGGACGAACAACACTCTCACTGAATATGACCCCTCAATCCACACCCGCAACATATGGATAGGTCCATGTAGCAAATTCCCAAGTGCATCTTTCCACACCTGGGGCATGGGGGCCTCCGCTGCTGATGGAATCTCCCTCCTAACCTACCCTGCTGGTGGGGTTCCCTGTTGCCCTGACTGGGCCTGAAACGACTCCACTGCTGCTGCTGGCTGGGCCCCGTTGGCGGTGCACTGGCTGAAGACTGAGCAAAAGATTGGGATGGCCCTGGTAACCCTCCCTTGGATGCTGATCTACCACCACCAAATGAACCTCCACGGTTGCCCGCGGACCGGGCCTTACTGCTACCCTCTCGCTCCATTCTGTTCTTCAACTTACGGTTCTCTGCAGCCCAAGCAAATGCCACCATCTTTCCGTAGTTCATATCAGAATTCAAGGCAACTGTAGACGCCTCATTAATAACCAAAGAACTAAGGCCCTAAACAAACCGGCGCACCCTAGCCTCCATTGTGGGCAACATATGAATAGCATACTTGGACAGGCGTGCGAACTCCATGTGTTACTCCCACACACTCTTGTTACCTTGCTTTAGATTCTCAAACTCAGCTGCACGGGCTGCCTTTGTCTCGGCAGGCAGGAAATGATCCATGAAGGCGTCAGTAAACTCACTCCACCTCGCTGGAGGGCTCCCCTCCTCATGGGAGTCCTCCCACAACTCAAACCAAGAATACGCCACCCCTTTCAGGCGGTAGGCGGCCAACTCAACTCCCTGTGTCTCAGTAGCACGCATAGCTCTGAGAGTCTTGTGCATATCATCAATGAAATCCTAGGGATCCTCCTCGGGATTAGCAGCCGTGAACACTATAGGATCTAACTATAGGAACCTGTTTACCCTGGAACTAGCAAAATCCCCTTGGTGGCTAGAAGAACTAGGTGCAATATTTGATCTCTGGGCTTGGGAAGCCACTATCTGAGCCAACATCTTTATGGCTCCCCTAAGATCCCCATCAGAAACACTGGGGCCAGAAGCTGGGGCTGGAGGTGGAATCGGAATATCAGTTGGAGGAATACTTTCACCCTCGGTAGATTTAAGAACTGGTGCAGTCTGCGCAGGTGTAGCAAAATCAGGCAGTGTAGTAGTCGGAGGAATTTCCTCACCCCTCGGGTACTCACCCGCATCATCATGTAAAGAATCAACAACCACTCCTGGGTAGCATTAGCTCCTTGTAAATTTCTGGTTTTTTTCTTAGGTGCCACGTACTGAAAATTACAGTAATGCATGAGTTAGGGGAGAACAGTCTCACATTCAGCTCTATCGCACGATATAGAACATCAAAGAAGGGTATTATTTCTAAATGTCCAAGTAGCCCCCTAATTATAGATGTGGTCGACAACACACCAATAAGAAGGGCTCTAATAGACACGGCTCCGAGATATCCTAGGACACTTTAAAAGTTTAGTCTCTGATACCAAGTTTGTCACGCCCAAATTCGGGTAGCGCGACCGGCGCTCGACCGAGAGAACCTGACCGAGCCATCCTGTTAGATTATTTCTAACTAAACCCACTCATGAATAAAGAGAAGATGTATTCTCATTAATTAAGAAATACGAGGATCATGTATACAATACCAAATCCCATTATTTACTTCATTTTAAAGTCTCAAAATTCACACATTTTTCATAGTTTGAAGTGGAATAAATGGTTCAAACACAACAATATTTCCTCTGACTTTCACAGCACCCATATACAACCCACACTATGTCTACGCAGCCTCTAATAGATACAAAAGATTGCTACAAAAGTGCCGGCAACAAGGCCCCGGCTATACCTCAAGTACAATACATAAGGAAGAAAAGATGTATGACCCCGAAATGAAATGCGGCTCAGCAAGACTACTGGGATGAGGGTGTACTGTTGTCAATGATCAATGCTACCTGTTGTGGAACCACCTGCATCCATTTAAAGATGCAGCAGCCCCGGCAAAAGGGACGTTAGTACCGTCGAATAGTATTAGTATGTATAACTAAACACCATCTCAATAGAATAATCATTAATATAATAAGGAACAATCATGAATTCAATAGAAGCCTCAAACAATACCAAAACATCAAGTTAAGAAGCACATAAGATTTCAAGTAAGTTTCCATAATTTTAGGTTGAGAGATCTTTAGTACCGATTTACCATCATCCACAATACCACCACATTCTTACACGGAGTCCGATCATGACCCGATCGGCTAGGTAGCCTCATTTGAGACATCAACCATAATCACAATTTCATTTATAATTTCCAGCACAGTCACCACCATGTGTGCGGCATGGCATCCGATCACGGCCCGATCGGCTATGTCGTCTCACCCAAGACATTACCATTTTCTATCAATCACCTCATTTCATACTTCTTTCACATCTTTCAATTCACCGCACTAGTGGCCACAATTGTTATATCATATTTGGCACTTGCCGTATTTCATTATTCAAGTTCTTTTCCACATTCCAACATTATTATCTTCATCAACAACAACAAGGCTTTTCATTCAAGACTTTGATTACACATGTGAGCAATTTAGAATCGAAGGCACATAGAGACCTTTCACACAATTTGGCATAACAATCTTTATTCGAATTTGACTTGAAGTCTAGGCATTTTTAGCACATATTCCATGTTTTGAACACTTTCTCAAATGATAAGATAACATGATGAAGCATTGGAATACCTATTGCACATATATTTTTCAACGCACGCACATTCGGAATAGCAATTTCTATAACGATCAATTTGGGACTTACACCGTTTGCATGAATACCATGGGATTCAACTCTAAGAAGAAGGGGTTTAGCCAACATACCTCAATTAAGCTTCTTTTAACTCAACAATATTCTGGAATTCTTAGCAACTTCAATCTATTTTATACATATAACAAGTTGAACCAAAATTAGGGAGAGGATCATGATTCTAGCTCATTGAGCACATTATCAAACACTAGGATTTATGAAAGATTCCATCATTCCTTAACCCATTCTCTACCATATTTAGCTCACAACATTCCCACATTCATTGATAACACGTGCATGCAATATAACAACCCCCACACCCAAGAATTGTCTTTTAATTATTCCCTTTTTAGAAGAATTTCGAAATTAAGAGTTAGGGCATAGATTCTTACCTTTAAGATGAGGACTTTCCTTGCTAATCTTCATAGACTGACCAAGAATTGTTGGATAATAGGTTGAAGGTTACTCCCCCACTTTAAGAACTCTCTCTCACTCTAAAAGTATTGTGAGCACGTGATTTTTGCCCTATATGAATTACTCCCATAAATTCAAAACAAAAAGATTTCTTTTCATTACTTGCAATTTTGTGGATTTTCGTGGCATTTTTTGTTAATTGTTTGCATTTGTCTGTGCATTTTTATTTCTTGTTTAATTAATGAAAAAATACAAAAATATGTGCATTTACATTTAGGAGTTAATCTCGCATTTTAGGAATTAATCAGTAATTAGGTTATAAAAAAGGAAAATCACAAAAATAGTTTACTTTTGCTTTTTTAATTTTAATTTTTTTGAATTTTGGTAGTTTTTCCTTTCAATTTGGATCTCAATTAATTGTGATAATTATTGTTTAGGTTAATTAGTGTTTTGATAGGATAATGTGTTTTTAGGATTTAACTTAGATTTTTTTAATTTAGTTTTGACCAAAAAAAAAGAAAAGAAGAGAAGAAAAGGAATTTTGAAGAAATAGGAAATGAAGAGAAAAGAGAAATGAGCTGAATCAGATTTTTGGGGCCTCATCTAATTCCAAGCCCAAACCAAACACCCCTCAACCCAGCCAGTACCCGCCCAAGCCTAGCCAAACCCAGTCCAGTTTTTCTTAAAGAACCCAAACGTCGTCGTGTGGAGCTCCTGGTCTTGGAATGATCTGAGCCTTTCATTTTAGCTCATCCAACAGCGGAAATCACTTCTCTGATTTTAGTTAAGACTGTCCTAAAAACCAATGAAACATCTCAGTCCAAACAGACCCCCCCCCCCCCATCTCATCATCTCTCTCAAAATCAGAGATCAAGAACCCTAAGAGCCGCCACCCTTCTCCACCGCCCCAAGTCCGGCGGCAACACCACCAATCAGCCCAAAATCAACACCTTGGAACCCTCTTCATCTCCCCATCCCAGATATCCAACCCTTTACCCTCGAATCAACTATTAACTCTTCGAATCTTAAATCCGAGTTCACCCCCCCAAAAGTTCAAAGTTAGTTTTTGTCGAACCTGGTGGCATGAATGATCTTGGAGTGCTATTATTTCAAGATTTGAAGTTTGGACTCGACTAAACTGATGTCGTTCAGTTGCTCTTGACAAAGAACAAAGGATCAACATAAGTTTGGTTAAGTCACGGATCTCCGATAGTTTCCAAGTCTGGATTTGGTAAGTGCCCCTTTCCCCTCCTGTATTTCTCTTTATGTCATTTCCCTACTGTCCTCTTCCCTTTTCTTCAGCTTAATTATCTCGCAATAATTTAGTTGAAACACGTTTAGTCGTCTGAGTTCAATTTGTTCTTTATCCATTGTTTGATTGCATCTTAAAAAAGGTTTCTGGGTTTCTTCTCTTAGGGAAAATTTGGGTCTGTCTTTTAACTTATGAGTCTCGGATTAATGTGGATTGGACCCTAAAATCAGAAAGCCCAATTGAGTGTGGATTCTAGCCTGTTTTGTTAAGCCCAGGGCTAGTTCAATCTATTGGGTCGACTTGACCCGTATTTGGTTGAAAGGGTAAATATCAGGGGTTGCAAGGGTAGTTTAGGCAATTGGATAAGGGAATCTTTGTTGTAATAGAATAGGAAGCTTCTAGTGGGGGTGTTCTTTTTGAATTTTAGACTTTTTGGTAGGTTAACTTGGGCAACAAGTCACTAAATGAGGGATTCCTAAGCTAAAACAAGAATTGAAAAAGGCTTGAATTGCAAAAATGAAAACCTAAGGCTGCCCTACTTGCCTTGCCTATAAAGGCACCCTTTCTTGCCTTAGAAGAAAATAGACCGAAGAGACCTAAGAGATAGAAATTCCAGAAGAGAGAAATGGCTAAAAATCAAAAGAAAACACTATTTCATTGATTCTCTTTTGATTTTTGAAGTTCTTCGATTACTGAAACATTTTACCTACTATTTCTGATTGAAATGTTCCGAGTTTGGATTTTGAAAAGCCTTGGGTTAAGTCCTGTTGATTGGCTACTGTTTCATTGGTCTACACAAACCAATTTTACTGTTCTACTGAATTTGGAAGCCAATCTCTGCTGCTGCTCTACTGTTATTAGATCGCTGACTCCTTATCTCTTGGTCTCTTCTCATTTCCAGGTAAATCTGTAAACCCTGGAGAACAAATGACCACAAGGGTCCATGTGTGACTGAAAATTTGAATGAATGAAGAACTGAAAGGAATATTGCTTCTCTGTTTCTTCTCTTTTGTTTTGCCTTTTTTTTTTGTATTAAATGTAAGGATGTTTGTTATGTTAACTTTCCGGACCCTTGATGTGCTTTAATATTGAATTAATGTGAGGTTTGGCAGAACTCTAGATTATTGACTAGCATTTGTCTTGTACACGATAGTTAAGGTTAGTACATAGGCAGTTGTATAATAATGTGGTTTGGAAATCGTGCTAGTATATTCTATATTCACCTTTGCATCTGAATGAGTAAAAACATCCATCGATCGTGGTGAGGGCCTTAGTATTGACTTTTGGGGAATCCAGGAGACAATTGGGTTCAAATGTGTTGGTTTGATAGTTTTCCATGTTAAGGTGAATTCAGTTCAATTTAGTCATTGAGAGGTTCATTGATTTCTCATTGTTGCCTATAGAACTGGTTGCTTAAGTTCATAGTTGAGGCCCTGTTATTTTGTTCATGTGTAGCTTGATTAAGAATCGCATATCAGCACTTCAAGTAATCTAAGGCTTCGAATGTTTAAATTCATATGCTGTATATTTTCAAAATTGACTTCCGTATTGTTGTCAAGTCGTGAAATCGTTAGAGTTTTCCTGTAATTGTTCATTGATCCATTAAAGGGTGTTCTATAACTTAACATATATGGTTGCTCCATGATTATTTTTCTGTTGTTTCAGTCCCTTTTGCATATTGCAAGGGCTCAATATTGAGCCCAGCTTGTGATGACTCCAAATCTCCGAAATTGGGCTCACCTTGGGCCCAGTGAGTACAATCAAGGTTGTTTGAAGATCTCAGTGATAGCTTTCACGTTAGAGAAGTTGAATTCTCATTAAAATTTTGAACTAATTTAAGATCCTCACCTAGCCCGGCCTCCTTATATTCACAATCAAATATTCGTAGAAAGACTTTAGAGCCGCTTAAAACACCATTGTGATTGTGTATACATTCGCGTAACATAATTACCATTTTTAAAAAAACAAAACCGGAGTATGCGTTCGCGCAACTTCGGCCAAACTTTTTTATAATAATAAAGCGTTATTAATTGTGGACACGTTCACGTGACATGATTTTTGATGCGCCAAACAAATGGGTATACGTACGCGTAACCCGTTTCAAGATAATTTTCTTAATTAAAAGCGGTGAAAGAGGTAAATGCACATAGGTTCTAAAATGAGTAATTAAACAATTTTTATAAGCCAAGTATGATCAAAGCGACCGTTCTAGAACCACGGAACTCGGGAGTGCCTAACACCTTCTCCCGGGTTAACAGAATTTTTTACCCGGATTTCTGTGTTCGCAGACCGTAATAAGAGTCAAAACCTCCTCGATGCGAGATTTCAAACCGGTGACTTGGGACACCATAAACTATCCCAAGTGGCGACTCTGAATTCTAATAATTAATCTCGTTTCGATTGTCACTTTAATTGGAAAAAACTCCTTTATTATACCCCTTCCGGGGTGTAGTGAAAAAGGAGGTGTGACAGCTCTGGCGACTCCGCTGGGGACAAGAACCCAGAATCTCTGGTTTAGGGTTCAAGAATTCGAGCTTGTTTTATGATTTTTACTTGGCTTATTTATTGTTGATATTATTATATTTTTGTGAACCTTTGTGCTAAAATGCTATCTGTTTACCGCTTTAATATTGTTGAATTGTATATAATTGCCTTCTTACGCCACCCCATCTGAGTCTTCTAAAAATGGTGCATACGTTCGCGTAGCCTGCTTTTCTGTAAAAATTATACCAAATAGGGCGAGGCTGGGCAAGCGACAAGGCCGGGCAGACTTTACTGCTCCTGGTACGTCGCCCCCTCCTCGGCCCCAGTTGTCCGCTCGGGTACCCCAAGTCTAGACCAAAACCCCAGGATTTAAACTTAGAAAAACACAGCTTTATGCCGGATCCCTAGTAGACCAAAAACACAGCGTCCCGCAGAGTGATTATGCGGCCGCATAATGAGCCGCAGAAATGCCCAACTATGCAAATGTATTCCTTCAACTCCCCAGCGCACTGTTCAATCCAAAAATTCCGAACCGATCGGCACCACAAAATTCTAGGTTTTTTAGGAAAGATTTTACGGGGCCTTACATCCTCCACCACTTAAGATCATTCGTCCTCGAATGAGAATCAAGGTTCACTATTAGTATCTTATGCAACTCAGTTTTCATACCACACACCCGCAGTCCCAAATTTAACTAACTCCCTACATTTTCAAAAATTTTGCCAGAGTTTCCTTTGTAACTGGGCCTATCCACCTGTCATAGAACCCCAGAATCACATCCTAACAACATATTCATGATATGATGACATAAGATAACACCAAAACAACATTAAACGTGGCCTCATAAGCAACATATAATCAAAAAGGAACACCTTTACATTAACCGAATAAGTGATACAGTATTCATAGGCGACAATTTCATAAAAAGGATTACACAGCTATTCAAACAAGTAAGGATACGTCTTCTTTATCTCTTCCTCGGCCTCCCAAGTAGCCTCTTCAACCTGTTGGTTTCGCCAAAGCACTTTTACGGAGGAAATTTCTTTATTCCTCAACTTTCGGACCTACCTATCAAGGATGGCAACTGGAATTTCTTCATAAGACAGTTCTTCATTAACCTCTATAGTCTCAACCGGCACAATAAGCGCCAGATCCCCGATTACTTTCTTCAACATGGACACATGAAATACCGGGTGCGCTAATGACACCTCGGGTGGTAGCTCAAGCTTGTACACCACCTGACCAATCCTCTGAATGATTCTGTACGGCCGACATACCTCGGACTTAATTTCCCTTTCTTTCCAATCCGCATTATACCCTTCATGGGAGAGACCTTCAAGAATACCCAATCATCTTCTTTGAACTCCAAATCTCTGCGACGAACATCCGAATAGAACTTTTGACGACTTTGAGCAGTTTTCAACCGCTCCTTAATGACCTTAACCTTTTCCATAGCCTGATGTACGAGGTTTGGTCCTATCAACTCAGCTTCCCCAATCTCGAACCACCCAATGGAGGTCTACATCTCCTACCATATAACGCCTCAAATGGTGCCATCTGAATACTAGCATCATAGCTGTTGTTTTAAGCAAATTCTATGAGTGGTAAATGGTCATCCCAGCTACCCTTGAAGTCGAGAACACAAGCACGCAACATATCCTCAAGCGTCTGAATAGTCCGCTCTGCTTGCCCGTCGGTCTATGGATGAAAGGCTATACTAAGATTCACTTGAGTACCCAAACCTTGCTAAAATTTCTTCCAAAAGTTAGCTGTGAACTGTGCCCCTCGGTCAAAAATTATAGAAACTAGAGTGCCATGCAATCTGACTATTTCCTTGATATACAACTGAGCATATTGTTCCGTTGTGTCCGTAGATTTAACCGGCAAGAAGTGTGCTGACTACGTGAGTTGGTCCACAATCACCCAAATCGAGTCAAACTTGCGCGGAGTGCGCGGTAGTCCCACCACAAAGTCCTTGTTAATCATTTCCCATGTCCACATCGGAATTTCTATAATCTGTGCCAACCCACCGGGCTTTTGATGTTCGGCCTTCACTTGTTGACAATTTGGACATTTTGCCACAATATCCTCTACATTCCTCTTCATGTCATTCCACCAATAGACTTCCTTGAGATCATGATACATCTTTGTAGAACCTGGGTGTACGGAATACCTAGAAGTGTAAGCTTCAGCCATGATTCTTTCCCGAAGACCATCTACATTTGGAACACACAGTCGCCTTTGGTACCGTAGTGTACCATCATCCATGCCAAGAGAAAAAGTTGTAGTCTTGTGTTTATAAATCCCCTCCTTTAATTGTACCAACAATGGATCGTCGTATTATTTTCTTCTTGACCTCTGCCACAAGCGATGATTCAGCTCTATTTTGCACAATTACCCCACCTTCACTAGAGTCTGCAAAACGAACTCCCAAGCTAGCCAACCGATGAACCTCCCTGGCCAACGGCCTCTGGTATGCCTCCAAGTGAGTCAAACTTCTCATAGATTTTCGGCTAAGAGCATCCGCCACAACATTGGCTTTTCTCGGGTGATATAAGATATCGACGTCGTAATCTTTGAGTAACTCCAGCAATCTTCTCTACCTCAAATTCAATTCCTTCTGTTTGAAAATATATTGAAGGCTCTTGTGGTCCGTGAATACATCCACACGGACCCCATACAAATAATGACGCCAAATCTTCAATGCAAAAACCACCGCCGCAAGCTCTAAGTCATCTGTTGGATAGTTGATTTCATGATTCTTGAGTTGCCTAGAAGCATAGGCTATAACCTTTCCATGTCGCATTTATACACACCCAAGCTCGATCCTTGAAGCATCGCAATATACCACAAATCCATCTGTACCCTCTGCAGGGTCAATACTGGCGCCGTAGTCAATCTGGATTTCAACTCCTGGAAACTCCTTTCACAAGCATCGGACCATTGGAACTTAATCGCTTTCTGCGTCAATTTAGTCAACGGAGAGGCAAGAGTAGAGAACCCCTCCACAAACTTCCTGTAATACCCTTCTAAGCCCAAGAAACTGCGAATCTCTATTGGAGTTGTACGTCTAGGTCAATTCTTCACCGCTGCAATTTCTTGAGGATCAACCTTAATTCCTTCTTCGGAGATGACATGACCCAAGAATGTGACAGATTCAAGCCAAAATTCACATTTTGAAAATTTTGCATGCAATTGTTATTGATGAAGAGTCTGCAGAACTTCCCTGAGATGATCGGTATGGTCCTCTCGACTTCGTGAATACACAAGAATATCGTTAATGAACACTATTACAAAGGAGTCAAGAAAGGGCTTGAAGAATCGATTCATAAGATCCATGAAAGCTGTCGGGGCATTTGTTAGCCCGAAAGACATTACCAGAAATTCAAAGTGCCCATACCGGGTCTTGAAAGCTATTTTCGAAATATCCTGCTCCCTTATCTTCGATTGGTGTTACCCGAACCGTAAATCTATTTTGGAGAAGTACCTAGCGCCCTGTAATTGATCAAACAAATCGTCTATCCTTGATAGTGGGTACTTATTTTTTATTGTGACTTTGTTGAGCTGTCGATAATCAATACACATCCGTAGCGATCTATCTTTCTTTCTTATAAAGAGAGCCGGTGCGCCACAAGGCGACACACTCGGTCGGATGAAACCCTTCTCTAATAAAATTTTTTGGTATTATTTATAATGCAAAGTCAAAGATTTCTTTTTGAAAATCCATTTACAACCAATAGCCATGGGTCTTTTTATTTTACAAGTGTCCTATCTATTTCCAAGTGGCCAAATACTTTTAGATAATTGGTACATGGCAAGAGTTTTTACATGTGGCATTGATTTAAAAGATTGTTTGACAAATGGCCTTGCTAAGCCAAGTGTCATTTTGCATGAGATGTGTTGTCATCTTGCATGAAAGAAAATTGACAAGTAAGTAAGACACTTGTCATGAAACTAAACTCATTTTCATGCTATAAATAGGATGGTCATTAGCCATCATAATTATTCAATTCTTAACCAAGAATTCATCTTGCTAATCATTACTTTCTTCCTACAACATTTTAATTTCTGTAACAGCTACAGTTATCCAACACAGAAAATACCTTCATCTTCTCTTCTTTTTGGGGCAACTGTTTTGTGCAAATTCTAAACTTCCAACCACGAGTGCACGTGTTTGGAGGTGTTGTGGAACCTTGGGGAGCGACCGGTCAAAACGATTTGCACCCAGTCGAGCCAAAATCGCTTTCAAGGCAGTGGCTTGCCCCGACACAGTATTTTTGATAAGTTGTTCTTCTTTCCTTCTTGTTCTTAGTTAATATTATCTACTTATTTTTCTTACATAATTATGAGTAAAAAACTTTCCAAATATAATTATTAAAAGTTAAAATTATAATTTTCCAATGAAGAACTCGATAATCTTGTATATCAAATAACACCAATAGTTGTGGCTCTTTGAATTTAAAACAAAAACATTAAATTATGATCTCTAATTAATTAATCAACAGTTACACGCAACTCTGCCGTTTCAAATGAGTTTTTGGCTTCCTTATATAGTCTCCTAGTATTCTTGGGTGAAATTCAAAAATAGCCAGATTTACAACTAGTCGTTCAAAAATAGCGCAGTTTCAAAAGTAATCGAAATTTAGCCATTTTTCATGTAAAGATAAATCTCAGCGAAAACACTGTTCAAAACCCTAAAAATACGCCAGTATATTATGCTGGAGTTCCAGCATAAGTATAATTGAACTCCAGAATATTATACTGGAGTTCCAGGATAAGTATGTTGGTTCCACAATAAGTACACTAGAACTCCAGCATAATATACTGGAGTTCCAGCAAGTATACCGGTCCAGCATAATATACTGGAGTTTGGAGCACCAGTGCTCCAGTCTCCAGTATATTATACTGGAGCCAGCAAAGTATACCACTGCAGCATAATATGCTGGAGTTCATACACAGGTGCACCAAACTCCAGTATATTATGCTGGGCTGGTCTTTGTTGCAGCAAAGTAGTGGCTATTTTTCATTGACTTGATAAACGCTGGCTATTTTTGAATGACCAGTCCGAAAACTGGCTATACCGTGCTATTTTGACAGTATTCTTCGGAACCAAGCAATGAAATTTAACAAAAGAAAAGAAAAAACATAAAACAGAGCCCAAACTATAAATGCGCTAAAAAAAGAGAAACAATATAAATGCAATATACATGACAAAGATAGACACCCTTGGGTTTAGGGAGTCTCTTCATCTGCTTCTATTTCACCGATTATATCGCTGCATTCTGTTGAATTTTAACTCTAGGGTTAGGGTTTATAATTCTTATCGTAGTCCTATAGATATATACTAGTTTTTTTGTATAAACGTTTGTGCGGCTTACCCCGAACGCTGGCTCTACCCCCATGGAGTCTTCTATCGTGATCAAGGTTTGATCTTTTAGGCTATTCATTTATTTTGGTTAAATTGACTTTTACTGTTCCTGCATGTATTTTTCGTATGTGATCAGTTTTTCTTACTTTTCTATGTTGAGATGTGGTTATACCAAAATTAAGCAATTGTTTTGCAGTGTAAAGATATTCCTATTACTGCATGATGTAGAGAATATTAGAGGTTTCAATGCGGTGATCATTAAGCTGTAAATAAATGCTTTAGAGTGTTCTGGGTTGTGGATTTTCTTTTTTTCCTTCTCGTTGACGATTTGATATTCATATACTATGATTTAAGCACTAATTATTAGGTTATTTTTCACTTTACAGATTAGGAGTTTGAGATTCGTGAGCTGATCCAACTAGTTTTGAATTGCGAAGTAGTCGATTAATTTATTGTTAAAATTGCTCTCATATGTTTTTTTTTGCCGGATATTCTAGCTTTTCCTATTAGAGACTCTTATATGTTCTTATTATATCTAGCCGGATATGCTCTTATATGCCTTCTAGGATCTTTTAGCGCTATAGAGATTCTTATGCCAGTAGAAAATATAGATTTCATTTTTATTTTTATTTTGTAAAATGTTGGCTTGAGTTAACATGGTATATGAAGATTCATATAGCTGACCCCAGCTTGTTTCGGATTGAGGCGTACTTGTTGTTATACTCTAGCTTTTCCTATGATCTTGTGACCTTCAGGGCGTTCCACATGCTATGCAATCTTGTCTATGTATAAACACTTGTATGAATATATGTCGTCTTCTGTTTCCATGATAACATTAGACTCCTTGACATTGGTTTAACTCTTGAAACAAATGTCTGTTGAGGAGGAGAGCTAGCAGAGGTTCTGTTTGTGCTTTTTTGTTTAATTTTCTTATGTTCCATTGATTATGTTTCGACTCATTTACTGTAGCCTCCTATGGATGATTTTTGGTTGGTACTAATGGGTTTCTGCTGGCTCTGGATACTTTATAGGTGAATTATGGAAAGACACTTAGACGATTCAATGCCCGTGTTGCTGATGATAAACTTGGTCTTAACATGGATGGATTGAGAGACAAGATCTTTCAACTTTTCAACTTTGCTCCAAATACTAAATTCACACTGACATACATTGATGAGGACGGTGATGCTGTAACACTCGTTGATGATGAAGATCTGCAGGATATCACGAGGCAGAACCTGAATCCCCTGCGAATATCTGTGAGATTGAATGCTAAAAAGATTATCAGATCTTCAGATGCATCTAGTGGAAATTCTACCTCCCTGAGATCCCCAGTGGTCCAGCCTACATTTCCGAACATAAATTCGAGTGTTTCTGATCTTCTCAAATCTTTGCCAGAATCAAAAAGCGGAAAAATCTTAAAGCACTCTGCAGACATGGCGGCTAAAGCCTCATCAGCTGCCCGAGAAATTGCTGAGCTTTCCAAATCTCTCTCGGCGATCGGCTTATCCTACTTAAAGCAGGCTTCGGGATCCCAGCCTGCCTCAGAAACTGGCTCACAGGTTCCAGCATCTGGAATCAATACGGGTGTGACAGTGACAAAAGACTTAATTGGCTGTGTCGTAGATGAAACAACCTCACAAGCATTTACTAGTGTTAAAAGTGGAGAGTCGTCCCTCAAAAAGGAAGAGCCATCCCCTGCAGAGAATGCTGAGGACGCAATCTTTAAATTTGCAAGCCAACCCAAAAATCATACTGAATCTACAGATGCCTCAAAATTGAGATCTTCCCAACCAGATCGGAGTGAAACTCAATGTGAATCGTTGTCCAAAGATCCTAAGCCTAACACATGTCTGGTTGATGTTAAGAAGGAACATAGTAAGAAATTTGGTGATTCCCATCTTGTTGGAAAGGCTCTTGGTATTTCGTATTCTAGTTCCTCACCCACAGGCCTAGAAAAGGCAGCTGATAAACAGCCAGGTGGCTCTGCAAGTTCCAATTTTGCAAAAATACTCTGGGACTCTCGTAGTTTGGGTTGCAATGGTAGTTCATCCGAGATGCTTTCAAATGGTTTTGGATGTCCAAGTTCATATCTCATGACTGGGGTGCCTTTGGCAAAAGACACTGTGCTGCCTCAATACTCTCCTTTTGAGATACCATTTAAAAGGAACCATAATCACAGTGATGGAGCAGCAACAATTTTTCATAGAGGTGTTCGTTGTGATGGTTGTGGGGTTCATCCTATAACTGGCCCTAGGTTCAAATCTAAAGTGTAAGATGTGTAGCTTTGTATTTGTACAATTTGACTTGTCGACATTAACTGACTCATCAAATCTTCCGTGTTCATGCAGAAAGGAGGACTATGATCTCTGCAGCATATGCTTTGCACAAATGGGAAATGATGCTGATTACATCAGAATGGATCGTCCTGTTACTTACCAGCATCCCTTAGCTTTCAAGGGTTTATATGATCCTGTATAAGGAGTTCATCATTTTTTTCTTTCTTCCAATTTTCTATGTGTATTCTCTCTCTCTCTGTTTTATCAACTCTGTCTACTCTTTTTCTGTCTGTAGAATGGGTGGATGCGTTCCCCTACCGTTCCACAAGTATCTCAAGGCTGTGGGTTGAACTCGGGTCGACCTAAGCTGGACAGCTGCTTCATAGAGGATGTCAGTGTACTTGATGGCAGTATCATGGCTCCTTCGTCTCCATTTATCAAGATCTGGAGAATGAGGAACAATGGTAATATTGTCTGGCCAAAAGGAACAAAACTTGTTTGGATTGGGGGAGATAGATTATGTGATGCATGCTCTGTTGAGTTACAGGTTAGAATTTACACGCAAGTATTTGCTTTTTGTGATTCCCCATTGTTGACCATCCACATTCTGGTCCTGTTAACAGTTTATTAATTTATATATCTGGAAAGATGTGAGGATACTGTGTCCCTTGAACTGCAGATTACTTCGGATGGATTGGCGGTTAACCAGGAGCTTGATGTTGCAGTTATTTTTACTGCTCCTGAGCTTCCTGGTAAGTACATCTCCTACTGGAGGCTGGCCTCACCTTCAGGGCAAAACTTTGGTCAGCGTGTATGGGTGCTTATCCAGGTGAGAATTGTTTGCTTGCAACACTATTCCTTGATGATAAGAGTTAGCTTCTATGCTGATTTTGAATGGTTATAATTCATTCATGCAGGTTGATCCCTCGGTGGACCTTCCAAAAAAGGAGTTGTTTGATGAATCCTCTCAATACTTGAACTTGAATTTCCCTCCGGCCAGCAGTGGCGTAGATGGACCTGAACTCTCAAACCCAACCATGGAGTTGGTTGAGCCAGTGGTTGCTGGAAACCCAAATAAGGAGCAGGAGGAATCCAAGCCAAGCATTAATGATAGCTTGCTAACTGTTGTTGGTGACAAGTCGAGCGTCTCTCCTTCAGCACCTGGTTCATCAATTTCAAATCCCATTGATTTATCTGAGGAAGCACCAGCTGTTACTTCTGCTACACCACCCTCTGTTACTGAGATGCAGGCATCTTCACAGGATGTTAAAGGAAACAGTGACGTTGAGGCAACCCTCCTCAAGGAACTGGAGGAGATGGGTTTCAAACAGGTAGACTTAAACAAAGAAATCTTGAGGATGAACGAGTATGACTTGGAACAGGCAGTTGATGATCTTTGCGGTGTTGCCGACTGGGATCCTATCTTTGAAGAGCTGGAGGAGATGGTAGGTTAATGTAGAGGTCATTGAAAATGCAGTTGACATTGAAATCTGTACATTCCTTTTCCACATATCCTGCTTAAAAGCAAGGACCAACTTCTGGCTTTTGACTATGTATTTTGTGAATGCAGGGTTTCCACGACAAAGAGATGAACAGGAAGCTACTTAAGAAGAATAATGGAAGCATCAAGCGTGTTGTGATGGATCTTATTGCTGGAGAAAATTAGGAGCAAGTCGGTACTACGTGTGCAATATGTGATGCTTACAATAGACTGCTATAAATAAATTGGAAGTGGGGTGTAGTCGGTTTGGTACAACTTTGAAAGATTTTGGTTTTGGTATTTTCGGTTTTCAGTTTTAAAAATGTTGTACCAATACATTTGATTCTCACTTTTAGGTTTCGATTTGTGCAGTCCCATAACTTCGGTATTACTCTTTGAAGTTATACTCTATCAACCAGACTGTTAGTCCTGATTCATAAAGCTATATTACTCATTTCTATCTTGCAACATCCTCTATTACCTCCTCACTTTAAAAACATACAAACAAATAGGAATAGCTTCTCTCTTTAGTATGACTGCTTCCATCTTGAGTAGTAGTACAATCATTGTTAGTAGCTTGACTGTTTATCTGCGGAGAAGCGAATGCCTTGATATACTAAATCCATATGACCACTATTTCTCTTCCGTTCATTATCTTTAAAACATTGTTGACATGGGATTTGCAACCAAAAATTAAGTATCTGAGACGTGAAAACCAGAGGTGGTGAAAGATAGATGTCATGTCTAGTTACAGAAATGAATCTACATATTAGGAAAGCTACAGTCGTGAGAACGTGTTTTAGAACAAAAATAGACCCTTATCTTTTGGTAGTTCAGCTTCATTAAATCTCCTCGATGACATGTTGAACAAGTCTCTTAAGCTTTTTTCACTCTCATGCTTCTTACCAATATTCCAGTTTAGCTCATCCAATGCAGAAATTGGGTGGTCTAGCATTTGCTCCATCTCTAACTTTTTGGATATATTTACAAGCTCATAAGAATCCCAAAGGGATTGCTTAAAATCCCAGCTGCCTGCACCATAAATTTTCCTGGTAGACACTTTGCTCATAGCTTCAAGCTTGAATCTTGATGGCTTGCTCTTGAAATTACGGCAGTGAGGGTCGAATTCGACAGCTGTCCTACGGCTGCTGGAGTGACCGTGCCATGCTTGTGCCACAGCTTTGAGGATTTCAAGGTCTTGAATTTCCTGCTTTTGCTTCATTGTCCATCTTAAGTCAGTATTGTATGGGCCATGCTTTTAGTACAAATCTCATGTTGAGGATCTTAGACACTTGGCTTGAGTTCGTAAAGACCAAATCCGATAAAAAATAATACACCCTTTTGTCTCACTATATGTGAACCTATTTCCTTTTTGGTTTGTTCCGAAAAAAAGGCCCCTTTTTAAAATTGGAAACAATTTAGCTTAAACTTCTAATTCTATCCTTAATGAGAAACTTCTATAACCATACAAATACTCTGAAACTCTTTTTGACTTGTTTAGGATTACAAATTCTAAAAGTCTTCACTTTTCTTAAACTGCGTACCTAGTCAAACAGGTTCACATAAATTGGAACGGAGTGAGTAGTAGTTTTTTCAAGTTGTTGGAAATTCTTATACCAAGTAAAGCTAGATGTAGAGAAATAGGCTCTTCCAAAACAATTTAGTTTAAATAGAGATAAAGAGTTGATGTGTAAAACTTGGGAGATACAATGTGCATAAGCCTCATTTCTGGCCCTTCTAGTTGGTGTTTTCCATTACGTTTTGTCAATTTTCAAGATATGTACAGTTCAAAATTGTCCACAGGGACCTGACCCTTTTAGACTATGAGGATAGCAATTATCCTCTCATTTTTAGACTAAGATAAGAGGATACAAATAGTACAAAATTGTACACAGGCAAATGATATAACACCTTCTCTATTTTTGGAACGAGAACGTATGTGATTTCATTTCATCATGATTGGCCACAATACAACAAATTATAGGACCCCCACTCCTTCCCCAACTTTGAGGGCACAAAAAGTAAGAAAATGAGTGGTGTGTCTGGCTATATGGATGAAGAGCTGGTAAATAGACGGGATGAATAAAATTTGAACGGATTAAAACAGATCTAATTAATAAACATATAACGTCAAACCGTCCAATGTTTGACCAAAAAGTGTTAAACCTTTTTGTTAAGCTAATTAAATAAATGATAAGAGGTAAATTCTAGCTAAATATAATAAGTCCTAGATCCAAGATTGATGGATAGTAATAACCTAGAGACCGCATTTAAGCTATTAAAAGCCAAAAGGAGGCTTAATGATATTCTTGTGAATAAATGAGGGAATGAGGACAAGCAATAAATATGATGAATGGCAAAAGCTGTAAATAAAGGAAAAATTCACCCAAATGTATAACGATGTGGATGATTCTCCCTCTGACAATGATGTAAGATAACCAAACGTGGAAATATCAAATACTTTATCGTATCTGATATGGGAAAGGTTGGAATAACACATCAAATCGAATCTTGTATATAGATAATGTTTGCAGTTACGTGGGAGTCAACTTTTCTAGAGAGAGCTTATCAAGATAGAAAATTAGATGCCCCTTGTTTCTCTCTCTATTCCTACTTATATGGGACATTCGCCTTACCTACTGAAAGTACAAATATAGAGAATATCCCTTTGAATATTCTTTAGAAATATCTTATTGCTAAACTAGCCGTTTTGGCCGATCTGAGTGCTCGACCTCGTCATTCGCTGCTCGGCTCGCTAGTGTTGCTTCTCAAGCATGACCTCGGCCTAATTGATTCTCGATTTCCTTATTTCAGGCGATGTTTCTTTGATTAGATTTTGACCCATACAGTTAGTCCCTCCGCCCGTCGGGGTTATTTTTGGATGAGCTCGGTGGGCGGACTTCGCCAGTTGTAATTTCAAAAAATCAGAGCATATTGGCCGAGGAGTGACCCTTTTATGGCTAGGTGATGACGTGACACTTCAAGAGCCACATCTGACCATTACGTTAGCTTGAAATGACATCATTTCATCATGCGTCATTATGGCGTATGTTCCCAATCCGTTATATCATTTCCGCACCTCTTCCGTTTCGAAATCAATGAGGCGGCGTTTGGGCTTTCTCGAATGGGGTGCCCATATTATTATAAATAGGGATGGGTATTTCTTATTTGAACTGTTGCCTTTCTAGAGCCTTTGAAACCCGAGTTTTTCCTTCTTCAAGTTTCTTGCGTCTGTGTTCTCTTTCTTCCTTTAACATTTTCTACTATTGTCATCTCCTTTGTTTTTGCATTTCCTTTTCACGCCTAATCAAAAAAATGGCTAGTGCTTCCTCCAATCGTGTAACGTTGGTTGTGGACATACCTCCTCATGAAGGAGTAGCCATGGTAGAAGACGAGAACTTCCCCACCGTGGATGAGATAATTCCACGTTCAGGGAAGGCCAGGTCAGACTTCAAAAACCCACCTGAGGGTGAACCTGAACTCGTCGTTGTTGAGATGGATGCGGCGGCGATTGCTGCATTTAGGGCTAAATGGTGAAACCCGGCCCACGTTGAAAGTATCCCTGCTGGTATTGATGTAGTGCGAATACATCTCCCAGGGTACTGCGCATTTTACGCGTACCCCTTCGTTGTTGGCTACACACTTTCTCTTCCTTCTTTGGCGGAGGATTTTTGCCATTTTTACAATGTGTGCCCGGCTCAGCTCTCTTTGTACATATACAAGCTTTTCCTTATGCTTATCAAGTACGCGGAGCTGGCCAACCATGGTATTTCTCTCCGCCACCTGCTTCACCTATTCGCCCCAAGTTTTCACAGGAGCACAATGATTCATATGCGCCACCGCGGATGGACGATAAAACTAATCGTCATTTTAGAGGAACTTTCTTCTAGGTGAAGACATAGCACATGGTATCAAACCCCAGCGGATTCCCAGAAGAGTGGAACTTTGCTCTTAAGTGTTTTTCTCCCAAATGACTTCGTTGTTTATTCTGGGCGATCTGATCATTCTCCTTCTCTTTTTGCAGCCAGGCGGGATCCTCCTTCGCTACATTCGCGACTGGGTGAGTTAGATTTTGCCTCATACTGTAGGGATTCGCGAGTGGTCGTAATTTAATGAGAGGTTTGGGCGTAGACCTACGGTCGGTGAGCTACCTTTGACTTTGATAGTTTTGACCTTTATATCGTCCTTTCTATCCTGTCTCTTATTTATCTTTCTTCATTTGTAGGTCGGAGGGCTTCGAGGAGGGCGAGAGCTCCTATGCCTGCTTTTCGCCAGTTGAGTATTTCGGCCGGACCCGTACTCGCTGTGGCTGCAAGTGAACTTGCTCTGCTATTCCTCAGACCCCGGCTTCACACGGTCCTAATCGCCAAGTTGCTGCCGTACTAGCAGAGATCCGGCTTCTACAGTGTTTCACTTGGTCGATGAGTCGGACTAGGGCAAAGATGGAGAGGCTCCGCCAAAAAGGCGAAGACTAAATGCTATAGGAGAATGGCCGGAGAGGAGCCGGTGGAGGGTGGACCTGAGTTGACCACGGCCGAGCTGAGGGGCGATATGGCCTTGGATGTAGAGACCGTGCTTCCTTCGGGCATGGAGATCACCTCCGTGGAAGAAGGGGGGCGACTAGAAGCAGTTGTGATCACTCCTCGTAGTGGTCCATCAACGTCAGGGCATGCCAATGTTCCATCTTCGGCTTATGAGAGGGCGAAGGGAGTGATCGTAGATGATTACTAATCTGGCTCTAATGTTGATCCCGAGGAAGCGAGGATATTTGACAAAGGGCTTACACGGATGGAGGTGAGAACGGATGGATCCTCTCGCTCGATCGTAATCCCTTTGGACTGCGATTTGTTGGAGGATACGGTGAGCATGGTCCCCTCCTTCGCTCCTCTTTGTTCTGTCACCAAAAATAGGACCCTTCAGGCGCTCCGGGATTCCGACCTATCACTGGGCATATCTGGGATGGCTCTGAGGGTAAGTTTTTGTATCATTTCTGCAACTTGTCTTTTTCTTCTATCTTTACTAGTCTTCTTCTCACTCTCTTTTCTTTCTCAGACTTTCATTTTGGAGATCGAGAGTGCCCGCCGAGAAGAGAGGCAAAAGGTCATTTTTCAAAAGATGGCTCCGAAGTATGTCCGTTATCGTGACAAGTACCGTGAGATGCGTGCACGGTTTAGAGCATGTGGTAATCTCCAGTCCCTTAGAGCCGAGTTGAAAGACGAGGAGCTTGTGCAAACTATTGGTAGATGCAGTGAGCTCGAGGGGTTACTCAGGGCCAAGGACGACGAGCTCGAGGTGAGCAAGGGGGTTGTGGCCGAATGCGTCAACCTTCAAGCGCAAGTGGCGACCTTGCGGGCTGAGCTTGAGCAAAGCTCAATTAGAGTTGGCGGTCTGAGTGGTGAATTGACTAAGAAGGTGGCCGAGTTGGTGAGGTTCGAGGAGGCTTGGGTAGGGGCTGTGGCAATGCCGGCGACGTTAGAGAGCGATATCCGCGTTCTTAGGTCTGAACGTGCAACCATTGCGGAAACGGCCGCACTGAGGGAGACGCGGCTTGATGAGCGAATTGGTGGGCTTGAAAAAAAAGTTTTGAGCCTAAGTGAGCAAGTTGGGGCCCTTGAGGCTGATAAGGCACAGTTGTTGGTTCGACCTTCTTCCTCTCGTGCTTCCGCCTTCCCCGACGTTCCTCGTGATTTGTACGAGATGTGGATCCATGCTGAGGTAAAGCTGGACATGTATAGGAGCTTGATGGCAGCGGGGAAGGTTCCTAAGGCCGACTTCGAAGATGCCCGTGTTAAGGCACGTGATGCCAGGCTTGCTTGTGATTATGAGCCCGCCACGCCGGGGAACGGCGATGATGAAGAGGACTTGGACGGTCTTACATCCGATCCTTGGTATGATGAAGAGTATGCTGATGGCGCGAGCGAAGGTGGAGATGTTGTTGCTGGGTTGGGCGGTGAAAGTGGCGATGGCGCAGGCGGAGATGATGCAGTGTGATCTTGTACTTAGTTTTTTTCTTTTTTGTTCTATTCTTTCTTTCTCTTTTTTTTGAAGGCGGTCTTTTTGGCCCTTTGTAAGATACTTTATATTTTTGAATGGAATGACTATTGACTTTTTGCTGTATGTTCTTGGCTTTTTTTGCTTTTCTTCGCATGCTATTTTCTTTGTAAGAGTTCCTGACTTAGTTAATTCGAACGAGGTTGAATGTTAATTAATTTGAGCGAGGTCGAACGCTAGTTGATTCGAACAAGGTCGAATGTTAATAAGTTCGAACGAAGTCGAATATTGATGAATTCGAATGAAGTCGAATATTGATGAATTCGAACGAAGTCGAATGTGAGTCGATTCGAGCGAGGTCGAATGTTTGACTCTTAAGTGACTCGAGCGAGGTCGAAATGTAAATAAATTTGAGCGAGGTCGAATGTTAGTCGATTCGAGCGAGGTCGAATCTTTGAATCTTAAGTTATTCGAACGAGGTCGAATGTAAATAAATTCAAACGAGGTCGAATGTGAGTCGATTCGAGCGAGGTCAAATGTGAGTCGATTTGAGCGAGGTCGAATGTTTGACTCTTAAGTGATTCGAACAAGGTCGAATGTAAATAAATTCGAGCGAGGTCGAATGTGAGTCGATTCGAGCGAGGTCTATTGTTTGACTCTTAAGTGATTCGAACGAGGTCGAATGTAAATAAATTTGAGCAAGGTCGAATGTGAGTCGATTCGAGCGAGGTCGAATGTTTGACTCTTAAGTGATTCGAACGAGGTCGAATGTAAATAAATTCAAGCAAGGTCGAATGTGAGTCGATTCGAGCGAGGTCGAATGTGAGTCGATTTGAGCGAGGTCGAATGTTTTACTCTTAAGTGATTCGAACAATGTCGAATGTAAATAAATTCGAGCGAGGTCGAATGTTTGTCTCTTAAGTGATTCGAACGAGATCGAATGTTAACAAATTCGAGCGAGGTCGAATGCGAGTCGATTCGAGCGAGGTTGAATGTTTGACTCTTAAGTGATTCGAACGAGGTTGGATGTAAATAAATTCGAGCGAGGTCGAATGTGAGTCGATTCGAGCGAGGTCTATTGTTGACTCTTAAGTGATTCGAACGAGGTCGAATGTTAATAAATTTGAGCGAGGTCGAATGTGAGTTGATTCGAGCGAGGTCTATTGTTTGACTCTTAAGTGATTCGAACGAGGTCGAATGTAAATAAATTCGAGCGAGGTCGAATATGAGTCGATTCGAGCAAGGGTGAATGTTTGACTCTTAAGTGATTCGAACGAGGTCGAATGTGAGTCGATTTGAGCGAGGTCGAATGTTTGACTCTTAAGTGATTCGAACGAGGTCGAATGTAAATAAATCCAAGCGAGGTCGAATGTTTGACTCTTAAGTGATTCGAACGAGGTCGAATGTAATAATTGAGCGAGGTCGAATGTGAGTCGATTCGAGCAAGGTCGAATGTTTTACTCTTAAGTGATTCAAACGAGGTCGAATGTAAATAAATTCGAGCGAGGTCGAATGTGAGTCGATTTGAGCGAGGTCGAATGTTTGACTCTTAACTTGGCGTAATGTATGAACACGACGGAGATAAAAAAAAAACTCGTGTGTTTGCGTATTTCTCTTTGTTTGTACATTCATTGGAGAAGTTTACATGTGTTTTGCTCTGTTCATGCATACATTGGAGAAGTTTACAGAAGTCCGAGTCCATCTAGTCCCTTCATTGGTTGACCTGGAAAAGTAGTATAGGTCGAGCGATGAACTCTTACCTAAAACTTCGAGACGCTCCCTTCGCCGCCTCGTTAAAAACCTCCCCGAGCAAACCCAATTGGGACAAAATTCGGGTAAGGGAAAAAAGAGTACGACTCGGGGGGCGTCTATCCTTAGAAGTTGAAGTATTTGAGGTGGGCGACGTTCCAATTGTTTGGTAGTAATTTTCCTTCCATTGTTTCCAGCTGGAATGACCCTTTGCTTGCTGCCGCCGTGATTTTGTATTGGCCTTCCCAGTTGGTTCCCAGTTTGCCTTCTCATGGGTCTTTGCTTGCTTGTGTTTTGGCTTTGAGCATGTAGTCCCCGACTTTGAGTGGCCTGATTTAAGCTTTTTTGTTGTAGTACCGCTCTGCCTGTTGTTTTTGAGTTAGCATTCTTATGTAGGCCATGTCTCTTCGCTCTTCGGCTATATCGAGGTTGATCACGCCCAACTATGCCTTATAAAAAGGACTAAGCGGTCACTGCAAACATAATCCGGTTTACAAGTCCGGAGTCGAATCCCACATAGAACTAAGGCTTAGCTACAGTTGTTCACTATCACCAAGAATACAAGCTTGAACAATTCCTAACTTATAGATATTAAGATTCTTATGTTTAACTAACTAACTAACAAATTAAAATAATAAATTAACACTAAAGATACTACAGGTTGGAGAAAAGATTAAGGAGGTCTAGAGTTATGATTTCCCCAATTGTCGGAATCCTTCCCGCTATGTCTTCTATAATTTCGCCTAAGTATTCTTTACCGATCATGAGCACTCTGCGTGTTGTAATTCTCTCCCGATTAATTACGACAATTTACTAGACATACTCTCCCGAGTTACGCTAGCTGGCTTTAATTACAGCTCACTTAGATCGCACCCAAGGTTTCGTTATCCCTAATCCCACCTTTAAACCCTTGGTTATTGATTCCTCACATACGTCGAGAGTGATGTTGTTCAACAACTACCTAAATATGCACTCTCTCCCGAGTAATACATACTAAATAGGCACAGCTAATTGAGGGCCCTTCAATCAACCACAAGAATAATATAGTTGAACAAATAGAGAAAATACTACGGCTCAATTATATAAAAACATAACAAGAATTTATCCTACAAAAGGTTCCATCAAAACCCTAGATAACAATTAGCTATTCATAATAGTATGTAAAACTACAATACTAAAAGTCATAACCAACAACGAAAAATAGGAAGAGGAAGGAAAAACTCGTAGAAGAATTCCCCGCCTTGCTCCTATTGTGTCTCTGCCTCCTTAGGTCGTAATCTGTGTCTCAAATCTGTCCAACCTCTCAAAATACCGTTTTTCCATGTATATATACCAAGTAGGGTTGGGACCAAACAATTATACTTTCTCCTACGCGAGAAAGGACATATTTTCCGGACAGGACGTGCGCGGCCGCGCTTGGACCGCGCTCAGACCGCGCATATCCACTTTGATTCTGCCTGACGAGCGCGGCCTGAGCACGGCCGCGCACTTGACGCGCTACTTTTCACCTGTTCTGTTGGGAATNAGTGGGGGGGGGGGGGTACTCGCATTTGCGAGGTAAAAGTTCGCATTTGCGAACTTGCCATTTCCGCTTTTGCGAATGCAGAGTCGCATTTCCGGCTCAGCACCTTTTGTGATGATCTTCGCATTTGCGAAGAAAGGTCCGCATTTGCGAGGGCATCAGGGTTCGCATTTGCGAC
The DNA here is from genome assembly GCF_001879085.1 of Nicotiana attenuata. Classification (NCBI taxonomy): domain Eukaryota; kingdom Viridiplantae; phylum Streptophyta; class Magnoliopsida; order Solanales; family Solanaceae; genus Nicotiana; species Nicotiana attenuata. The sequence goes on along the minus strand of NC_031994.1, from coordinate 41,717,633 downwards.
CCTTTTATCACAAATGCGATTACTGGGATTCTGAGAGGAGTTCGCAATTGCGACATCTTTCTCGCAATTGCGAACAAGATATTGCAATTGCGACATCTGCAACTGTGTAAGAGTTGAGTTAGACGGGATTTTTGTTCATTCTTCAAATTTTCAAAACTAGAAAACCCTAGAAGCGATTTTTTCAAGAACTCTTCTTCCCCAATTCATTGGTAAGTGATTCTAACCTATTTTCTTTCAATCTTCCATTACATTTCATAAGTTTTCAACCTAACTCTAGGATTTTCATGGTGAAAATTGGGGATTTGGGTAGAATTAAAATTTTTTACAAAAATTAGAATTTAGACCTCAAATTGGGGTCGGATTTCGAAACAAATTACATAACAGGGCTCGGGGATGAATGGATGATCGGGTTCTGGTCCGAATTTCCAGTTTGGACCAAGCGGTCCCGGGGTCGATTTTTGACTTTTTGGAAAAAAGTGTAGGAATTCTAAATTTATGCATTGCAATTGATTCCTTTAGCAATATTTGATTTATGGAGTCAATTGTGGTTAGATACGAGTGGTTTGGAGGCGGATTCTAGGGGAAAGGCCCCGGAAGAGCTCTAAACTGTAAAGAGTGAGATAAGTGTTGAGTTTAACCTTGACTTGAGGGAATTAGGAACCTTCGGACTACGTGCTATGTGAATTCCATGTGTTGCGGCGTATATGCGAGGTGACGAGTGGCTATACAGCGTCGAATTACCTGTTTTTCCTCATTTTCTGTTTTTCATTAGTTATCTCCTTCCCTGTCTTAAATGTTATATGCTCTAAATGCCTTCCATGCTTATTTTGCTACCTGTTAATCAATGTTTTCTTCTGTTAATAATGTTAGACCCCTTTTATATTTTCATGATTCACTGTTACTTGCCTTAACTGACTTACTTGCACCTTCTAATTGTCATTTACCGGACTTGACTTGCTGTGTAGTATTACCTGTGTAAATTTCCATGTCGTACAAGGTTCTCTTATTGGTTCAACTTGGTATTTATTGATCATAAAAGTTCTTGTGATTTGAATTGTTGATTTGACTGTGCACATTGAGTATTTGGTACTGATATGGTGGGATCAGATTGCACGTCGCACCAGGTGAAATAAGGATGGATTGATATGGTGGAATAAGGGTGAACTTGTACTGATACGGTAGGATCGGGTTACACGCCGCAACAGATGGAATAAGGGTGAATTTTTACGGTGAAATAAGGGTGAATTGTTATATGGTGGGATCGGGTTGCACGCTGCAATACATATATATATATATATATATATTATTGTTGTTGATGTTGTTACGGTGAAATAAGGGAGGATTCTGTGTTGTACGGTGGGAACGGGTTGCGCGCTATAACAGCCTATGTGTTTCTATTTCTTGAGTTGTGTTGGTTTTCGGTATCTTCACTTGAACTCTAAGGATTGGTAATTCTGATCATCACTGGCTTATTTCTTGAGGCTGTAGCTATTATTTTCAGTTGACTGTCTTATTTTGTTCCGTATTTCCTTTTGTCTTTATTCTATACTGCGTACAGGTTGTAGTGTGAGTGACCTGCCCTAGCCTCGTCACTACTTCATCGAGGTTAGGCTCGACACTTACAAAGTACATGGATTCGGTTGTACTCATACTACACTCTGCACTTCTTGTGCAGATTTTGGAGTCGATCCCAGCGGCGGTTATTAGCGTGCTCGGATTAGAATGCTTGTGGAGGCTTGAGGTACAGCTGCTCAGCACCCGCAGTTCCTGGAGTCCCCTTCTCTTTTATTTAGCTGTGTACTTTCCTTTTAGACAGCTTTATGTTATTTCAGACCCTTATTTGTACTATTCTAGCAGCTCGTGCACTTGTGACACCAGGTCCAGGGTTGTATCAGACGTTTGGTCGTTTTAGCTTCCGCATTTTCACTTTGGATTATTGTAGTTATTTTAGTTTTTTCTCATTAACCAATTTTAAACTGTTAAAAATGGATAAAAATGTTTTAACGTTGGCTTGCCTAGCAAGTGAAATGTTAGGCGCCAACGATGGGAATTCCGGATCGTGATAATTTTCCCCTTTCTTTATTCGTGTAGTTTATTAAAGGAAAAATTATATGGACGTGAATATCTTGAGATAGTGTTCTTTAAGTTGATTTTCTTTCAAAATGTGAATACTTCACTGGGAAATATAAAAATCAAACTCTGTCCAGTGAAATGTTTATTAGAAAGTGTCTCCTTTCAACTTTCTTTCTTTTCGAAATGCGCTTTTCATATGTGTCCACCATGTCCATATTTGTTCATGAACTCGAAAAGAACCAGAAATATTAATTCTAGGTTGAACAATTACTCAACTGTTTTTAATCATTCAAGTCACCTGTCACCATCTCCGGTCAATTTAATAGTCTGTTTGGCTAATCTTCTAAAATCAATTGATTTTAAGAAGTATTTTTTTTCAAAAGTGCTTTTTTCAAAAGTACTTTTAGTGAGAAGTAATTTGTGTTTGACTAATGAACTTGAAAAATAATTCTAAGCAGTAATTAATATTTGGCCAAGCCGTAAAAAAAGTAATTTTAAGTGTATTTTTCTCTAAAGTGTTTCCGGAAAGAAGCTACTTTTTTCTGCTTCTCCAAAACTGTTTCTGCTTCTAATCAAAAGCATTTTTTCTTTTAAAAGCTTGGCCAAACACTTCATCTTTTAAAAAAAATATTTTTTTTAAAAAAAATACTTTTGATCTTGAAGAAGCTTGACCAAACATGCTATAAGTTTGAAATAATTGGATGTCCATGTCCATCACACCTACCTTTTTGCTTCTTGTCAACTTCATAATTCACACTTTTCGTAAAGAAACATCTAAGTTCAAAAATCTTCTACTCCCTCCAATTCAATTTATGTGTATTACTTTCATTTTTAATCTTTTTCAAAAAGAATAATTTTTTTTTTTATATTTAATAACTTTTTAACTCCAAAATTCCACATTGGCATATTTAAGACCACAAAATTTAAAGATATTTTGGTACATTACACGCATCTTTATTTTAAGATCACATAATTTAAAAGTCTTCCTTACTTATCTTAAACTAAGATACATAAATAAAACGGAAGGATTATTTTGCTTCTCTATTTATTTTTTTCCCTTTCCCAATGGCATGATTGCTTCAGCAAATTGAATAGATAGGGGCCCAATTTCTGAGTTGATGCATATATCACTCATCTAATCTGTTACAATTTGAACGAATCAACACCACGTTATACTTTGAAGAATATGTTTTTCTTATAATAGCCTCATCAGAAGGTAATTCAATGAAAACCAATGAAAGTGATTATTTTATGCTCTGAAAGCTTAAGAATGCTAAAAAAAAATAGTTTAAGGGTGTGTACAGTCAAAATTAGGGAGTTCGCCTTTGGGACTACTATGCCGCTCCACGCCTAACCTCGAAGAAGCCCGAAGCAGAGCGTAAGGTGCGACCCCGAGGTGTGCCCCTCAAGGGAGCACATCGAAGGCTCACCATGTGATCACGCCCAACTCTAGTCCTAAAAAGGATAAGCGGTCGCTGCAAATATAATCCGGTTCACAAGTCCGGAGTCGAATCCCACGGAGAACTAAGGCTTAGCTACAGTTGTTCACTATCACCAAGAATACAAGCTTGAACAATTCCTAACTTATAGATATTAAGATTCTTGTGTTTAACTAACTAAATAACAAATTAATATAATATTAACACTAAAGATACTACAGGTTGGAGAAAAGATTAAGGAGGTCTAGAGTTATGATTTCCCCAATTGTCGGAATCCTTCCCGCTATGTCTTCTATAATTTCGCCTAAGTATTCTTTACCGATTATGAGCGCTCTGCGTGTTGTAATTCTCTCCCGATTAATTACGACAATTTACTAGACATACTCTCCCGAGTTACGCTAGCTGGCTTTAATTACAGCTCACTTAGATCGCACCCAAGGTTTCGTTATCCCTAATCCCACCTTTAAACCCTTGGTTATTGATTCCTCACATACGTCGAGAGTGATGTTGTTCAACAACTACCTAAATATGCACTCTCTCCCGAGTAATACATACTAAATAGGCACAGCTAATTGAGGGCCCTTCAATCAACCACAAGAATAATATAGTTGAACAAATAGAGAAAATACTACGGCTCAATTATATAAAAACATAACAAGAATTTATCCTACAAAAGGTTCCATCAAAACCCTAGATAACAATTAGCTATTCATAATAGTATGTAAAACTACAATACTAAAAGTCATAACCAACAACGAAAAATAGGAAGAGGAAGGAAAAACTCGTAGAAGAATTCCCCGCCTTGCTCCTATTGTGTCTCTGCCTCCTTAGGTCGAATCTGTGTCAAAAGTATGTCCAACTTGGTCAAAATACCGTTTTTCCATGTATATATACCAAGTAGCATCGGGCCCAAACAATTATGCCTTCTCCTACATGAAAAAGGACAAGTTTCTAGGCCTGGGCTAGCGCGGGCGCGCTAGTGACCGCGCTAGTGGCCGCGCATATTAACAAGTGCACTGCCTCAGTCCGCGACCAGGTCCGCGATCGCGGTTTCGACCGCGTGTTTCACCCTGTTCCGTTTGTAATTTGGTAAAACATAGAACATGAAAGTTGTAGCTCATTGAGTTAGCTTTCCAACCATATATTATATAGTCCAAATGAAGTTCTGAGCAAAGAGTTATGTCTATTTTATTAGACAGTGCGCAATATACCTACTCGAGTCTTTGTTTGTTCTTAACTATCAAAGTTGACCCCTGACACGATCCCGGCTTAATTCCTTAGACTTTTACTCAGACTTAAAAGCTCCAAATCACTTGAATTCATTCCATAACATCTATATAGCTCGGAATCACTCTTACAAGGCATAAAACACACAGTTAGTGCAAAACACTAGCGGTTAAAGCTCAAACTCAATTAAAGTGCAGTAAATTTGAGTGTAATAAGCGACTATAATATACAATTATAGCCAATCATCAACACCCCACACTTAAACAATTGCTCGTCCTCGAGCAATCAAACTACACTTTATATAGACACGGCCTTTTTTTTTAAACAATTCACCTAACTCATCACACCAAGAATATTTAAAATAGACTAAGCACAAAAGCGTAACATCTTCACCTCAAGATTTGACTCACAAGTACCACACATTATTCATAACTCACCTACTTACTCTAACATAGAGGTCACTGACATTACCTCTCCTTCATGAATCAAGTGCCCTCACACAACAAAAGAGAGTAGTTCCACACAATAAAAGTTAAGAGCACTTAGGAACTCAAGATAGAAAGAATTCACTCACTCTCAGAAATAACATTCATATGCCACAAAAGATGCACCATAGGGTTGCCCGTAGTGTATTACTCTACTAATCGAGCTTATTCAGTCTAGGATCAAGTAGGACTTTATTTGGTTGTAATGTAGGCTGCGGGACAGGTAGGATACATTTAGATATAAGAGTGACTACACCTCCCTAAGCACTTTAATACATATACTTCAACATTTAAACCCCATACTTATGTCAAACCAAACTCCACCTTCACATCAATGTATATTACCCCATACTTCTTTAAGCACAATTACATCAAGAGTCACCATTTATCAAGGAATATTTTTTTTTACAGCAATACAACTAATTTTTTTTCAATTCAAGTGGCTCTTACTTGTTCAAAACAGTGCACCTTTCTCCTTATTTTATTAGTTCCACTCAAAAGCCAAACCAACCACCCCACACTTTAACTTTTACAAAGTTCATAAACAATTCAAGTGCTCATGAGAGGTTACAATGGTTCAAATAGATGGTTAATTCAAATAAATGGGTAAGGCTTGTAATGTGGTTGCCAAAGAAACAGGATTACAGGCTCAAAGGGGTTAACTACGATACATAACAATTAGGCGGGTAAAATATATATATTTGGCTCAACAAAGAAATGCCTATATCACTTCCAAGACTGAACAAAACTACTATTACGCTTTGCAAACACACGGGGTAAGTTCTAGGCATCAAATGCAATGCATAGAATAACACAAAACCTTACACACACATATGGCACATAACTCATTCAGGATTGGATTCATCAAGACACTCTAGTCAAAGCAGTTAAGCAAATTTAAAATCATACAATTTAACTTATACAAGAGTCAAAAATTGAGCCTAAGCGTCACAGCCAAAGTACTTACTATTCTCAAGGCATAACAAAGTTAAGAGATATTGCTTCAATTCAAAACACAACACAATGGCTCCTACTCCCCCAAAAAAAACTATCTACACCCGGTTCAAACAAAACCCTTGGAAAAGAACCGCAGCACAAAGAAAAACCAAGGGGTAATTGCTACACTACCTACCAAAAGAAATTTTTTTTTTGTCTTTTTTTCTTTAGAGTTAAATCCCTCATAAAAATTGTCTAATAGATCCATCGTCGGGAAAAGTCCAATCTTTAAAAAAAATATTATTTAATTAAACTAACACAACTAAAGTGGCATGAAAAGTCACCCAGACAATCTCCTCACCCCACACTTAAAATTGTGCATTGTCCCCAATGCACATCATAACTATAAGAGGGTAAGAGAAACTCCCTGGTAGGCCAAAGGCCGATGCACTAGCATCTCATGGGATATTCAGACTTCTCCCAGGCCTGGTCCTTCGTGCAGGTACCTCACACTTAGTTCCAACCATACCATCTGGTTTGCTGTTGCATCCTTCCAATTGCTTTGCGTTCCATGCTCCTAAAAATCAAAAATCGACACTACAAGAATAATACAATACAAAATAAATAAAATAAACTAAATTAAAAAAAAAAAATAAAGCTGGGCTACCTCCCAACAAGCGCTTGATTTAACGTCGCGGCACGACGTGAATCACTTTTTGCCTCCACCTCGAGCTTATGAATTGAACCCCAAGTTTTGATTCAAGCTTATGATTATGGTCATGGGGCGGTGGAACGAATCTAACTGGACCAAGGAAATAGTGTAGAATTCTGCACTCCTTGGCCTTTGTATGAGGTATGTAATCCTGACTTTCTGGCAAGAAGAATTCCAGAATATATGCACCTTGTTCCTCATTCCTTGACTTCTCAATTGGCTCGGATGACTCTATTTCCATATCATCATCCAAACATAATGTGGAAAAATGCTTGGAGTGGAACAATGCGCTCAAACACATGAACTTCAGGACTTTCAACATCCTCAACATCATTCACACTAGAGTCAACTAAATTTGTATCTTTAATGTCCCTGGTTGACTCTAGTGTTACTTCTTCAACATCGACATCCTCAAATTCTAGCTGGATAGATTGTTGGTGTTCTACTCTGACCTCCTCCTCTAGCTCATCCTCGTATTTTTTTAAATCCTCCAATATAATGGCAATTTCTGCAGCCAATTCATACTCATATTTGCTACTATCCACAATGTTGCGCTTTACAAGGTTCAATTAATTTATTCGCTTGAGCCTCCAAGTTGTGAATAGTTTCTCCTTGCCTTTGTACCCGCAGTTGTATCTCATCATATTGTTCCATAAGGCACATTAGCATATCCTCGATCTCTTTTAGGTCCTCATACCTGGGTTCTTTGTTCCTATTAACTTCACAAGAAAAAGAAGAACCATCAAAGTAAGGGGTTGGGGGAAGATAAGAACTATAAGCACAACCATGAAAGTGACCATCTTGACCACCACACATATCACACACATTCCACATATAAGATTGAGTTGGTGCACAAAACTCGCTCTTGGGAATATTTTGATAATTTTGCCCTGGGTGGTTTCCTTCACAATATGCATAAGGAGGATTAAAAGTAGAATTACCAACATCCAAATTCTCATAATTCCATGATGTCATGTTTCTCAAATAAACAAATAAAACTAAAATAAAAAAAATCAAATACTAAAAAATAAAATAAAAGTTCAAACTTGAAACCTAGTAATATGTACACCTACAACTACACCATTAGTTCCCCGCCTTGCTCCTATTGTGTCTCTGCCTCCTTAGGTCGAATCTGTGTCAAAAGTATGTCCAACTTGGTCAAAATACCGTTTTTCCATGTATATATACCAAGTAGGGTCGGGCCCAAACAATTATACCTTCTCCTACGCGAAAAAGGACAAGTTTCTAGGCCTGGACTAGTGCGGGCGCGCTAGTGACCGCGCATATTAACAAGTGCACTGCCTCAGTCCGCGACCAGGTCCGCGATTGCGGTTTTGACCGCATTTTTCACCCTGTTTCGTTTGGCATTTAGAAAAACGTAAAGCACAAAAGTTGTAGCTCTTTGAGTTATCTTTCCAACCATATATTATATAGTCCAAATGGATTTCTGAGAAAAGAGTTATATCTATTTTACTAGACAGTGCGCAATATGCCTACTCGAGTTTTCGTTTGTTCTTAACTATCAAAGTTGACCCTGACACGATCTCGACTTAATTCCTTGGACTTTTACTCAGACTTCAAAGCTCCAAATCACTTGAATTCATTCCATAACATCTATATAGCTCGGAATCACTCCTACAAGGTATAAAACACACAGTTAGTGCAAAACACTAGCGGTTAAAGCTCAAACTCAATTAAAGTGCAGTAAATTTGAGTGTAATAAGCGACTAAAACATACAATTATAGCCTATCATCAGAGGTCTTGCCTTCTGTTCTCGTCGTTGCTTGCCCGCTTTCATTTGAGTATCTTAGGCTGGGCTCCTCGACCTCAACCGGTATCATTGCATCAGTCCCATAGACTAGTAAGTATGGCGTTTCCCCTGTGATCGTCTTTGGCGAGTGCCGCGATATGCCCATAACACTTCTGGCAACACTTCTGGACATAGTCCCTTGGTGTTTTCAAGTTTCTTTTTCATGATATTCAATATTTTTTTGTTGGAGGATTCCGCCTGACCGTTGACTGCGGGATGATATGGCGTGGAGAGTATTCTTTTGATGTGCCATTTTTCGAAGAACTCGGTGGTCTTTTTTCCAGTGAACTGGAGACCGTTATAGCAGCTGATTTCTTTGGGGATGCCGAAGCGGCATATGATGTTTCTCCATATGAATGTGATTACTTCTTGTTCGCGTATTTGGGCGAATGCACCTGCTTCTACCCATTTGGAGAAATAGTCATTTAAAACTAAGCGAAATTGTACATTACCTCGTCCCGCCAGGAGGGGTCCAACGATGTCGATTCCCCATTTGATGAAAGGCCAGGGCGAGGTGACTGAATGAAGGTGTTCGCCCGCTTGTTGAATCATGGGGGCGAATCTTTGGCATTGCTCGCACCTTTTGACGAAGTCGGCGGCTTCCTTCTTCATCGTGGGCCAATAGTAGCCTGCACGTATGACGCATCTGACGAGAGCTCGTGTACTTCTTCGAGGATGCGTCGTGTTTGATTTGGCCCTAAGCACTTTGTTAGGGGGCCACCAAATGTTCTTTGTACAAATCATTATTGACGACGCTGTACCTGGCCGCCTGCATTCGAAGCTTCTTGGCTTCTTTTTTGTCGGGTGGGAGCACTCCGTCCTGCAAGTACGAGATAATACGATTGCGCTAGTCCCAAGTTAGGTTTATAGAGCGTACCTCGATTTGGTCTAGCGATGAATGGAGGAGAGTGACCACGTCCCCCTCTCAGGTTATGCTTTTGGTGGCCGCTGCCAATTTGGCGAGGCCGTCCACATTCGATGTTCTGCGCTCGTGGTATTTGATATTCGTCGAACTCGGGTAATAGTTTGCAAATCTCGGCCTAATATTTCTATAACCGTTGCTCCTTAATTTGGAAAGTCCCTGTGACCTGATTGACGACGAGTTGCGAGTCGCATCGAAGGATGACTCGCCGTGCTCTATATTTGAGTGCTAATTTTAACCCTGCAATCACGGCCTTATACTCTTCTAAATCAAAATTATTTTTACGAACAAATTGTTCTAATTAATTTTTTTACTATGCTCAATATTTTATTATTCCAACTTTATATATGCTTAAACACTATTTTATTTTTTTAATTTATACATAAAACTTATTTATTCTATAGGTAATTCCATAATATAAATTAAAAAGAAAAAATCATAATATTAAAAAGTTTTTAAAAAATAAACAAGAAGATAAAAGTTGATAATTTAGATGGTAAATAAGTATTTGGCAATCAAAAGTTTGAGAAATCTAGTTGAGTGACTTTCTAAGTGCTATAAGTAGGAGTGACAAACGGGCGGGTCGGGTCGGATATGGTTCGCCTCGAAAATGGGTAATAAAAACGAATAAAATATCCAATCCGGCCCATATTTAATACGGATAAAATCGGGTGACTTCTTAAATATAATCACTTTGGGGAGTCCTAGTCTCCCAAACTTGAGAAAGCCCCAATTTGAGGCTTGTAAAAGCTAAACCTATTAGTTATCCATTGGTTACCTATTGGTTATCCATTTTCTAAATGGATTAAATGATTCTTATCTATATTTGACCCATTTTTAAAAAGTTCATTATCCAATCTATTTTTTAGTAGATAATATGGATGGTTAACTGTTTTCTTTTAACCATTTTGCCACCACTAGCTATAAGCATAGTCGAAGAACTTTGCTGTTACAAACGAAAGAAAGATAAGTTCCAATAATTGAGTGACCATTTGAGTAATGGACTAGTTAAACTACATCATCAAAATTCAAAATATTTGAAAACTAGTCAATTTTGATGTATCAAGTCAAACAAACGGAGAAGAATACTTAACTGGAGAGGAAACTGCCATTTCCAGGGAATTTTTCAGTGAAAAGAAAGAACTTTATTTTACTATAGCTATAGGGTCACATGTCAATAGCTCTATTATCCAGCTTTTGAGTGTCAGAAAAGTTTCCCACTGTCCTTCCTATTTTAACTTTTGAGCACTAAATTACAAATTAGTACAACACAACATCCCATCAACTTAAAAGTTATAGTACTAGTAGAAGCTAGGAACATCATCAGCAACCACTCACTCACTACTTTCTTCCTTTTCTTAGATCTTAAAACCTTTTGTTTGTTGGGTTTTAGGTACCATCTGAAGATTCTATATAAACCAAATTGTTCTTTCCTTGTTTTGCTTGTTCAAGAACAACAAGCTGACCATATTTTTTTTTTACTGTCCAATAAATATTGAGATAGAAAAGAAGTGGACAATGGATGTGGACTATTGGAGTTCAAGAGTAAACTCGAGCAAGAATATTTCTGCTGTTCAATCTACTTATTTAATCAATTCTGGTAAATATCAATTGCATCTCATGCTCTTTTGTTGTGGTAGCACTATTCTTGCACTATTACTGCTCTTTTATTTTTCTACCTCAAATAAATGTTGTTGGAGGCATTTTAGGTATCTGTCTTAGTTTAAATGCTAAGTGAGGCTTTTGGGTTGAATTGATATATAGTAGTATGCTTTTTCCTTCCACTTTGGCATGGCTTTTCGACTAACTGGTAAATTACCTACTGTAGGTTTAGGAGTATCATCTTCATAATCTATTATTTTTCCTATTTTAACTAGCTTTTGTATTTGTTACTTTCTTGGATGGTGTTCTTACTTCCATTATTGTGTATTTGTGTTTCTCCCAGTTAATTGTTAGCATTTGAGATGCAGATATAGTAATGCATCTATTCTTCTTGTTTATCATGTACATTTTCAACTATTTCAGCTGGTTTATCAGTTGGAGAAAACACCCCTAAATGGATGTACGATTGACCATTTTCTGTTACTACCTTAGGAAACTATCTTTATTAGTTGGGGTGTGTGTGT
>NC_031994.1:41671023-41705882 GCF_001879085.1 Nicotiana attenuata | reverse complement strand
GGATGTGAAGGGTTGTTTAGGAAATTGGAACTTTTGAAGATGCTTGAACCTCTGGTTTCCATAGTTTGGGCCCTTCTCCGCCCGCGCACGGCGGGAGCTTAGTGCACCGGGTGAAACTTGGTTGACAAAAAGTAAGTCAAGACTTACAAGGAGGGATCATATGCTACTCCCTTGGGGAAAGATTAAGACTTGAAACACATAACCTTGGGGATAAAGACATGCTATTTCACTTATTTATACTAGACTAGATTGGTGATGATGTATTTTATTTCCTAAACTTCAAACCTTATGATTCTTTGTTTTGGAAATTAAACAGATTCTCACTTGAATGTGGACAATGAAGGAGAAGAAGATGTTAGAACTTGGTTCCCTTGCCCTTTCTGTTATGTCGAAATTGAAGTGCCAATGCTTTGCTGCCATTTGCAAGATGAGCATTGCTTCGACTTAAAAAACGCGGTAATGTCAAGTGATGCTTCCTTACATTACATCCTTTTAACATATATTTCTCTTATGTTATATGCAAAATGAAGTGTAAGACTGCACTACTATACTTGAAACTTTTCAATCTTTTCTATGTATTTGTACTGAAGATCTGTATGAATTGATCAATCTACTTGACGTTTCTAATTCCAGGTCTGTCCCATATGTGCTGCAAGTTTGGGAAAAGATCCTATTATACATTTTTCTGTACAACACGCACAGTCAGTTAAGGTAAACATATTTCACCTTTGGAATATATAATTTTGACTATAAAAGATATCAATTAACTTTGCTCCCTACCTCATTTCCAGAGAAGGAGAAAATACCTAAAATGTGGCTACTGGGATAATGCCATAGCTATGATGGGTAAGGATCTTCAACATATAACTTCGTATTTTGAGATAAATTCGGGGGTTGGTCGGTACAAAGGGCACGAACCTGCTTCTGATCCACTTCTATTGCCATTTCTCTGCAATGTGCCTCCTACTGATACCGAAAGCAGGTGCCAAGACAAGTCTTCTGTTTCTGAAATAGAAAGGTACTAGTCTAATGAACTTTCTTTTGATGCACCTGCATATAATTTATTTATTCATTCGTTCTCTTTTTTACATGGAAGTTTCCTCATAAAACAAAATGGAGTAAATGCTAAACCTGAAAGTTAATACCCGAGTAAATGTGAAATTTTTGTATTCGTTGTCACTATAACCAACAATAAAATTTCTCAACCCAAAGCCAAGCTATATATCCTATTAAGTTTTTCTGTTCAGCTACTGCTTTTGGTGATTCATCAGCTAAAAAACTTGGGCTTCCTCTCTTTGCTAGTGGTGAGTTAGTTTGTCGAATTGTCGTACATATGTATTAGAATTCTCTCTCTGCCTTTTGGGATAAGAATCAGAATTCAGGGCAGTCTCTGTTTGTTCGCCTAGATGAACAATGATTCGAATATTTAGGGCCAACTTTTGTGTATGCACTGACACTTAGAATGAACAATCAGACAGTTAATTATATGCTTCCATCTTCTTATGAACAAAACTATAGTTGTTTCGTAAATTGCTTATTTTCAACAGGTATGAGACATGCTCTCTAGAACTCTGAGGTACTAACGAGTGTCAACAGCTGTGGTTGTACATGTCTTTGATATTTCTTTTTCTCCCCTTTGTCATCTCTAACCTGCCACACTCCCGCCAAAAGGATTTTTTTTCGCACTGATGGTGTAAGGATTATATAGACAATCAAGCAGATAACTTCATTTTAATTAGCAATATGGCAAATAACTTAGAACTATGTTGCCTGGGCTCTCCGGGAATGTCGCTGGGTGCATGTCGGATCCTCCAAAAGTTGTGTATTTTTGGAGGATCCACACGGGTGCGGCATCATATACATAAGTAGTAAGCAATATTAATACACTGTCAGTACTTAAATAAAATGGTTATAAAGGAAGTGGTGCTAAGTTAACAGTAGAATCTGTTCTCTTCTGCAGCAGGAAGCTGCTTGTATCTAATCCAGCAGTGGAAGAGGATTCTGAAGAGAAGAGGCAGAGAGCTGCATTCCTTCAAGAGCTTATTGCGTCAACTATCTTCTAGAAAATCATCCAATTTTTGAAAAAGAATCTCATTCAGACTTAACTAGCTAGCAAAATAGTAATGTAATGTAATACAAGATTATAACATTTCAAAGTAATTAATGTCTAGATAGGCACTTCAGAGTTGAAGTATGTTGTTGCATTTCATTTGTCTTTGATGACCAACTTGTTTATTGTTACAGCAAATTTTCACAAACCACTATTGTTTAGTGGTTATTAGCCAGCTGTAGCTATCATTTACTATATTACTTCCTATAACTATGTTTTCAGTTTTTCTAGAGTGTATTCGATGTATTTAAGCTATTGTGTTCATGAATACAGTAGCAAAACTCGGCGTGAAACAGGGGAATACAACTAGGCAATTATTGTATTCGACTGTATTCACGATATGTATTTGTGAATACAGTAACGTAAATAGTGTAAATCGTGGTCTATTCGGTTGTTTTTAAACGGAAAGTGAATCAATTAACACAAATAGACTCCTAATATAACTCAACAAACTCAATTATAAATCTGAATACATAAATACATTTGAATACATAAATTATATTAATTAAAAAAAACATATGAATACATTCATGGAATATAGCAAGATAGTGATTACAAGTAAATACATGGAATACAGCGAGATACATCGAAATACAATGAAAAAAAGACAATGAATACAATGAAATACATAGAATACATCGAGATACATTGAAATACAACGAAAAAAAAGGTAACAGACTCTTCAAGTTGCTCAGGCCCAAACTCCGTCGTCTCTGTTCAAGAATAACCCTAATATCGTCTCGTCGACAGCAGATTTCGAACCTCCATTGTCAGTCCCAATTTACCCTATGTCAGATTTTGACATTGATACCAACATAATGAAAGTACAAGGGGGGGGGGGGGGAATTATTGACTTATTAAAATTTGGTCGACTAATATAAGTATTAGCTGACTAACCACAAGACATAATGAGTGAAAGCAGTAAAGAGAAATAGTAAGGCACACACGATTTATACTGGTTCGGTACCGTTGTGGTTACATCCAGTTTCCCTTGGGTCACAAGGGTTCCCTTAAGATCTTTGAACAAAGTTACAATATTGATGGTTTTTTTTTTCGTTTACCATCAACGTACATAATCAACACTTGAGTTCTACTCAGTTGACACAACTTTCTTTTGTACTCTAGATCTCTCTATCTTTTGAGACACCGATAACTCACAATTACAGTGTTGGAACTAAGAAGTAGACAGATTTGGAATACAGTTTGTGTAGTTGCGTGATCTTCTTCTTGAGAGAGCATCCTTCTTATAGAATAGAAAAGAGCCGTTGAGTCCTTTTTGAAATTGGAGGCACAGGATCTTTAATTAAGGGATTTGACCCAAGGGGTGCCTCTTTGAATCTTGCTCTTTGACTGGCCCAGATTCGAATGTGACCTTCCTTGTCACAGCTGAATTCAAGGAGAGATTAATTCGCAAGCGCGATCCTCAAAACTGGAGTGACCATGATTGGCAATCAAAGATCCCTTGATTGAGGATGAGTCAATCTGCTTCTTGATTTATCATTGATGCAGTAACCGAATCTTCATTCTTTCCTTATTTTGAATCCAGTAGCAATCAATCTACTTCTTGATTGATCATTAATACAGAAACTGAATCTTCATTCTTTCCTTATTTTGAATCCAGTAGCAATCACTACAAAAAAACGGGTAAATTGCGGAGGTTAAAATTGCAGTTTGCGGAGGGTAGTAACCTCCGCTATTTGCTGTCACGACGGTTGAGCAAGCTCCCGCAGTATGCATCGCCGCTATTAATTTGCGGCAGACAAATGCGGGGGTTTCCTGAACCGCCGTGACAGCAAATAGCGGGGGTTCCTACCACTCCGCAAACCTGCAATTTAACCTCGCAATTTCAATGAGCGAAAATTAGATTTATTTTAAAATTATTATTGTTTTTGAGTGTAGGGGTTGTGAACCCCCGCAATCTGTAATTTCTTTTTGGGGGTTATATCCCCATCTATTTTTAAATATATTATAGAATTGATTTTTATTTTGCCATATTTTTCCTCTAATATCAATTAAATATTTATGCTCAAACCAAAATATTAAAATTAAGAAACATCAACATTTCGTTAACCGTGAAAAATACTATTACACAGTAGTATCATATGTCTTCAAACTAAATTAGAACATAGTTAACCATCTATATCAGTGATCATCTATTACATTGTCCTAATACATCCACTTCAATTAAAATGAAACTCAATGGTTGTCACTGGGATTACTTCCGCCAGAAGATCTTCTTGCATCCGTCGGTGAAACGGGTCCACTAGCTGCATCACTTGGCTGCAGCAAAAAGTAAAAAAAAAATATAACTATTAAGAGTATCAGGAAACAAGTCATTGGGATAAAATAAAATTATCTCAATGAGAAATAAAATACACTTTGCCACTTGGAGATATTACTTGAAGTTTCATTGAGTCTTCTTGTGCCAAAGACATTACTTATGAGAAATTTGTCATAGATCATACTGTGGAATTCTATTTTAGGATTCTATCATGTAACTACTCTATATTAAGATTCTATACAAGTTCTTTCTACTAGTGAAAAAGCTAACTCAAAGAGTTTAAGTTTTTTTCCAAATACAAACAGATAAAAAAAACTTGGTATTATTCAAATCTCAGAAGTTTTCAGATTGTTCCAAAAGAACAAAAGTAAGAATAAGTGTATAGCCAAACAACAAACAAAAACACAAACATTTGAATCTTAAAAACACAAAGAAAAAACAAAGAACCTAAGACTTATTTCAAACTTGTGAAGATTTTGTTGGCTTTGTATCACAGCTAAGATTTCTGACGAGGAGAGATTAGCAGCTGCTAGCTGGAGAAAAGTTTGTGTGATTTAAAAAGAAAACACCAAAAAAAGACCATGAAAGCAAAAGATCTGACATGTTTAGAGTAGTATTCATAACACAAGTCAGATTTGGTCCCTAAGAGGAAAATTCAAGTTACATTTACATTTCTACATTGTAATATTCTTGCCATTTCTACATGTCAAATTTAAAACGTGAAGGAATGAGTACATGATTAAATTGGAAAGGATTCTATGCAGCAATCTGATTACATATTCATTGTGGTTCTCCAACTTGTTAGGTGGAAAAGGATAGACAAATTGTTGATTTTTCACAGTGACTATGGATTCCCAAAACTTCAAAGTCGCACCAGTTATCATAGTGACTCTTAGCACTTCACAAATGAAAAATAAAATTGCACAATACACCAAAAATAAAAGAACTAAGCATTTACCGTTGTAGGAGAAGAAGCAAAGATCCCAGCAAATTGTTCTGGTATTGAACCTTCCTTCATTATCATATATTCTTTGAGAGTACTCATCAATTGATTGTACTTCTCTTGGCATCCAGAAGAAGAACATCCAACATTATTACTCACAATTCTAATATTACCAAGACGAAGATTTGTCTCTTTGAAAGTATTGCTTGGAGTAGCTCCTAATCCCAAACATCTCACCCTTCCAGGATGCTCTTTGCCTAGCACCTTACCAACAACATCATTTGGAGAAATTTCAGACTCATCCACCGTACTTTCACTCACGGCTAGCTCAATTTTTTCCTAAACACAATACACATCAAAAAAATCTGAGCCTACTGTTCTTTGTGCAAGAACACCAGTTATAGCCAGGGAAGTAATTAAGTGTGGGAAAAGGACAGGAAACAGACCAAGAAAAAAGAAGAGGACGGGAAACAGACCAAGAAAAACATACTAGTATTTAACTAAGAACAAAACAAAATGGAAGGACTTCATTTTGTAAACTATCTGCTACTCTAGCAAGAATATTTATGTCCTGTGCTAATGGTGTATTCTCTGCATCATATTAATCACAGATAGAATGACTTTAAGGATGAAATAACCGACTAACAAGATATCCCCAAACAATATGGAAACAGAATTTAACAGCAACTAAGAAAAATACATAGTGTGTATTGTGTAACTCGTACAGGCTATCAGTCACACGATTGTCTTCATCTAAGTTATTTCAGCCTCAGTTGTTGCATTCATGGTCCCTCTGAAAAGGGACAAACTAAGCTCTTAACATAGATTACTGCCTCTAGAAATGGAGCAAAGTTAGTAATATCTAGAAATCTGATCGAATCATCCTTTGGACTGGAATTCATAAAACGTGGTCCAAACTTGAGCAAAATTTCACCTTCATTTGACATTAAAATAGGTCGACAAAATATCTTTCCCATGGAATCAACAGGAGACTTGACGATAAACATATTTGTCCAACTGGGTCTTAATAGATTCAGGGCCTACTGATGATGGATATAGTTGGAGAAAGTATGGACAAAAAGACATTCTTGGTTATTGTAACTTACACATATTTCTTTTGCCTCCTCATTTACATATGATCCATCTTTTTTCGTATGTGTAGCAAGATAAAGTTGTGCTCGTCCAGGCTTACTTCCTGTCTCAGCCATCTATGCATGAAAACAAAAATAAGTCAGAATAGTTTAATTAAAGTAAAAGAAATAGATACAATATCTAAAATTTAAATAGTAAAGTAAGGTAAATAATGTGACATCTTTCACCATTTCAGCCCTTCTTCTAGAATTAGGTTTGGAGCTACCGGTGTGTGGAACTGTTTGCTTCTTCCGATTTTCAGCATTTCTTTTACACATGTTCTAACAATAAGATACATTTCAGTCAATTATATAAATAAATACTCATATTTATATGCATTTCAATGTGACGTTTCAGAAAAATACCTGAGTTTCTTCTTTACAACGGTAGTTCACAAAGATAGTCCATTGATCCCGACTAATACCTATCGGAACATTATCCATAATCTCATCTTTGGTTTTAAGTGGGTCTTTAAACTCATCCCACAACTTCTGCCTACTTGAAGCCCACTTCTTTGAAATAGAGTTATAAACATATCCTCGTGCAACTTCCTCAATGGTCATAAAACAGAAATGAGACTTCAAAACAAAATTTTGGTTAGTTTATCTTTTATATACAAATATAAAAACAAAAGACAAAATAGAGATATAGTTATAAAGATCTAGAACTTATACCTTTATAATGTTATTAAAGCAGTCGTTAAAGTATGACTTAGGCATATCCGGCCATTTATCAAAACCAATTGGAAATATGGTACAGTCAGTTGCTAAAAGGCCACATACGCCTGCTAGAAGGCCTTGTGCTTCGCCAATCGGATCCTTGCCATCAAACTCCACCACAACACGTTCTCCCTGAGGTAAACTTAATGCTTCTCTAGTCTTCAATTTCAGCCTTTTGGTATTTCCATGTGAATCTTTAATAAATAAAAATAAAAGCAAAAAAGTAAAGGTAAGAGCCTTTTGGTATATATATACAACTCTAATTGCATATATATAATCAACAAGTATAAGGAGATGAAGGCAGCATCTTCAAGTTCAAATATAAACAACTTGATTGAAGACCTAGAAGAACTCCACATTCTCCATATCATTTAGAAAGATTACCAGATAGGAAACATATAAGAAACATGAAGTAACCAAGTCCTAGCTTGTATCTAGCAAATAGTAACAGCCACACATAGTAGCAGATAGGTGAAGCAGCAACAGATGTACAAAAGTCCTATAGAAGATGCATTGGACAAGTGCAAATAGATCCACTCACACCCCATGGGCAAATAAATTCCCACAATTAGACTCTAAAGTCCTACACAACAACAGAAGGGTAATGATTACCTATTCCATCGACAGTCCAATGATGTGAAGACTCACGTTTAGGACGCTTATTGGATGTTGCTTGTGCTGGTGTGGGATTAATTGGAGGTTGAAATGAAGGAGTTGTCTGTGTTGTGGCCTGAAATGAAGGAGTTGTCTGTCCCGTGCCCTGAAATGAAGGAGTTGGCAGTGTTGTGGCTTGAAATGAAGTGGTTTGCTGTCTTGTAGGTTGAAATGAAGGAGTTGGTAGTGATGTCGCCTGAAAAGAAGGAGTCGGCTGAATGCAAGGAGTTGTTTGCCCCATGGCTTGAAATGAAAAAGCTTGCTGTCTTGGCTGTGTTGTGGCCTGAAATGAAGCGGTTTGCTGTCTTGTGGCTTGAAATGAAGGAGATGGTAGTGATGTTGCCTGACACGAAGGAGTTGGATGTGATGTAGTCGGGAATGAAGGAGCCAATAGTGATGTCATATCTGGTGCCGCATCAGTAGATTTTGAAGAAGACGCTGATTGAACTGACTTTTGTAAGTTCTTAAAACGTTCGGTCTTCGGCATATCTGCAATCAACAAAAAAATTAATAAGTAATAGAAAGTATAAAATACAAATACAAAATAAAGTACATATATATAAAAGAAAAATAAATAAACATACAAGGATACAAGAAAATTTACATGCCTATTCAGACATATGCTCATCTATTGCAATTTGGATATTCTCATAAGCATCATCAAAAAATTGTTCAAGTTCTTGTTGTTGGTATGGTTGATTCTCATATATTTCATTTTCATCGACCTCTCCCATATCAAATAAATCTCTCGGCTTTAAATGTACAGCCACACTCCATTCTTTATCCGTTTCATCATCAACATAGTAAACCATATTTGCTTGAGATGCTTCAATGTAAGGATCATGATCCTCACGATCACCAATATGAATCAATCTAGAAAAATTGACACAATTAAAATTCCAAGCATCTCTTTTGAACCCTCTATCCCGAGTAGTGTCGGCCCACTGGCATTTAAAGAGCACAACTGTGAATAGATAATAATTAAGCTCAATAATATCTTCTAACTTCCCATAGTATGGCAAGTCTGCTTGCCTTGCACTTCTATCAGCACTAGATGCAACACAAGAAGTGTTAGAAGTAAGAAAAACTCCACTATTTTGAGTTTTTAATCCTTGATCTCTAGACAAAACTCGAAATTTGAATCCATTGATGTTATAAGCACTGAACCTTCTAGCATCTGGCGCTGGACCTTGTGCTAGGTACTTCAGATCAGTAGAGATGGTGTCTGCAATCTCTGGGTTCATAATCTAATAATAACAAACTTATTTTAGTCAAGCATATTAAATCCAATGAGAAAAGCTATGTGAAGCAAAAATTATTATACCATTCACTCACCCGTTTTGGGAACCAATCAGGAAACTCTCTATTAACCCTCCTCTCCAAATCTGATGCTGAAGGTCTCCGTCCTCTTGTGCTCTTTCTTATGTAATCCCTAAACTCACTTCAAATAAGCTAACTATATCAATTTTAATTATTCTAATTCTAAACTTTTGCCAATATTCATATCAATTTTATTTACTTACTCAATAAATGGCTTCACTGCCGCACAATTAAATAACACATATCGATGAGCTTGCGTCTTCACCAATGGAGTCAAGGGGAACGTTGAGGAGCCTCCAACTGGTTTACCTTGCGGAGGGAAGATAGAGGACATTTCAGAAGCCTCATTAAGATTTGGTTCATCATTCACACGTCTAGGCCTATTAAGCCTTGACTCAATCCCCTCAAAGTAACGAGAACAAAAAGTTAGAGCTTCTTCAACAATGTAACCTTCAGCTATGGAACCTTCTG
Organism: Nicotiana attenuata; assembly: GCF_001879085.1. Classification (NCBI taxonomy): domain Eukaryota; kingdom Viridiplantae; phylum Streptophyta; class Magnoliopsida; order Solanales; family Solanaceae; genus Nicotiana; species Nicotiana attenuata. Next base: position 41,696,253 of record NC_031994.1, on the reverse strand, counting down.
GTTGAGCCTTATTCCCTACGAGGGACTTAAAATGACCTAACAATCTATAACATAAAATGAAACATGTTTAGAATAAGCACTTAACTTGAATTAATATTACATACATCAAAATTTCGGATAAGAAATATTTTACCTTTCAACAAAATACATCCACCTGTAATGTACCGGACCACCTTGTATTGCTTCATCTACTAGATGGACAGTTAAATGGACCATTACAGTAAAGAACGATGGTGGGAATAATATCTCCATGTGGCAAAGTGTGAGCACAATGCGATCTTGTAACTTTTCTAGATCCGCCAAACTCAAACTTTTAAGACAAAGTTCTCTGAAAAAAGAGGAAAGCTCTACTAAGACTGCAACAACCTCCTTTGGCAGCACATTACGAATTGCTATTGGTAGCAATTGCTCCATAATAATGTGACAATCATGACTCTTTAATCCAAAGATTCTCCTTTGGTCCGGATCAATGCAACCAGAAATATTACTCGAGTAACCATCCGGCACTGAAATATTCTTTAAAGTTGTGAGGAAAGCCACTTTCTTTTCCTTTGGAATGGTAAACACAGCAAGCCGACACTCATCATTCTCATCGGGCCAAAGATCACGCCTTATACCCATATCTTGCAGATCTTTCCGCGCCTTAATATTATCTTTTGACTTGTCTTTATCATTGAGCAAAGAATATATAATATTGTCAAACACATTCTTTTCGATGTGCATGACGTCTAAATTATGGCGCAATGAGTTGAACTCCCAATATGGAAGATTAAAGAATATGCTTTTTTTCCTCCATTGTTGTGCTGCACCTTGCCCAATATTTCTTTGTCTAGCTCTTTTTCTTCTCTCACTCAACTCGGCCGGTTTTCCAAATGTAACATCAATATCTTTCACTTGTTGCAAAATATCAGATCCGGATAACTTTCTCGGTGGGTTTCTTTCTTCCACATTTCCATCAAAGCGATGTCTCATCAGTCTAAATTTATGATTTCTTGCTAAAAATCTACGATGACCAATAAAGCACCACTTTCTACTATGGCTAAGCCGACAAGGTTCTGCATCAAAATTACAAGTGGGACATGCTAAACCAGTATGTGAGTTCCAACCAGATAAGATATCGAGTCCAGGAAAGTCACTAATTGTCCACATAAGAGCAGCTCGCAACCTAAATCAAAAGTTTCGACACCTTCACTCCACAACTCATTCAACTCCTTAATAAGGGGTTGTAGGAAAACATCTATGTTGTTTCCCGCCGTACGTGGACCAGGAATGATCATTGAGAGAATAAAATTAGATTGTTTCATACACAACCAAGGAGGAAGGTTGTATGGAACTAAAATGACTGGCCAAACGCTATAATTAGTACTCATCGTGCCAAAAGGATTGAATCCATCACTAGCTAGGCCAAGCCGAACATTCCGGGGATCAACGGCAAATTCAGGAAAAGTTGTATCAAACCTCTTCCATGCCTCACCATCTATAGGATGCCTCATGATTCCATCTTTGTTACTATCTTCAGCATGCCATCTCATATATTTTGCTATTTTAGAGCACATGAACAATCTCTGCAACCTTGGTTTTAATGGAAAGTAACGCAAAATCTTTGCGGGCTTCTTAGTTTTTTTCTTGGTTTTCTTCTTACCTGTGGCAGACACAAGATCTTCATTTCTTCTCTTATCAGGCTTCCACCTAGAAGTGTGACAATACTTACATGTTTCCTCATTAGCATCATTCCCCCAAAATAACATACAATCATTTGGACAAGCATCTATCTTGATATAATCAAGACAAAGCTTGCTGATAGTTTTCTTGGCCTCATAAAAAGAATGAGGGATCCGTGCAAATGTAAATGCATCCCTCAACAAATCTAGTATCATGGTCATTCCCTTGTCACTTAGCCCAGACAAACATTTTATGTGATACAATTTTAATAAAAATTCTAGTTTTGAGTACTTGGACCCTTCAAACAATTCTTGACTTCCATCTCTAAGCAACTCAAAAAAGTCTTTATCATTTGAAGCAGGCTCATCATTTAACCTTTCTTCACCACCCGCTACTTGTGACGGACCTACATCAACCCCATCGTGCCTTAGGCCCCCAAATGCTTCATTAATCAATAATTCAACTGGATTTTCAGGAGGTAATGTATCTTGTATAACCACATTATTTATAGAATTAGGCAGTATATTTCTTTCACCGTGAATAGTCCAAGTGACATAATTTTGAGGGAATGGTTTGCAAATCAAATGTTCGAGTGCTACCTCTCTAGTCTGCCACTTTGCGAATCCACATTTAGGACAAGGACACTTTATTCTATCTCCAACAACAGCATTAGCAAATGCAAAATCTAAAAACTGATTTAAACCAATTAAATATTCCTTGGAGTTCCTTGGCTTTCTAGTCCAAGATTTATCCATAGAAAAGTATTAACTTTCAAGTCCAGCTGATGAACCTTTCAGAATATAAAGAGAAAATATCAGTTCTTTATTATTAGAATACAGAATATTAACTATTAGCAATTCTTTAAAAGTGAAAAACAAATTTCATAAAGTGATTTCTCAAAATCAAAGAAACTTTTTTTTTATTTGGATTGAGGTGATCTTAAATGAAGCAACATTCACAGTAAGGATACATAGCCAATTGGGATTGAGGCGCAGTAGTAATTGTTATTCTTTTACATTGGATGATTTTCTTAAATTTAACTTTTCTAAATCAGCTAATATGCACTTACTATTGTCTCCACTAACTTATCCTAAGTTCTTCGGTTTCCAGTTAAATATATTCTACTCTTACCTTTTTCTTTAAGTATGCACACAAAAAGCCTGATTTCAGAAAGAGTATTAATCAGTATAATTAGAACCATCCTAGACTACAAAATAGATATTCCTAAATGAGAACTCACATTTTTTCATACATTTTCAAATTTCATATCGTTGCTCTCTTATTTTTCTAAATAGAAAAAAAATCTGATATAAAGAAAATAGAATAAACAAAAAAGCTATATTGTAAAACAAGATTATCACAATAGAGAAAAAAAAAGAGAATAATTCATATTGAGTCAAAGAAGACGGGCAGTGGTAATGGGTAATGGAGAACTACCAAAAGCACAAATGGGTGAGCATTTCTTTATCAGGCTATGCTTGCAGCATAGGGATTACGTATTTTATTAATCTATATATGTTTTAGTAAGTATTTATGCTTTCAGTACACTAGTTTGTTTTCCATTATTAAAACTCTTGTAAACTCACTTTTGTAACCAATGGTTTAGATTGGTGAAACTAAACTCTAAACAATTTTAGTTGGCAAAACCAACTGTGAGGACATGAGAATAAGAATTTGGGTATTTTTGGTTTTGACACATATTGGTTATAGACTCTTAACTCATTATTATATGAAAGAAAACAATGTGAGACTAGATTGATCTCCACACATTTGGTGGAGACTCAACTCCACTGATCAGTATATATACAAGGCAGCAGAAAGTATTGGATTTCTGTTTAACTGCATCTATTGTTAAGAGGGGAAAAAAAAAGCTTCAACTTTCAATCTATAAAAAGCAACTCAAACGTCTATTCATTTAATTTTTCCAAGAAGATACTGCTCAAATAGTACTCCTAATCTACAAAAGATTGGATGCCTTCATATACAACTGATATTTCACGTATAAATTAGAAATCAAGGAAAAAAACACACAAAAAATCATACAGATCGACCATTTAATACACACAAAAATTCAATATCAAATACTATTTAATCACACAGATCGACCAAAATATACACAAAAATTCAAAATTAACAGAAAACCCATGAGGGAAAATAAGGAAAGAAAGAGAAAAATCAAACCTGGGAGGTGTAAAAGTGGTGGCGATTGAAGCGGAAAACTTCGATTGAAACAGACCTTTGATTGAAGCGGAGAACTTCAAAAAAGAAGCAGAGAACTTCGATTAATGGAGGTATAAAAATATTGAGCAGAGGACTTCGACTAATTAGCACGGTGACGGAACTTCGATTAAGAAGAAGAAGGAAAGGAGTATTTTGTTTGGGGGAAAAATGGAGTTTTTGGCGTATTTGACCAATTAAGAGTGTGAGGCGGAAATTTCTAGGGGGAAAAATTGGAGGGAGTGTTAAATAAAATACCCGCTATTATTTTTAGGGTTGCGGATGTTTTTGACCTCCATAAATTGTATAATTTTGTGGGGGCTAATGTTCTGCCGCAAAATTATGCAAATTGCGGAGGTTACTTATACCCTCCGCAAATAAACCTCCGCAATTTACCCGTTTTTTTGTAGTGAATCTTGCTAAGCATCTTCATTCTTTCCTTTTTGTTTGTCCTGAAAATATAACATAAAATAATATTGTCATCATTGAAACTTAAACGTAAACCTATCAATCTCCTCCTTTTTGACGATGACAATCAAGGAGTAAACAAATTTAATGTAAATTAAGATACTTCCCTTTTAAGGAGTTGCTCCCCCTGAGCTAGTGCTTCCCTTGAATTGTTCCTATGTTTTGAATGATATGCTCATGTCTCCCCCTGAGTGTTTACTCACATTTTTTCTCCCCATTTGACATCAATCAAAAAGGAAAGAGTAATATAATATACAGAAACACAGAGCAATATAATGTACATACTAAAAGGGGTTAGAGCAGTAGAGCCTTCAGCAGAGGCTTAAGTTAGTACAAACCCAAAAAATAATTGCCTAAAGGCCACCATCAAAAATAGCAAAAAAACTCAAGTTGTTTGTCACAAAAACAACCAGAGACAATTAATGACGTCCTAGAAAGTATTTGAGGGTGTTGATCACTTTGGTGCAAAAGGAGTCATAGGAGTTTTCAACATCCTTGACGAGCTTGTCCATCTTTTCAGCCATGGAAATGAAGGCCCTGGTTCCATGTCCTCCTTGTAGCTCCTATGTCTATCCGTAGCTTTGCTATGTCTGAACCTGTCTCCTTAGTGACATCTCTGATCTTATCTATCTGTTCTTTCATTCCCACAAGCAGCAGCTTGACTTCATCAAGGTGTTTTTGAATGTGTGGAAGGTTCTGGGAGGTAGTCGACTGAGGAACTGGTTGATCAGCTTGAACAACAACCGGAGCTGGAGCACTTTCAACCTTGGCCCGCTTAACCCATCCACTTTCACCTAATGAGTATACCATCATAGAAAATGTAGATTTATCATAAGTACTGGAGATGTGCTTGGGTGTGAAGGGTGCCAAGTCAACCTTCATAACTTCCAGGATATGAGAGATATAAGAATACCATAGGGCAGACAAGCAGCAGAAGAGGAAATATCCCTGATGCTCTCAAGCATATATTGACGAATCCATACAAACCAATCAAGACACTTGTTGTTGACCAGGCAGTAGAGGACAAAGATATCTCTAGTAGACAACGAACTTAGGGACCCAGACCTAGGAAGGAGAGTGGTGGCAATCATGTGGGCCAAAACACGGTGTTCAAACTTCAGATTTTTGGGGCCAATGTCAGGGGGGTTATCAGACAAGAAAATTTTTGCTTCTTCAAGAGACACTTTAAAGTCTTTGGGCCAAGAATTTTTTACCAACACATCATACCCACTAAATTTGGCAGAAAAGATCGTTTCAAATTGGTAGGAGTCCAACACAATTCTAGTTCCTAAGACCATAACTTCTAAGTCATCCTTATCAATCACAAACAGATTTGCATAAAACATTCTCACAGGTTCTTCATACACAGAATTTCCAAGAGTGTCAAACAGAGGGGAAAGGTGCTGAAAATCAAAAATTGCAATCACATCACAATGAAGACTTTGCATAAGAGAGAGACTTACAAAGCGTCCATAAGCCATGGATTTTGACTTATAGGACTCAAACCTTGCCTTTTCACTGGGGCCATAGAAGATCAACTTGTCTTCTGGACCAAAATCCAAGCGTTCTACTTTGCCCTTTTTGCATGAATCCTTTTTGGGGGTTTGCTCCATGGGTCGTTTTCCGCCCTTTTTCTAGCTGATGGCTTGATTTTCAGATGAGGCACTGCTATCATTGTCAGTTTTGAGAAGGTCTGAGTCAATGGATGATTCTACATCCACAGGTTCTTCTGTATTGAGAGGTTTTTCAAACCTACGGCTTCGTCTGGTTGCAGAGGAAGGGTTTTTTTTGGCCATGGAGAAATTGGTGGTTTGGTAGAGAATGAGGAGAGTATTTTGAAGTGAAAGGTTTTTAACAACAGATTTGAGATAAATGAAAGGGCGTCTTGGTTACTGGAAGGGTCAAGTACAGACGTAGGTGATAGTTCTAAATGACTGCAAGTAATAATTACATCTCCACAGTAAAATTAATTAGTAAACGGATAATTAAGGAGATAAAATATACTAAAAGCATGTAAAATAATTTAACCATTTTTAAAAAGTAATTGGTTTATAAATTTGGCAAAATGCCAATCCTTTTTCGAAGGACACAAAATCTTTCTTCTAAAAGAGGTTTAGTGAAAATATCAGTAAGTTGAGAATCAGTGCTAATGAACTCTAATGTAATATCACCTTTTGCAACATGATCATGAATAAAATGATGTTTAATTTCTATATGCTTTGCTATAGAATGATGCACACATTTTTTAGATAAGCAGATAGCACAGGTGTTGTCGCGAAAAATAGGAGTGGCAGTAAGACATAAATCATAGTCAAGGAGTTGATGCATGATCTATAAAACTTGTGTACAACAACTTCCAACAGCTAAGTATTCTGCCTCAGTTGTTGAAAGAGCAACACAATTTTGTTTCTTGATGTGCCAAGATACTAAGGCATTTCCCAGTAATTGACATGTCCCACTTGTAATGACCCGATCAGTCGATTTGAGCTCTAGCATGCCGTTCAGCAGTTTGAGGCCATGAGCAGCTTCAATTCAGGCATTATGACTTGTACGCGTGCTCGGAATTAAATTTCGGGAAGTTCGAAGTTGACTTGGAGAGGAAATTCTCATTTCGGAAGCTTTAAGTTGAGAGAATTGACTAGGATTGGATTTCAGAGTAAACGACCTCGGAATCGGGATCTGAAGGTTCCAGTAGGTTCGTATGATGAATTCGGACTTAGGCGTATGCCTGGATCGGGTTTTGGGTGACCCGGGAGTGTTTTGGCGCCTATTGTGTAAGTTAGCATTTTGGAAGCAATTTCATAAGTTTGGGTTGAAGTGCATTTCAGTGTTATCGATGTCCGTTTGGGATTTCGAGTCTGGGAGTAGCTCCGTATGGAGATTCTAGCGTTGGGAGCACGATCGGAAGTGAATTCGGATGTCTGTGGAGCATTTTGGAGCCATTTGGCTAAAGATAGAAATTTGAAGGTTTTTTTGAGTAGTTTGACCGGAGGTGGACTTTTTGATATCGGGGTCGGAATCCGATTCCGAAAGTTGGATTAGGTCCGTAATGTCGAATATGACTTGTGTGCAAAATTTAAAGTCAATGACGTGATTTGATAGGTTTAAACATCGAAAGTAGAAGTTTGAAATTCTAAAGTTCATAAAGCTTGGATTGGGGGGTCGATTCATGGTTTTAGTGTTGTTTGATATGATATGAGGCCTCGAGCAAGTCCGTAATGTGTTTTGGGACCCGTTGGTATGATTGGTTGGGGTCCCGGGGGCCTCGGGTGGATTCCGGGTGGGTAACGGATCAAAAATGGAATTTTGGAAAAGGCGGAAGTTGTTGGTTGCTGGTATAATCGCACCTGCGAGACTTGGGCCGCATGTGCGGAGCCGTAGAAGCGGCCTTCATGCCGCAGAAGCGAAAATGGACGGCTAGTCTGGGACCGCAGATGCGGTCATTTTGCCGTAGATGCGGGACCGCACCTGCGGAAGGAGAAGCGCAGATGCGGAGGTGGAAGGCTTGGGGGAAGACCACAGAAGCGGCAAATGCTCCGCACCTGCGGGAACGCAGAAGCCGTCAATAAACCGCAGGTGCGAAAGGACTGGAGGCAGTGAGTGTTTTAAAAATCGGGATTTGGCCATTTTCTCTCATTTTTCTCTTGGCTTGGGCGATTCTTGGAGGGTTTCAAGAGGGGGTTTTCATGATCAATGATAAGGTAAGCTATCCCCACCTATCTTGAGTTAAATACATTGATTATGTACGGATTTGAGCATGAAATTGGTAGAAATTTGGGGTATTGGTGGGAAGACCTAGAAATTTATATTCTTGAAATTTGACCACGATTTTTGGTATGAAATTGAGAGTAAATTATATATTTGAGTCCGTGGGGTTATGGGTAAACTTGTGCTTCTAAAGCTTTTGAAATCCGGGCACGTGGGCCCGAGGGCGTTTTTGTCAACTTTTTGATTGGGGTTAGGAATTGTTATAAATTGGATTAATGAGTAATTGAGCATATATTAATGGATTTGCATAATTATTGGCTAGCTTTGGAGCATTTAGCATCGATTCGAGTCTTCGGAAGGGCGTGGAATGCTGGATATGGATCTTCGGAGCGAGGTGAGTCTCCTTTCTAACCTTGTAAGAGGGAATTGTCCCTATAGGTGAAATAATTGATTAGGTGCTCCTATTTGTGGGGGCAACGTACGCACGAGGTGACGAGAGTCCGTGCGTAGCTACTAATATGTGTAAGTCCGGGTAGTCTAGGACCCAAAATCATGCTATACTTGGAATATCTGTGATCATGGTAATAGTTGAATTTCTTAAATTCTATCGAATTGGTAAATGAATTTCTAAGAGGATTAAACTTTATTTTCCTAAATCAATAAAAGAGACTTGACTTTTATTTGGATAAATGTTCCCCGATAAATTCTTAGACAACCGTTTGAGCATGTATTTCTATGTGTACCTGCGTCGCATGTAAGGTTCACGAGCAGGGTGATTGTTTATTTAAATTTGACCGCGTTGCATGTATGGTTCGCGAGCGGGGTAATAGCATCCATGGTTCGCATCGTTCGACCCTCGGCAGTGCACATTTTACATTTATGTTGGATCGGGCCGTACGACCTCGGTATGAGTTGCGCATGCTTGTATTGCTTGCCTTGATATTTATTGATACTGGTATCTGCTCTTCCCGACTTGACAAAATTGTTAATTAGTGGATTATGAATCCGTAGACTTTCAATAAAAAGGGACCTTTACCTGTTTGTGACTCATTCGAATTTACTGTCGTTCTTGATAAATCCGTGATTTATCGCATTAATAATATTATTATTGTACCATTAGTAAGTGTCAAAGTTGCCATCTCGTCTCTACTTCTTCGAGATTAGGCGGGATACTTACTGAGTACACGTTGTTTTGGTACTCATGCTACACTTGCTGTGCATTTTGTTGCACAGGTGCAGGTACTTCTAGTGGCCTACTGGGCGTTGCAGTATGGGTGACACGGAGACTAGGTGAGCTGTATTTCCTCGAGGCGACCAGCAGTTAGTATAGTCTCTCTCAGAATTTTATTTACTTTCTGTCCAATTCGTGTTCCGGACAGCTGTTGTACTTTATTAGATTTCTTAGAAATTGCTCATGCACTTGTGACACCGGGTTCTGGGATGGTTATAAAGTATTTTGTATCAACTGCTTATCATTTAAATTTGACTTGAGACGATTATCTTTTTAATTGGTAAATTTGAATGAAAATCATAGATTTCAAGAGTATTAAAATGAGAATTTAATTAAGTATTTTGGTTGGCTTGCCTGATAGTGGTGTCCGACGCCATCACGACCCTTAGTGGATTTTGGGTCGTGACAACATGGTATCAGAGCACTAGGTTCCCGTGGGTCTCACGAGTCATGAGCAAGTCTAGTAGAGTCTCACGGATCGGTACGAAGACGTCTGTACTTATCTTCGGGAGGTTGCAGGACTGTTAGGAGTACTTCCTTCCTGATTCCTCATCGTGCGATTTGATTCCTGGAGGCTTATGCCCCTGTTTCCTTCCTACTCAATCCTACACGACGCGAACCGTTTGTTATAAATCGAGAATTGAAGAATTATTATCGTCGCCCTGTGGAAGGATATTCTGTCATTTCAGCTCAGTAGCGGTACTTCTGAGAGCTCTGAGGCTAGGCACAAGTTGCCATGATGCTATGAATGATTGCTCCGCAGTATTGATATGTTGGTAGGATGTTTGCCTACGTGTCGGGGCAGTGAATGACTTGAAGGGAGGTTTACTCAGTGCATGATGTAGAGATTCGGTATTTTATTCCTGGCAGGGGAAAGGCAAACGGACTAAGAATGGTCAGATGTGGGTTGGTGGAGAAACGAGACTTGGTATTTGCGAGCGTGGTGGATTTTTCTTCTATGATGAGGTGTCGTTGTCCTAATTGAACGTACTCAGTTCGCCTGTGTTATGATCTTCTACAATTCTCCTTTGGGGTAAGATATTGTGTAATAGTATTGAAGATGCGGCTGTCAGATATCATGGGGTGCGGTAGTTCAGGATTGAATCAGTATTTCTAATGTCGACGGTTCGAGAAAGATGATCTTTAGAAAGGTTTAAAGTTAGCAGCAGTTGTGGGTTCAAGTGCCACGAAGATAGATTTTATTTAAGGCAACAACTGAGCAACAAAGGATGAGGAAGGACATGTGGGGAGTGTCAGGCGGTGGTTAAAATTTCTAGAAGGCCAGGTATAAGAAGTAATGATCGAGTAGTCGACTAAAGGGGTGAGTTTCGCCAAAGTGGGAGAGTTTGGAGTGATTTGAGAATTTTAGTGATCGGTGATTTAAACCAACAGATTAATTTGAAGTATGGACTATTATGCGGCAGGAGATTTGATATAACGGAAAGGAGCTGCTTGAAATGAAGAAGGATACAACCTAATTTTGAATTGGAAGGATGTTGCCGCACATTTAATTGATGTCCACGAGGGGTGAATGGACTTGTGCAGCTAGAGAGTGAGCTCAGACTCAGTGGGTCATTGATGTCGTGGTGATTTTACCCTGTGCAACAGCGTTGGAAGACGTCGGCACGTAAATTCCACAGGTGGGTTATCTCCAGTGAGCAGATCGGCGGTCGCATGGTTGGCGAAGATTCTGCAAAAAAATTCTGTTGGTTATACAGTAAAGAGATCGGTCGTGCGAATGTGGTTGATGATTCAGAGAATAAAAAGGGGTTTTACAGAAAGATTCCGAGAATGTTGGCGCTTGATGGCGGAAGGTTATGTCAATATGAGATAAAGAATACTGGTGAATTCCAGAGATTGTGTATCAGTGGCTTCAAGCTAAGTGGGAGAGTCCCACCGCCTATGATTGGGTTGCATGGTTAACTACTTGCGAGGTTTCTGGTTATTAGCATATTGATGGGTCATTTCAGCTACGGAAGAAACATAAGTGGTAATTCGAGCAAAGGAATTGTTAAAGGTGTGCTATGGTTGGCCTTATTGGCTCATGTTCAGACTTGGGGAAGGATTCGGGATTTATGCCTTGTATAGGTGGGTTTCAAGGGAAATGATTCTGCCGGGTGCTTCGTCGAGAGGGTATTCATGTGCTAGGAGATTTATGGAATTGATTATATTCGGGGCCAAGTCAGAGCAGGTGGCTCTCAACAACGGTCCTAGTGGATTCAAAGGGGTAAAGTGTGGTGCCTAATGATTTCGAGCCTATAGGTACAATTAAGAATCAAGCTTTGTAGCAGCTTATGAGAAGGTGCCCAGAATGTTCTATGATGTTTTGACCTACAGTATAGCAATTGGGAGGTATGAAATGATTCGTGGGATTTGAGACAACATGGTCTCGTGATTCACGGCCACTCGGGATGAGTGCGGATGGAGTGTGTTATGTGTTGAATGGAGTTATTATTTCTATGGCAATCAAAAATAAATTGGAAGAAGATAGACTGGTTAGCCATAGTTGAATTGGAATATTGGTGGTAGTAATCAGTTCGTTCAGCAAATTATGCAAGTGATTCGTGGCGGTACGTGCGAGGCCTGTCGGCCGCCGTAATTGATGTTATTCAGGAGTATTCTACTGTTATGGCTTGTTATGTGTAGGCGGATCCAGGAAGGGCTATGGTGGCTTAGACCACTACTTAGAGAATTGCATATTCTAAGGTTATGAGAATTTACCTGTGTGTTGCTATGGTTCTCCTGAAGTGAGTTAAGTAAAAGGTTTATATACGATGAAGTGTTAAGCTATTGGTGGTTCCGCAGTTATGATGAAATCGTGTTCTATCGAGTATTGGCATGTTGGGTGCAGTGATGGGTATGGAAATTGAAGTAAGGATCAAGGTTGCAGTTTGGTGCTAACAAGGATGTCACGAGCTCGGATGAGCAGGAAAGTAGTTTCGATGTTTAAAGTAAGTTGGTATTGTCTTCAGCGTCACCTGAGATTGGTATTTTGTGAAAAAGGCTTTGCATCATGGTTATGGATTCTTGGTCGCTTTTTAGCGTTCGTGTGGTCAGTGGTCTGGATGTACAGACCTGTTATCTGTCACGGGAAGGTTGTATAAGTGTGGCATGTAGTCACTTGATTGGTTGAAGAGTTAAACCAAGTAGGAAGATTGTGGTGATATCGTTAATTTGAGAATTGATGCCTGGAGGGCACTCGATTTATTGGGTTGTGGACTGTGGATGATTACTCCGGTTATGATGGTTGCTCTTATGTGTTATGAGAAAAGGGGAGTTATTATGGACCTTTGAAAGGTTATTAGCCTAGTTCAGTGCGATTAGAATCAGCTTGAGGTCTGTGGATGGATTCAAATGTGAATATGGGCTCTATATCAGGCCAGATGTGTTCATTTCAGTAATACGCTCCTTATGGAAGAGTAGTCAGGGTGTTATTTCGTCGTCAGTTATTTTATGTAATGATATATTGCGCCGTGTGAGTTGTGAGACGGCTTGGTGAACTGCTTATGTGTTGAAGTTCCACGTAGAGATAATGTTATATGAGCAAAATGGCTCTTGAGATTCAGATCGTATATCGCACCTCAGTTGCGCTTGAGTTTGTAGCTTATAGCGCTATATGTCTCCCCAGGGATGGTATTATGCACTTAGCGTGCTTGTGACCGATATTCGGTATTTGGTTGTAATGAGCAATCTAGCTCGGTGTGTAACTTCCCATGTGGATTTTATGTGTGGACCGGGTGGCACGCCGCCATGGGTATGTTGTTTGGATCGGGTTGCACGCCGCAACAGTATGATATTGAGTATAGTTGCCTATAGCTGTTTTATGCGTTTGTTTCCTATTTTCCTGAGGAAAACTCCTATTTGTTGTGTGTCCGCGTCGCATGTATGATTCGCGGGCGGGGTATCTGTTTAATTATGTTGACCGCGTCGCATGTATGATTCGCGAGCGGGGTAATTGGATTTTCTTTTCAGAGTTCGTTTTCCTTTTGTCACGTTCGAGTTCATAGCCTATTGGCACATTGTGGCATCATATGAGACTTTTGAGCATGTTCGGGGTGGCTTATTGCCTGAGCGGTTCGTACTGGGTGAGACGAGATCATTGGATTTAGGATCAGTGCAATCTGATTACATGAAGTATATTAAGGAGCATATACCATTATTTGGTTCAGAATGAGGTGATGGTTCTTGTCAGGAGTATAGACCTGATGAATTGTTGGTTTGGCAGTTGGTTATGAATTTCTATACACCTCTTCCGTCTTGGCAGTATTGTAAGAGTTAGAGCAAGGCCTATGTAGGTCATGAGGTGCAATGGGAGCATCAGATTCGTGGAATTTCGATTTATTCGATCAGAGAATGCTATTGTGGTCCTGTGAGTAAAGTGGTGCAAGGTGTGAATTCAGCTAAGATATGCAATCATATTTTGGTGCTGCGTGTAGTTATTGATAGGTGAGCGTATGTTGGAAGAGGCCTGGCAGAGAATTCCGGGTGATGGAATTGGGCTCTAAGGTTTATTTGCTTAAGTGAAAAAGGATATCTTCAGATTGACCGAGCTAGGGTGCCCAGCTGAGTTGTGGTAGGACGGGTAGGTGCTCGAGGTGTTAAATAGTGATTTCAGACAACTCCAGCACAGTTCTTAGCACGTTCGAGGACGAACTTATGTTTAAGTGGGAGAGGATGTAACGACCCATCAAGTCGTTTTGAGCTCTAGCATGCCGTTCAGCAGTTTGAGGCCATGAGCATCTTCAATTCAGGCATTATGACTTGTACGCGTGGTCAGAATTAAATTTCGGGAAGTTCAGAGTTGACTTGGAGAGGAAATTCTCATTTCGGAAGCTTTAAGTTGAGAGAATTGACTAGGATTGGATTTCAGAGTCTCGGAATCGGGATCTGACGGTTCCAGTAGGTTCGTATGATGATTTCGGACTTGGGCGTATGCCCGGATCGGGTTTTGGGTGACCCGGGAGCGTTTTGGCGCCTATTGTGGAAGTTAGCATTTTGGAAAAAATTTCATAAGTTTGGGTTAAAGTGCATTTTAGTGTTATCGATGTCCGTTTGGGATTCCGAGTCTGGGAGTAGCTCCGTATGGTGATTCTGGAGTTGGGAGCGCGATTGGAAGTGAATTCGGATGTCCGTGGAGCATTTTGGAGCCATTTGGCTAAAGATAGAAATTTGAAGGGTTTTTTGAAAAGTTTGATCGGAGGTGGACTTTTTTATATCGGGGTCGGAATCTGATTCCGAAAGTTGGAGTAGGTCCGTAATGTCGAATATGACTTGTGTGCAAAATTTGAAGTCAATCGGACGTGATTTGATAGGTTTAAACATCGAAAGTAGAAGTTTGAAATTCTAAAGTTCATAAAGCTTGGATTGGGGGGTCGATTCGTGGTTTTAGCGTTGTTTGATATAATTTGAGGCCTCGAGCAAGTCCGTAATGTATTTTGGGACCCGTTGGTCTGATTGGTTGGGGTACCGGGGGAATCGGGTGGATTCCGGGTGGTTAGTGGATCAAAAATGGAATTTTGGAAAAGGCTGAAGTTGCTAGTTGCTGGTATAACCGCACCTGCGTGACTTGGGCCACAGGTGCGGAGCCGCAGAAGTGGCCTTCGTGCCGCAGAAGCGGAAATGTACGGCTAGGCTGGGACCACAGATGCGGTCATTTTGTCGCAGATACGGGACCGCACCTGCGGAAGGAGAAGCGTAGATGCGGAGGTTGAAGGCTTGGGGGAAGACTGCAGAAGCGGCAAATGGTCCGCACCTGCGGGAACACAGAAGCGGTCAATAGACCGCAGGTGCGAAAGGATTGGAGGCAGTGAGTGTTTTAGAAATTAGGATTTGGCCATTTTCTCTCATTTTTCTCTTGGCTTGGGCGATTCTTGGAGGGTTTCAAGAGGGGGTTTTCATCCTCAATTATAAGGTAAGCTATCCCCACCTATCTTGAGTTAAATACATTGATTATGTACGGATTTGAGCATGAAATTGGTAGAAATTTGGGGTTTTGGTGGAAGACCTATAAATTTATATTCTTGGAATTTGACCACGATTTTGGGTATGAAATTGAGAGTAAATTATATATTTGAGTCCGTGGGGTTATGGGTAAACTTGTGCTTCGACAAATTTCGGAATCCGGGCACGTGGGCCCGAGGACGTTTTTGTCAACTTTTTGATCGGGGTTAGGAATTGTTATAAATTGGATTGTAATGAGTAATTGAGCATATATTAATGGATTTGCATAATTATTGGCTAGCTTTGGAGCATTTAGCATCGATTCGAGTCTTCGGAAGGGCGTGGAATGCTGGATATGGATCTTCGGAGCGAGGTGAGTCTCCTTTCTAACCTTGTAAGAGGGAATTGTCCCTATAGGTGAAATAATTGATTAGGTGCTCCTATTTGTGGGGGCAACGTACGCACGAGGTGACGAGAGTCCGTGCGTAGCTACTAATATGTGTAAGTCCGGGTAGTCTAGGACCCAAAAGCATGCTATACTTGGAATATCTGTGATCTTATTGATAGTTGAATTTCTTAAATTCTATCGAATTGGTAAATGAATTTCTAAGAGGATTAAACTTCATTTTCCTAAATCAATAAAAGAGAATTTCTTTTATTTGGATAAATGTTCCCCGATAAATTCTTAATTTGTTGTTTGAGCATGTATTTCTATATGTACCTGCGTCGCATGTAAGGTTCGCGAGCAGGGTGATTGTTTATTTAAATTTGACCGCGTCGCATGTATGGTTCGCGAGCGGGGTAATAACATCTATGGTTCGCGCCATTCGACCCTCGGCAGTGCGCATTTTACATTTATGTTGGATTGGGCCGTACGACCTCGGCATGAGTTGCGCATGCTTGTATTGCTTGCCTTGATATTTATTGATACTGATATCTGCTCTCCCCGACTTGACAAAATTGATAATTAGTGGATTATGAATCCGGAGACTTTCAACAAAAAGGGACCTTTACCTGTTTGTTACTCATTTGAATTTACTGTCGTTCTTAATAAATCCATGATTTATCGCATTAATAATGTTATTATTGGACCATTAGTAAGTGTCGAAGTTGCCATCTCGTCTCTACTTCTTTGAGATTAGGCGGGATACTTACTGAGTACCCGTTATTTTGGTACTCATGCTACACTTGCTGTGCATTTTGTTGCACAGGTGCAGGTACTTCTAGTGGCCTACTGGGCGTTGCAGTATGGGTGACACGGAGACTAGGTGAGCTGTATTTCTTCGAGGCGACCCGTAGCTAGTATAGTCTCTCTCAGAATTTTATTTACTTTCTGTCCAATTCGTGTTCCGGACAGCTGTTGTACTTTATTCGATTTCTTAGAAATTGCTCATGCACTTGTGACACTGGGTTCTGGGATGGTTATAAAGTATTTTGTATCAACTGCTTATCATTTAAATTTGACTTGAGACGATTATCTTTTTAATTGGTAAATTTGAAGGAAAATCATAGATCTCAAGAGTATTAAAACGAGAATTTAATTAAGTATTTTGATTGGCTTGCCTGACAGTGGTGTCCGGCGCCATCACGACCCTTAGTGGATTTTGGGTCGTGACACCACAGGTACGTTTCCTATCAGTTTTGTCTCATGCAAAATCAACATCTGAAAAACCTCTCAAGGATAAATTGTTAGTATGATCATACCATAGGGCGAAATCAGTAGTACCAATTAAATATCTAATAATGCGTTTAACAGCAGTCAAATGGGATTCCTTAGGAGCTGACTGAAATCGAGCACATTTACATACACTAAACATAATATCTGGTCGACTAGCATTTAAATAAAGTAGAGATCCATTCATTCCTCTATACATGGTTTCATCAACCAATGTTCCATTGTTGTCATCATCTAGCACAGTAGTTGGACTCATAGGAGTCCCAATAGCCTTAGCATTTTCCATTCCAAACTTTTTGATAAGCTCCTTGGTGTACTTAGTTTGGTTGATGAAAATTCCTTTAGGAGACTGCTTGATTTGAAGTCCAAGGAAGAAGGTTAGTTCTCCCATCATGCCTATTTCAAATTCACCTTTCATGGAAAGAGCAAATTCTTCACAAAGAGCAGCGTTAGGGCTACCAAAGATAATGTCATCAACATAAAATTGAGTAATGAGATTACCAGAATTTGATTTCTTAATGAAAAGAGTTGTATCGATGTTACCTCGTTTGAAACCTTGATTTAGAAGAAAAGAGCTTAACCTTTCATACCATGCTCGCGGAGCTTGTTTGAGACCGTACAGGGCTTTAGTCAGCTTGTATACATGGTTTGGAAAAGTGGCATTTGCAAACCCAGGAGGTTGCTTCACGCAAACTTCTTCAGATATATAACCATTTAGGAACGCACTTTTGACATCCATCTGATACAGTTTGAATCCTTTGTGAGCGGCAAAAGCAAGTAATATTCGGATGGATTCAAGTCTTGCCACAGGTGCAAAGGTCTCATAATAGTCAATTCCTTCTTGTTGAGAGTAACCTTTTATTTCGAACGACTTGGCCTGATTCATCCAATTTATTTCTGAAAACCCATTTAGTCCCGGCAACAGAGAAGTTTCGAGGCTTTGGAACTAATTCCCAGACTTTGTTTTTCTCAAACTGATCTAATTCTTCTTTCCTAGCGTTGATATAATGAGAATCCTTTAGAGCTTCATCAAGCTTCTTGGGTTCAATTTGAGAAATGAGAGCTACATGAGACTTGTTCTTTTGTGATCTCCTTGTAGTTATTCCTTCCTGTGGATCTCCTATAATGAATTTGTGAGGTTATCCTGGTTCGTTCTTCCATTCATTTGGAGTATTTCCTGTAGAGATCTTTTCTATGTTGGTCGACTGATATGGTTGAGATAAGTCAAGATCTTCTGAAGGAGCTTCTGCTGGTTGAATCTGTTGATTAGCTGACTTACTTTGATGATCTTTACCTACAATAACAGACTTGGGAGCACAAGAATTCCTCATCTTCAGGAACATGTTCATTCCTTGGGCGAGGGTTAGTATCAATAAAAACAACATGAATAGATTCTTCAATACATAAGGTTCTCTTATTATAAAGTCTGTAAGCTCTAATTGAGGGAGAGTAACCAAGAAATATACCTTCATCACTCTTTGGATCAAACTTACCCAGATTATCTTTACCATTGTTATGAACAAAGCATTTGCATCCGAAAGGGTAGAAGTAGTTGATGTTTGGTTTCTTACCATTCCACAGTTTATAGGGAGTCTTTTTGAGAATAGGACGAATGAGACACCTGTTAATAATATGACATGCTGTACTTACAGCTTCTGCCTAGAAATGATGAGGTAAAGAGTTTTCCACTATCATGGTTCTTTCCATATCCTGCAAGGTTCTATTTTTCCTCTCTACTACACCATTCTGCTGAGGAGATCTTGGTGAAGAGAAATTATGGGAGATATGCAGAAATTTCAAATGCTCTGCTTTCAAACTCTCCTCCATGATCACTCCTGATAGTAGAGATGTAGTAACCCTTCTCGCGTTGAACCTTCTTACAGAAAACTTCAAAATTCTTTAAGGCATCATCTTTATGACTGTTGGCCCAAGTTCAGATGAATTTTTGAAGATTGACAAAATGAACTCAGTCATGGACCAGGTCCATCATATGAGACACAGTGTTAATATACTTATACATGTGAGAGGCATGTGGAGAAGATAAGTATCAAGGATCAGCAACAATAACTTCTAAGTTGATCGAAAAGGTTGTATAGGATAAGGAGATGAAGTCTCCTTGTGTGAAGAGAACTAAATCCGGATCAAGAATAAGGATTGGAGTTTGAATTGTTCTAGGACTCGAATTTGATAAAGGATCAACAATTGAGTCTCAATGAAACTCTGATTACTAACTCTATAAATAATAATGATTGTTCTCTTTTACAGGTGTGCACATACGCAGAAGTTAAACTAAATTGAGAGCAAAAGAGCTAGGCGATTTTGCAAGCAATTTATGTGTGATTCAAGTGTGCATTCTTGAAGCTACATGAACCAGAGTGAAGAACCAATTCCATTGTGTCTTTCTTTATTTCTAGTTCAATTGTAGTAGGTGTTTTCATATTGTACCTTTCAGCTTTATCTAGAAGCAATTGTAATAGGTATTTTGAGTATTTAAGTTAGAGTTAACTTGAAAGTGTCGCAGCAGTTGAGGCTGTGTGCCACACTGGGATTAGAGTTTAATCCTTAGGTTTACAAGAGTTTTGTAAATGCAGTTTTCACTCAGTCATTTTAGTGGAAGTTTGGGAAAATCCTACTGAGTAGTAGGTCGTGGTTTTTTCACCTTTTGAGCCAGGTGTTTTCCACGTAAAAATATCTGTGTTCTTCATTTTATGCACTCTTAATTCCGCAAACAGTAATAGTTAGTATACCTAGAAGAACCAGGTTCTTCTAGAGCGAAAATTAGGTACCACACAAATCACCCCCCCTTCTTGTGTGGTATTGACGTGTAGAATATCAATTGGTATCAGAGCAGGTTATCCTTGAAGAGGCTAACACCTTAGGAGAAGATCAACAATGAGTGCACCACCTGGGAACTGGGAAGGGCAATCCACTGCCAGGCCTCCACTTTTCAATGGTCAGTACTATTCTTGGTGGAAGAACAGAATGAGAGATCACATTATAGGGGAAGATTATGAACTTTGGGACATAGTCACTGATGGTCCCCTAGCAACCACAAAGAAGAATGCTGAAGGAATTGATGTGCCAAAGACAAGGGCTGATTGCACTGCTGAGGACCTGAGGAAGTGGGAGAAAAATGCTAAGGCCAAGAAGTGGCTTGTATGTGGACTAGGACTAGACGAGTATATTATCCAAAGCTGTACAACGGCTAAGGAAATGTGGGACACTTTGCAAGTGTCTCATGCAGGAACACCTCAAGTGAAAAGATCTAGAGGAACACTTCTATATTCTCAATATGAGAATTTTACCATGAAGGAAGGAGAAACTATCCAGGAGATGTATACTAGATTCACCACTTTGACAAATGAACTTGAATCTCTTGGAAGGATTATCCTTGAAGAAGACAAGGTTGAGAAGATTCTGAGAAGGGTTCTGCCAGTCACATGGGAAAGCAAAATCACAGCCATTCAGGAATCCAAGAATATTGTTTCCCTTAGATTGGATGAACTGATTGAAAACTTAACTGCCTATGAAATGAGGAGACAAACCATGAAGATGGATACCCCAAAAAAGGAGAGAAGCTTAGCTCTCAGAATTGCTGAAGGTGCAGATCTGGAAGATGATGAAGTGGCTATGATCACTAGGGATTTCAAGAAGTACTTGATGAGAGGAAAGGGTTCTTCAAGAGGTACAAACTTCAATAAAACAAGAGCTCCGGAGAAACAGACCAATGAGGGATGCTACAAGTGTGGTAAGACTGATCACATGATCAAAAACTGCCCTCAATGGGAAATTGAGTGGAAGAAAGAAAGAGCTGAACGAAGGAACAGGAAGAAGGAACAGGTTCAACCAAAAAGAAACAAAGGTTCAACCAAGGCTATGGTTGCTGCTTGGGGAGAAACCTCAGATGAAGACTCAGAAGATGAAGCTGAGGAGGAGCAAGCACTAATGGCCATCGGAGAATCAGATGATGAACAAGAGGTAAGTATTCTTCATCTCAAAGACAAGATTAAATTCTTGTCTAAAGAAAGGCTGGCTGAGCTATTAATAGACTTCATTGATGAGTCTGAGATAATTAATAATGAGAAGGAAGTTCTGTCTAGGGAATGTGTGATTCTAAAAGCAAAATGTAAAAGTCTAGAGTCTAGGGCAAATGAGAGTGATAACAAAAATGCTGAGTTGAAGAACCAGGTTCTTGAACTTGACAACAGTGTCCTAGAACTTAGGTCTGAAAACTTAAAACTGAAATTAGGAACAGGAAAGAAGAAAGCTGATCACACATATCTCACTCTAGAAGAAAATTTGGGAAAAATGAAAGATGAATTATACAAGAAAAATGAATTCATTAAAGTCTTAAAAGAAGATCTAGGAAAGGTAAACCATGAACTAGACAAAATTTGCAAGTGGAACAAGGCTTCTGATGCTCTCTCCTGGCTGCAAAAGCATCATAGCAGTAACAAAAGAGGACTTGGCTATGGGACTCAAGCTCCAAAATGGGATCCAAAAAGCAAGTACCTCACTCTTCCTGAAAATAAAATATGCACACACTGTGGTAAGACTGGCCATTACAAATATGAACGTAATGCAAAAGAAAAGGCCAGTCAAAGGAACAAAGTTTTTGTTAAAGAAAAGAATAAGTTGCCTGGATGGGCAAGAAGGAATTTAATTCATCCTTTTGCTTATAGAAAGGGACCCAAACTAGTTTGGGTTCCTAAGACTAACCCCTGATTTCCTTTTGTAGGTCCAAGTGAAAGGGAGGAGCCAAATATGGTATATGGATAGTGGCTGCTCAAAACATATGACTGGGAACAAGGACCAGTTCCTTTCACTTGAGGACTTAAAAGGAGGTAATGTCTCCTTTGGTAATGGAAAGAAAGGTGAGATCATTAGGGTTGGAAAGGTAGGCAAAACAGATTCTCACTCCATAGAGAATGTCTACCTGATAGATGGTTTGAAATATAGCCTAATAAGTGTGTCACAATTGTGTGACAGAGGTAACCTTGTGGCTTTTACCTCCACCAAATGCTTTGTGATTAACCTTATCACTGACAAAATTGTTTTGCAGGAAAAAGAGTTAACAATATTTACATAGTAGATTTGTCAACTCTTTCAGAAAATGAACTCACTTGCTTAAGTGTGTTAGTTAATGATCCCCTCCTATGGCACAAAAGACTTGGTCATGCCAGTCTAAATCAGCTAAACAAATTAGGGTCCAAGGACTTGGTTATAGGGTTACCTAAAATCAAGTTCAAGGAAGACAAAGTTTGTGAGGCATGTGCAAGGTGGAAGCAGGTAAGGTCATCCTTCAAATCCAAGAAAATGGTAAGTACGTCCAAGACGTTGGAACTGGTTCATATGGATCTATGTGGTCCAATGAGAACCATGAGCAGAGGTGGAAAAAAGTATGTAATGGTGCTAGTTGATGACTATTCTAGATTCACCTGGGTTTTATTTCTAACTTCCAAAGATGAAGCATTTGACATGTTTTCTGCATTTGTTAGGAAAACTCAGAAACAATTAGGGAATCAACTTGCATCCATTAGGTGATCATGGAACAGAGTTTGAAAATTCTAAGTTTGCAGAGTTCTGTGATGAAAATGGGATAGATTATAACTTCTCTGCCCCTAGGACTCCACAACAAATTGGAGTAGTTGAAAGGAAAAATAGAACTCTTGAGGATATGGCTAGAACCATGTTACTATCTAGCAAATTGCCTCACAGCTTCTGGGCAGAGGCTGTAAACACTGCATGTTACATCATAAATAGATGCATGACCAGACCTCTAGTAGAGAAGACTCCCTATGAGTTACTTAAAGGGAGAAAACCAAATATATCCCACCTTAGGGCATTTGGCTGCAAGTGCTATGTGCACAATAATGGAAAAGACTCCCTAGGAAAGTTTGATCCCAGAAGTGATGGGGGAGTATTCTTGGGATATTCTTCACATAGCAAAGCTTATAAAGTGTTTAATAAAAAAACTTTGTGTGTAGAAGAAAGTGTGCATGTAGTATTTGATGAAACTAACATTCTTTCTGAGAGACAGGAACATGAAGATGAAGCCATTGGACTGGTCAAAGACTTGGCTGAAGCATCAGCTCAAGTCAAAGTGACACCTACAGAAGGAACAAGTGATGGAACAGGTTCTTCCTTACAGGGCAACCTGACAGGGGGAAGAAATCAAAGAGGATTTGAAATAAACTCCTTGAAGGAACCTGTTCATGAACCTGTTCCTCAGCAAATGGCTAAAACATTCAGCAGAAGCCAGTTGGTTGTGAAACCTCACAAGTATCAAAGTTCTCATCCCATTGAGAACATTCTCACTGATCCAACATCTGGAGTCAAAACCAGATCACAATTAAAGAATCTGCGTGCTTTTGATGCTTTCTTATCTATCATTGAACCTAAAAATATTGTTGAGGCTTTGCAGGATGCAGATTGGGTGAAACAATGCAGGATGAGCTAAACCAGTTTGAAAGAAGTCAGGTTTGGCACCTAGTTCCAAGACCCAAGGGCAGATCAGTCATTGGTACTAAATGGGTCTTTAGGAACAAACTTGATGAAGATGGAACTGTTACAAGGAACAAGGGAAGGTTGGTAGTCCAAGGTTACATCCAAGAGGAAGGGATAGACTATGATGAGACCTTTGCTCCAGTTGCAAGACTAGAGGCAATCAGACTTCTCATAGCCTTTGCAGCACATATGGAATTCACTCTTCATCAAATGGATGTCAAAAGTGCCTTCCTGAATGGCTACTTAAAAGAAGAAGTGTTTGTGAAACAACCCCCAGGGTTTGAAAGCAAAGAATGTCCTGAGCATGTGTACAAGCTAGACAAGGCTCTCTATGGACTCAAACAGGCACCAAGAACATGGTATGAAAGACTGTCAAAATTTCTACTGGAGTATGGGTACAAGAGAGGTAAAATAGATAGTACTTTATTCTTAAGGGAAAAAGGTAAGGACCTTCTTGTTGTGCAAATTTATGTTGATGACATAATCTTTGGGGCCACCACTGACAAGCTAAGCAAAGATTTTGCAAAACTAATGGGAAGTGAATTTGAAATGAGCATGATGGGTGAGCTTAACTTCTTCTTAGGGTTGCAGATCAAACAAAGTCAAAATGGAACCATGATTCATCAGCATAAGTATACAAGTGAACTAATTAAAAAGTTTAAAATGGAGGATTCTAAAGAAATAGACACACCTATTGCAACTGCCACTAAATTAGAAATTGATGAACCTGGTTCATCAGTTGATTAGAAGTTGTATAGGGGTATGATTGGTTCACTCTTGTATCTTACTTCCAGTTGACCTGACATTGTTTTCACTGTAGGGCTGTGTGCTCGTTTTCAGGCAAATCCAAAAGAGTCTCACTTGACTGCTGTCAAGAGGATATTGAGATATCTGAAAGGCACTACTGAATTGTGTCTTTGGTACCCTAAAGGTAGTAATTTCAATCTAGTAGGATATGCTGATGCTGACTATGCAGGTTTCCTAGTGGATAGAAAAAGCACCTCAGGTATGGCACATTTCCTTGGTTCATGTCTTGTATCATGGGCTACCAAGAAGCAAAATTCAGTAGCCCTATCTACTGCTGAAGCTGAGTATGTAGTTGCAGCTTCTTGTTGTGCTCAATTACTATGGATTAAACAATAATTGGTAGATTTTGGAAATAAAGTGGGATGCATACCAATATTTTGTGATAACACTAGTGCTATAAGTATGACAAAGAACCCTGTTCATCATAAAAGGACCAAGCACATAGATGTTAGACACCACTTCTTGAGAGATAATTATGAGAAAGGATTAATCTCAATAGAATTCTGTGCTACTAATAAACAAATAGCTGACATCTTCACCAAAGCACTGAATAGGGAAAACTTTGAAAGGAACAGGTTGGAATTAGGGATGATTAAGATCACATAAAAAGGAACCAGTTCAGAATACAATTAAAAAATTGAAAAAAAAAAAATCACATTTTTGGTTAGAAGTTCTGACTTTATGTAAATATCTAGACTAATTCTTACTCAGTCTCATACTCTAATCAGTATACTCCTGTGACGTGTGTTTATATTAATTCAGTGATCTCTTACAACGTTTTTTTTCTATTCTGATATATGAGGCATAATCAAGAGAAGTTCTACTTGAAGAACCTGATTCATCAGTATATGCTCATGAGAAAAGGTCAGGTATGTTTCTATACATTGCACAATTAGAAAAATAAATATTCCAATTATGAGCAGAAGTCCTATTCTAACCAAACTCCTAAAGACATAACCGTTGAGCATTGAACCAGTTTCATTCTCCTAGAATTCTAAAGAAAACGGGACTATTT
>NC_031994.1:41665537-41668374 GCF_001879085.1 Nicotiana attenuata | reverse complement strand
TGTTGGCCCAAGTTCAGATGAAGTTTTGAAGATTGACAAAATGAACTCAGTCATGGACCGGGTCCATCATGTGAGACACAGTGTTAATATACTTATACATATGAGAGGCATGTGGAGAAGATAAGTATCAAGGATCAGCAATAATATCTTCTGAGTTGATCGAAAATGTTTCATAGGATAAGGAGATGAAGTCTCCTTGTGTGAAGAGAACTAAATCCGGATCAAGAATAAGGATTGAAGTTTGAATTGTTCTAGGACTCGAATTTGATAAAGGATCAGCAATTGAGTCTCAATCAAACTCTGATTACTAACTCTATAAATAATAATGATTGTTTTCTTTTACAGGTGTGCACATACGCAGAAGTTAAACTAAATTGAGAGCAAAAGAGCTAGGCGATTTTGCAAGCAATTTATGTGTGATTCAAGTGTGCATTCTTGAAGCTACATGAACCAGAGTGAAGAACCAATTCCATTGTGTCTTTCTTTATTTCTAGTTCAATTGTAGTAGGTGTTTTCATATTGTACCTTTCAGTTTTATCTAGAAGTAATTGTAATAGGTATTTTGAGTATTCAAGTTAGAGTTAACTTGAAAGTGTCGCAGCAGTTGAGGCTGTGTGCCACACTGGGATCAGAGTTTAATCCTTAGGTTTACAAGAGTTTTGTAAATGCAGTTTTCGCTCAGTGATTTTAGTGGAAGTTTGGGAAAATCCTACTGAGTAGTAGGTCGTGGTTTTTTCACCTTTTGAGCCGGGTGTTTTTCACGTAAAAATCTTTGTGTTCTTTATTTTATGCACTCTTAATTCCGCAAACAGTAATAGTTAGTATACCTAGAAGAACCAGGTTCTTCTAGAGCGAAAATTAGGTACCACACAAATCACCCCCCCTTCTTGTGTGGTATTGACGTGTAGAACATCAATGACTAAGAAATATAACCCATGTAAATGTAGAGAAATCATCTACAATAACAAAAGCATATTTCTTACCCCCAATACTAGCAGTTCTAGTGGGGCCAAATAAATCCATATGCATCAGTTGAAGAGGTTTAGAGGTTGAAACAATGTTTTTTACTTTGAAAGAGGATCGAGTTTGTTTTCCTAATTAACATGCATCACAGATATGATCTTTTGAAAAATCCAGTGTTTGAAGACCAACAACAAGGTCATGTTTTGAAAGTTTTTGAATGGTGTGCATGCTTGCATGCCCAAGTTTTCTATGCCAAACCCAGGGATCTTCAGTTATAGAAGAAAGACAAATTTGATCCCCAAAGTTTTCTATGTTTTTGATAGTATAGACATTTATGTCCCTATTACCAGAGAGAATGATGTTACCCAATTCGTCTTCTATGAACCAACCATGTTTCTTAAAACGAACCTTATAATCATTGTCACATAGTTGATTGATGCTGAGAAAATTGTGCCCGAGTTCATCTATTAAGTAAACTCCATCCACATCACATGTAGAGTTTAAAGGAACCTTTCAAACACCAATAACATTTCTTTGGATTTGTCACCAAAAGTAACTGTTCCTCTATCTAGCTTGGTGACTGATTTGAACAATTGTTTGTCACCCGTCATATGTCTGGAACACGCGCTGGTCGAGATACCATTTTCCTTTTCGATTCTTCTTGCGGTGTTCCTGCAAAACAAGATTACTTATTCTTAGGTATCCAAGTCTGCTTGGGTCCTGAATGGTCAAAGCTTATACAAACGGTTTTGTAACTTCTTTTGGTAAAAGTTGGTTCACCAGATTACAGAGGTTCTTCAGGTTCCCTTAGCTTTTCGTAATTTGTGATCCAAGAGTCAGGAAGAATTTTGACTAGCTCATCTCTGGAAATCTGTCTGGGTATTTGGGTGCACATGGTGTTCCCTTTGGTAGCATCAATATTTAAGAGTAAAGCAACGACTGCGAGCGCATTGATCTCCTCTCGGGCTTCGATCATTGGTTCTGAAATTTGGTAATGATCATTGCCTTGATCTTCATAGATATCAAGAGAGAATAAAGTTTCTTCATTGGGTTCATCATCCGCAGAGAATATGGATTCAAGGTCCTCTTCCTTGCCGAGATGTATGCCGATGTAATCTTCAATTTCTTCGATCAGTTTGACAGATCTTCTTGATTGTGGACAATTCTTAGCAAAATGTCCAATCATATGACAAATAAAACATCTGTTTTTCTTGTGAAAATTTCCTGGCCTTCTTCGTCTGAAATATTTTGTGCGTCTCTTGGACCTTGATTTCCCGTCTGAGATTCTTGGCCATTTGAACCTCCTGAATTCTCTCCGTCGCCTAGATGTGTGGCAGGAACATCCTGATCCGGTGATTAGATCAGATTTGCGGCATGCTTTGTCAAGCGCTGGATTGTGTTGGATAATTTGTTTTAGGGCAGAGTGCTTCGTAGAAATATCATCCAATGCAACGAAAATAGCTTGTCTGATGTAACCAATTTGTGGGATTGTTATGGACTGAAACTTTTCTTCAATGATGGTCATGGTTCGACTTGCCAGCAACTTTGGAAGGGAAGATACAAAGGCTTGCTTTAGATTGATATCTCCACCGATCTCGAAGTATATCTTCGCCATTTTTTGAAAATGTCTATCAATGTCATTTCTGTCGAATGATACACACTTCATCTCAAAGAGTTGTCTTCGCATTTTCTCCTGTCTTTGGCCAGTATCTCCGCAGAAAACTTCATGTAGGATCCTGATGTTGAAGGCAAAATCTTGGAAAGTAAGAAAAGTATTTTTGTCTTGGATTCCAAGTGAGTTTCACCAATCTCTGAGAATCCCTGAGAACCGTGAAGTGAATTCTGAAAGAATGATATACTTTTCTCGTTCAACC